>NW_011495082.1:20671489-20679206 GCF_000754665.1 Bison bison bison
TTTGTAAAGACAAAAACACAAGAAATCCTGATAATTTGTCACTGTTCTGGCCAAAGGTTACTTGTACAAATAGAAGATTTTCAGATGCAAGTAACTGGAGAGAAAAGTTTATCCTATTTAGGAGAGCTGTTTAGCCCAAGAATACTGGAGTGGGTACCGTCTCCCTTCTCCAGAGGATTTTCCTGACCCAGGAATCAAGACGGGGTCTCCTGCATTTCAAGCATATTCTTTACCAACTGAGCTACCAGGGGAGCCCCTGTCCCATGTGATGTATCTTTTATTCGAAGATCTGTTTGTCTTAAGTGTTTGAGCCTGCTGCTGCTGCAGCTAAGTCTCTTCAGTCGTGTCCGACTCTGTGCGACCCCATAGATGGCAGCCCACCATTCTCCCCCGTCCCTGGGATTCTCCAGGCAAGAACACTGGAGTGGGTTGCCATTTCCTTCTCCAACGCGTGAAAGTGAAAAGTGCAAGTGAAATCGCTCAGTCATGTCCGACTCTTCATGACCCCATGGACCGCAGCCTACCAGGCTCCTCCGTCCATGGGATTTTCCAGGCAAGAGTACGGAGTGGGGTGCCATTGCCTTCTCTGTTGAGCCTACTATGGGAGAAAGACTATACGAGGTTTTTTTTTTTCTGTAGAAATACTGAGTGTGGTAACACAACTTAGGCTTACTTCTTAATTAAAGTTGGTACCACCTGCTTTGCCAATGGATGCTTGAGGTTTAGCCTTCAGAGCCCCAGAGTCCTGCAGTTGAGATGACTCAGCTATTCCCGGGTCTGCTGCTGCTGCTCCCAATAACATTAGTCTAACCTCCGTGTCTCTATTTCATGACTCTTCCTTGTTTCTTGATCTACCACCTGCCAGATTTTACTGCCTTCTTTTTCTTCTCACCCTGTGGATTCTGCAGGCTGGTTCCATACCACCTTCTTTCGATGTAAGTCCCATTTTTGTTGCCAGCTGCTGCATCTGTCAATATCTCCCATGGAAACCCTTCAAGGGAATGGTGTGTTGGGTCAGTGAGTCACACTCAGTTTAGGGAGCATTTGCTTGTTAGAGCTCTGGGGCCAAGCCACCTCGCTGTCTTCCAAGATGGTTTTGGAGTCAAATTGCTGATCCAGTCATCAGTTCCCGGAGTGGCACAAAGCAGAGCAACCAGAGCACGAGGAGCTGCCAGAGATGGATAAGGGGTTAACACAGCTGCTAGATATGTATATTTTCTGACAATTTCATGGGACAAAGTTTGCCCTGTCCTCTAGAGTTCAGCTTTTCCCTGCCCACAGTTGGATGAGTTTAGGCCTCCCCAAATACTTGAAATTAAAAAGACTTTTTAATTTGAAAAGTTCTCCTTTGAAATTAAAAAGACTTCTTTCCCCTATGTGTTCCTTACATGGGTCCCTTCTAAGAGCTCATATCACTCATTCTTTTTCAGCTCAGTTCTTTCAATGTTGCTGCTGAGTCACCCTGATGAGAAAATATGGCAGCTTTGCAAACTAAACAGATTAGGTGTTAAACTGGCAATTTGTTTTTATTGTTTATTTGTGTGTATTTATTCTTAATCTCTGAACAATTACTCACATCCCATTTAAGTTCTCTAAACGTTTCTCCTTGGTGCTGTGCTTTCTCTGGGTTTAAAACTCCTGAGAAGACTGAAATCCATTACAACTAGAGACTCTCGCGTAATCATCATTTTTATCTTCCAGTCTCTGATATTGTATCAGACGCAGGGAATATTCACTATAAGTACCTCATGAATGGAAATAAGCCCAAGCAAAATGAATTAGGATGGAAGTCTGCTGGTAGAACAATAACAAAGCCAAATACAAGTAACTGTCTGCAGTTTGGGGTGATCCAGCTAAGTGGCACACATCCGCTTAGCTGCAGGCTCTCTGTCTTTTCAGAGGTCGAATTGTAAGTTCACCTATGCAAATGTTTGTGTTTCCATATGTCATCAGTTCTTGGACATAGACTTTCTCCATCACTACTTTCTATACAAGGATAGGCTAGGCTAGGCTAAGTCACTTCAGTCATGTCCGACTCTGTGCGACCCCATAGATGGCAGCCCACCAGGCTCCCCCATCCCTGGGATTCTCCAGGCAAGAACACTGGAGTGGGTTGCCATTTCCTTCTCCAATGCATGAAAGTGAAAAGTGAAAGTGAAGTCGCTCAGTCGTGTCCGACCCTCAGCAACCCCATGGACTGCAGCCTTCCAGGCTCCTCCGTCCATGGGATTTTCCAGGCAAGAGTACTGGAGTGGGGTGCCTAGAAAGTTTGTATACTTTCTATACAAAGTATGTTGGAAATATATTTGGTGTAAAAGAGAATGATTCGTTTTTACCTGGCTAAAATAAATTCTACCTGTGGGTAAGGTCATTGTAATTTTTAGATACAGATCAGGGACATCTAATTGTGGGGTGTGTGTGTGTGTGTGCATGTAGATGTACACGAATACGCAAAAAAAGGCAAAGATTGGAAATACTAAAAAAAGTGAATGTAAGATTGGCCCAGAATAATAAGTTAGTTTCTTTTCTTTGGTGCTTACATATGTACTATGCGATGCTAGATCCACATGTTTTCGGCTGTGTGTGAGCATTAGTTAGGTCGCAGTATCAATAAGGGGATAGATGTAGGCATCGGTGCCTAGAAAACTCCATCCCTTCACAGTCAGCTGACCTTATGAGTTGGAAGGAAATCAGTCCAGTTACATAAAACATTGGCAGAGCATGTAATAACTGAAGTGGCACTAATAGTGAAATACAGCAAATGCTCCAAGTCCTTTAATAGCAAAAGGAGGTCAAGCTTCCAGATGTTTCCACTGATTCATAAATAATTGACTACCATTACTGTTACACTGCATTGCAATGGAGGTAGACCATGGGGCTGGTATTAGTTTGAGTAGTATAAAATAGCTCAACTGGTATTTAAGAAAAACGTTAAGTCAACTTAAATATCATTTATTTATACTGTCCTTAGCATCCAATTTTATACCAACTTATCTTTCCAGCCAATGTAGTATTTAGATAGTAAAGGCTTTCAAGTAATAAAATTATTAAGTAAGTGGAAAATCACAAGTTATCTCTTGATCCCAAAGATCTCTTGATCTGAACATTGCAGTTCTTGTTGAAAATGTTTATTCTGTTAGCAATACTGATAAAATCCACACACAGTACCTGTAGCCCCTCCCTGTGGCTTGGATTTATTTGCTGTATGTCTTCCCTTGGCTTTTTTAATCTAGTTGTTGTTCAAAAGTCTCTGGAAACAAAAGCAAAAAAAAAGAAAAGCATTTTCTTTTCAATAGACTAACTGCCATTGACTTTTTAAAAATCTGTGCTCCACTAAACTATCCTGCCTTAGAATTTATCTGTCACACCCCTGACCACATCCTTCTCCAGCCAAGCCTTAATTAGCATTTTTATACTTTCTCTGCAAAGATGCAGTAAAGATTGATAGCAGCTGCCTAGATAGCTATTTTATATTGAGTGGTCAAGAAAACCTGCATTAACGTGAAGACATTTAAGCTGATATCTGTGTGATTAGAAGTCATGCAAGAGCAAGGAAGAAGCAGAGGTCCCTAAGGAAAGAGCAATTTCACCATGATCAAGGAGCAGATGGAAATCCAGGGTGGCTCAAGAGCAGTGACTGAGTGTCAAGTGGCAGGAAATTGGGACAGGGCGTGTGCGAGCCAACCATGAAGAGCTTGGAAAGCCAGAGCGAGGTGTTCAAAACGCACTTCACAGGTGATGGGAAAGCACTGCGAATCTAATGCAGTGGAATGAGAAGAAATTATACATGTATATATATATATATATATATATATTTAAAATATTCTACTGCTCAGTAGAGAATCGATTGTGTAAGAGTAGAAGTAGGGACAACTTCTTAGCAGCGTACTGTGGGAACTCAGGTTGAAGACAAAGGGGTCTTGAACTCGAATATATGAAATAAAAGTAAATGGATTCCAGATACACACACACGTACACACACATATAAGAGATATAATCTCATTTCTGATTAGCTAGCCATGAGAATAGGGAAAGAGGAAGAAAGGATTACAATATGCAGTATTTGGCTTCAGCAGCTTAGAGGACGAGGATGTTGCAGTCCCTGTTTCCATTTGAGTCCAAAAGCAAGGGAAAAAAAAAGAAACACATGTCCCCATCAAGGCAGTCAAGCAGGAGGGGATTCCCTCACACTCAAAGGCATATCAGCCTTTGCATTCTGTTCAGGCCTTCAACTGACTGGATGAGGCCCCCTCACATTAGAAAGAACAGCCTGCTTCACTCAGTTTACCAATTCCTATCTCAATTTCATCTAGAAATACTGTCACAGACACACCCAGATAATATTTCACTACATATGTCTGGGCGCCCTATGGCCCAGGCAAGTTGACATGTAAAATTAACCATCACAACAGCTCCATATTCATTTCTCATGCCTTTTATTTTGTTACTATAGGTTCAAGGAAGATGGTTCTCTCTGAGGGTATATATTCCGCAGATGTACTGCGTACAATTCTGATTACCTAGTTAAGAACAGCTCTCATGTAAATAATCAGTAAAGATTTCACCCATCCTCTTTCGCCTTCCTTTGGTTATTTTCACAGTGGCTATTTGTATAGGGGAGGTGAATATAGCCAGGACTCTAAGGACAACGCTACCCAGTGTCTGAGAAGACACCAGCACCAGGATACCTAAAATTTGAGTTCTGCTAATTCAGTTCAGTCAGTTCAGTCCAGTCGCTCAGTCGTGTCCAACTCTTTGCAACCCCATGGACCGCAGCACGCCAGGCCTCCCTGTCCATCACTGTCTCGCAGAGCTTGCTCAAACACATGTCCATTGAGTCAGTGATCCATCCAACCATCTCATCCTCTGTCTGCCCCTTCTCCTCCCGCCCTCAATCTTTCCCAGCATCATGGTCTTTTCCAATGAGTCAGCTCTTCGCATCAGGTGGCCAAAGTATTGGAGTTTCAGCTTCAGCATCAGTCCTTCCAGTGAATATTCAGGACTGTTCTTCTAATTAGGTGGTAAGTTTATGGAAATGAGTTCATAAATGAAATGTGGACCCATGTTTATTTATGCTGGTTCTGCATTGTGGACATATATAGTGGTGCTTGTGATTAGTTATTCTACCCTGTGGCTATTTAACTGGTCACCTGCATATACAATCAGCATGTGTGTGTGTGTCTGTGTTGCAGCTGGCTGAACTCTCCCATTGCCTCTTCAGTTGGGGAGTAAGCATCATTATGCGGGAAAGTTCAAGTGAGAGATTCTGAAACTGCCTACTGAACCCACTTTGCCTTGGCAAAAATGGTAAATTGAAAGCAATAGAGCATCTCAGGAGGAGTAGTGTTGCAAAGATCAGTGCCACTCTCAAGCCCTGATTGGATTCACGGATGTTTCCCACCATCCCATGCGCGTGGCAAATGACAGTGGCCTACTGGAAACCTCGCCAGATGGCGCTCCCAATCTCGGCTGCACGCTGAAGGTGTTCTCACTGGAGCAGGTCCGCAGCCTCTGTCTTTTAGGAGGCTATTGACCCGGTGGCAAAGGCTTTCTTCTTTAACCCAAACACGAGAGAAGCAAAAATCAATTTGCATCCACATGGCAGTCATAGAAGTTCAGATTCAACGTATTGTCCCAGAGCTATTTTATCTTTCCTGTTTGTTTAATAGAAATACAGTCACAGGGACAAGATCATCTTTACACTCTACAGAATGTCAGCTAGTCCACTGTATTTATGACATCAAACAAATTAGATCTGGCAAGAAGGAAGCAAAAAAATACTCTGGACACCCTAATAAAACACATCCATATCAGTGAGAGGGAAATAAACTCTCAAAAGGCCCAGGGGACTGCCACGTGATAAAAAATTTTAGGGTCCAGTGTCTGGTAAGCAAAAAATAGCAGTTGTTCTACTTTGCCCTTCCTACACTTCCTACTAATAAAAAAGAAACAGAGATTGGTGGGCTTCATTAGATTTTGAAAGAAAAACACATTTTGTAGAATAAAGACATGCCTTAGATTCAAGGAATAAAATCAGCAGATTGTTATGACTAGATCCTGGTCCCTGTCCAAACATTGAATCACAAGTTACCATGAAAGCTTTAGGGTCAATCAACTCTCCACTTCCCAGCCTTATTCTCTGCATTCTCCTGCTGAATATTCTCATTTCCATCAGATACGTGTTTCCCAGGCCCTGATGGAATATACGGATGCTAAGCTTCCTTAAGCAAATTGTTTTGATACAGCAATGGCTGTGCTTCTCAATGTGGCTGTGCTGATAGATATGACCTGCCTAAAAGGCAGAGGAACCAGAGATCAAATTGCCAACATCCGCTGGATCATGGAAAAAGCAAGAGAGTTCCAGAAAAACATCTATTTCTGCTTTATTGACTATACCAAAGCCTTTGACTATGTGGATCCCAATAAACTGTGGAAAAATCTGAAAGAGATGGGAATACCAGAGCACCTTGATCTGCCTCTTGAGAAAGTTGTATGCAGGTCAGGAAGCAACAATTAGAACTGGACATGGAACAACAGACTGGTTCCAAATAGGAAAAGGAGTATGTCAAGGCTGTATATTGTCACCCTGCTTATTCAACTTATATGCAGAGTACATCATGAGAAATGCTGGACTGGAAGAAGCACAAGCTGGAATCAAGATTGCCAGGAGAGGAGGAGGAGCTAAGATGGCGGAGGAGTAGGACGGGGAGAACACTTTCTCCCCCACAAATTCATCAAAAGAACATTTAAACGCCGAGTAAATTCCACAAAACAACTTCTGAATGCCGGCAGAGGACATCAGGCACCCAGAAAAGCAACCCAAGTCTTCGAAAGGAGGTAGGAAAAAATATAAAAGACAAAAAAAGGGACAAAAGAGGGAGGGACAGAGTTCGTCCCCGGAAGGGAGTCTTAAAAAGAGAGAAGTTTCCAAACACCAGGAAACCTTCTTACTGCCGAATCTGTGTCGAGCCTTGAAAGCACAGAGGGCAACATAACAGGGAGGAAAAATAAATAATTAAAACCCGCACATTGCAAGCCCTACGGTAACTCCCCCAGCGGAGAAGCAGCGCAGACGCCTGCATCCGCCATTAGCAAGCGGGGGCTGGGCAGGGAGGCGCAGCGCGGGCTGCATCGCAAGAATCTGGCCTGAATATCCCGAGCGCTACCTGAGCGAAATAATTTGGGCTAGCAAACCAGACTGTGGGATATCTACCACGCAAAAAGCCAGCCCTAACCTATGACACCGCCAGGCCCACGCGCGGAACAAAGGACTGAACAGAGATAGGGGGCGGCAGACCTTCCCCCTCCGGTGACAGGCAGCCAGAGCCAGAAGGGGACAATCGCAGCCCCAGAGAGACATTATCTATAAAACTGTAAGCAGGCTTCTTTGCTAACTAAAACTTCTTGGGGGTCTGGACGGTCAACATCTGCCTGAGAAGGTGTGCCGGTGCACAACTAGATAACCGAGCGGCGGGGAGGCGATAAGTCACAGCAATCGCGCGTGCCAAACACCTCATCACCTGAGCTGCTCGGATCTGGGAAGGGCACAAAACGCAGGCCCAACCGAGAGTCTGCGCCTCTAAGGACTACCCGAGTGCCTGAACCTGAGCAGCTTGGACCTGGGAAGTACAGGCAGCCCAGGGCCAGCTGCGGATGGTTCCCGGCAGAGCAACCTAGAGCCTGAGCAGCGTGGGCAGAGAGGCTACACGCGCCGTGA
>NW_011495082.1:20679780-20681775 GCF_000754665.1 Bison bison bison
TGTTTTTGTTTTTTTCTTCTTTTCTTTAACATTGTATTTTTGAAATTCCAAACTCTACTCTAGATTTTTAATTTTAGCTTTTTAGTATTTGTTATCAATTTTGTACCTATAGTTATTTTTTTGTTTTTGTTTTTATATAATTTCTTGACCCTTTTTTATTTTTTCCTTTCTTTTTCTCTGTTTCTTTCTCTTCTTCTTTTAAATAACCTTGTATATCTGAAATTCCAAACTCTACTCTAGATTTTTAATTTATGCTTTTTGGTATTTGTTATCAATTTTGTACCTGTATTTTCTTTATAATTTTCGCGACCTTGTTTGTTTCTGTTTCTTCATTTTTTCTCTCTTTCTTTTCCTTCTTCTTTTCTTTAACATCGTATTTTTGAAATTCCAAACTCTACTCTAGATTTTTAATTTTTGCTTTTATGTATTTGTTACCAATTTTGTACCTTTAAGAACCCAATCTTCAGTACCCATTTTTCACTAGGGAGCGAGATTACTGGCTTAACTGCTCTCTCTCCCTTTGGACTCTCCTTTTTCTCCACTAGGTCACCTGTGTCTCCTCCCTAACCCCTCTCTACTCTACCCAACTCTGTGAATTTCTGTGTGTTCCAGACGGTGGAGAACACTTAGGGAACTGATTACTGGCTGGATCTGTCTCCCTCCTTTTCATTCCCCCCATTTATCCTCCTGGCCACCCCTGCCACCTTCCTCCTTCTTCTCTTCTCTGTATAACTCTGTGAACAACTCTGAGTGGTCCAACAGGAAGAGATTACTGAATAGCCCACTCTCTCCTCTATTGATTCCACCTCATCTCATTCGGGTCACCTCTAACTCCCTCCTCCCTCTTCTCTTTGCCATATAACACTGTAAACCTCTCTGGGTGAAACAAGTTTCAGGGCAAGACATACCAAGCAAATTCTCCAGCAGCAAGGAACACATCCCTGAGCTCCAAGATACAGGCAGCCCAAAGTCACCCCAAAACCATAGACATCCCATAACTCATTACTGGACATTTCATTGCACTCCAGAGAGAAGAAATACAGCTCCATCCACCAGAACACCGACACAAGCTTCCCTAACCAAGAAACCTTGACAAGCCACCCGTACAAACCCAAACAGAGAGAGGAAACGCCACAATAAAGAGAACTCCACAAACTGCCAGAATACAGAAAGGACACCCCAAACTCAGCAATTTAAACAAGATGAAGAGACAGAGGAATAGCCAGCAGATAAAGGAACAGGATAAATGCCCACCAAACTAAACAAAAGAGGAAGAGATAGGGAATCTACCTGATAAAGAATTCCAAATAATGATAGTGAAATTGATCCAAAATCTTGAAATCAAAATGGAGTCACAGATAAATAGCTTGGAGACAAAGATTGAGAAGATGCAAGAAAGGTTTAACAAGGACCTAGAAGAAATAAAAGAGAGTCAATATATAATGAATAATGCAATAAATGAAATTAAAAACACTCTGGAGGCAACAAATAGTAGAATAACAGAGGCAGAAGATAGGATTAGTGAATTAGAAGATAGAATGGTAGAAATAAATGAATCAGAGAGGATAAAAGAAAAATGAATTAAAAGAAATGAGGACAATCTCAGAGACCTCCAGGACAATATTAAACGCTACAACATTCGAATCATAAGGGTCCCAGAAGAAGAAGACAAAAAGAAAGACCATGAGAAAATACTTGAGGAGATAATAGTTGAAAACCTCCCTAAAATGGGGAAGGAAATAATCACCCAAGTCCAAGAAACCCAGAGAGTCCAAACAGGATAAACCCAAGGCAAAACACCCCAAAACACATATTAATCAAATTAACAAAGATCAAACACAAAGAACAAATATTAAAAGCAGCAAGGGAAAAACAACAAATAACACACAAGGGAATTCCCATAAGGATAACAGCTGATCTTTCAATAGAAACTCTTCAAGCCAGGAGGGAATGGCAAGACATACTTAAAGTGATGAAAGAAAATAACCTACAGCT
>NW_011495082.1:20681875-20682584 GCF_000754665.1 Bison bison bison
AGACAAGCAAAAGCTGAGAGAATTTAGCACCACCAAACCAGCTCTCCAACAAATACTAAAGGATATTCTCTAGACAGGAAACACAAAAACGGTGTATAAACTCGAACTCAAAACAATAAAGTAAATGGCAACGGGATCATACTTATCAGTAATTACCTTAAATGTAAATGGGTTGAATGCCCCAACCAAAAGACAAAGTCTGGCCGAATGGATACAAAAACAAGACCCCTACATATGTTGTCTACAAGAGACCCACTTCAAAACAGAGGACAAATACAGACTGAAAGTGAAGGGCTGGAAAAAGATTTTCCATGCAAATAGGGACCAAAAAAAAGCAGGAGTAGCAATACTTATATCAGATAAAATAGACTTTAAAACAAAGGCTGTGAAAAGAGACAAAGATGGTCACTACATAATGATCAAAGGATCAATCCAAGAAGAATATATAACAATTATAAATATATATGCATCCAACACGGGAGTGCCACAATATGTAAGACAAATGCTAAAAAGTATGAAAGGAGAAATTAACAATAACACAATAATAGTGGGAGACTTTAATACCCCACTCACACCTATGGATAGATCAACTAAACAGAAAATTAACAAGGAAACACAAACGTTAAATGATACAATAGACCAGTTAGACCTAATTGATATCTATAGGACATTTCATCCCAAAACAATGAATTTCACCTTTTTCTCAAGT
>NW_011495082.1:20682684-20683424 GCF_000754665.1 Bison bison bison
ACATGATCCTCTACATAGAAACCCTAAAGACTCCACCAGAAAATTACTAGAACTAATCAATGATTATAGTAAAGTTGCAGGATATAAAAACAACACACAGAAATCCCTTGCATTCCTATAGACTAATAATGAGAAAACAGAAAGAGAAATTAAGGAAACAATTCCATTCACCATTTCAACGGAAAGAATAAAATACTTAGGAATATATCTACCTAAAGAAACTAAAGACCTATATATAGAAAACTATAAAACACTGGTGAAAGAAATCAAAGAGGACACTAATAGATGGAGAAATATACCATGTTCATGGATTGGAAGAATCAATATAGTGAAAATGAGTATACTACCCAAAGCAATGTATAGATTCAATGCAATCCTTATCAAGCTACCAACGGTATTCTTCACAGAGCTAGAACAAATAATTTCACAATTTGTATGGAAATACAAAAAACCTGGAATAGCCAAAGCTATCTTGAGAAAGAAGAATGGAACTGGAGGAATCAACCTAGCTGACTTCAGGCACTACTACAAAGCCACAGTTATCAAGACAGTATGGTACTGGCACAAAGACAGAAATATAGATCAAAAAAATAGAAAGCCCAGAGATAAATCCATGCACATATGGACACCTTATCTTTGACAAAGGAGGCAAGAATATACAATGGATTAAAGACAATCTCTTTAACAAGTGGTGCTGGGAAAACTGGTCAACCACTTGTAAAAGAATGAAACTAGAACAC
>NW_011495082.1:20683524-20684684 GCF_000754665.1 Bison bison bison
ACACATCACAGAAGAAATCAAGAAAGAAATCAAAATTTGCATAGAAACGAATGAAAATGAAAACACAACAACCCAAAACCTGTGGGACACTTTAAAAGCAGTCCTAAGGGGAAAGTTCATAGCAATACAGGCATACCTTAAGAAACAAGAAAAAAGTCAAATAAATAACCTAACACTACACCTAAAGCAACTAGAAAAGGAAGAAATGAAGAACCCCAGGGTTAGTAGAAGGAAAGAAATCTTAAAAATTAGGGCAGAAATAAATGCAAAAGAAACAAAAGAGACCATAGCAAAAATCAACAAAGCCAAAAGCTGGTTCTTTGAAAGGATAAATAAATTGACAAACCATTAGCCAGACTCATCAAGAAACAAAGGGAGAAAAATCAAATCAATAAAATTAGAAATGAAAATGGAGAGATCACAACAGACAACACAGAAATACAAAGGATCATAAGAGACTATTATCAACAATTATATGCCAATAAAATGGACAATGTCGAAGAAATGGACAAATTCTTAGAAAAGTACTACTTTCCAAAACTGGACCAGGAAGAAATAGAAAATCTTAACAGACCCATCACAAGCACGGAAATTTAAACTGTAATCAAAAATCTTCCAGCAAACAAAAGCCCAGGTCCAGATGGCTTCACAGCTGAATTCTACCAAAAATTTAGCGAAGAGTTAACACCTATCCTGCTCAAACTCTTCCAGAAAATTTCAGAGGAAGGTAAACTTCCAAACTCATTCTATGAGGCCACCATCACCCTAATACCAAAACCTGACAAAGATCCCACACAAAAAAAAAAACAAAACTACAGGCCAATATCACTGATGAACATAGATGCAAAAATCCTTAACAAAATTCTAGCAATCAGAATCCAACAACACATTAAAAAGATCATACACCATGACCAAGTGGGCTTTATCCCAGGGATGCAAGGATTCTTCAATATCCGCAAATCGATCAATGTTATACATCACATTAACATTGAAAAATAAAAACCATATGATTATCTCAATAGATGCAGAGAAAGCCTTTGACAAAATTCAACATCCATTTATGATAAGAACTCTCCAGAAAGCAGGAATAGAAGGAACATACCTCAACATAATAAAAGCTATATATGACAAACCCACAGCAAACATTATCCTCAATGGTG
>NW_011495082.1:20685050-20686040 GCF_000754665.1 Bison bison bison
TATACAATGGATTAAAGACAATCTCTTTAACAAGTGGTGCTGGGAAAACTGGTCAACCACTTGTAAAAGAATGAAACTAGAACACTTTCTAACACCATACACAAAAATAAACTCAAAATGGATTAAAGATCTCAATGTAAGACCAGAAACTATAAAACTCCTAGAGGAAAATATAGGCAAAACACTCTCTGACATACATCACAGCAGGATCCTCTATGACCCACTCCCAG
The DNA here is from genome assembly GCF_000754665.1 of Bison bison bison. NCBI lineage: Eukaryota > Metazoa > Chordata > Mammalia > Artiodactyla > Bovidae > Bison > Bison bison. Next base: position 20,685,281 of record NW_011495082.1, read on the forward strand.
AATATTGGAAATAAAAGCAAAAATAAAAAATGGGACCTAATTAAACTTAAAAGCTTCTGCACAACAAAGGAAACTATTAGCAAGGTGAAAAGGCAGCCTTCAGAATGGGAGAAAATAATAGCAAATGAAGCAAAGGACAAACAACTAATCTCAAAAATATACAAGCAACTCCTACAGCTCAACTCAAGAAAAATGAATGACCCAATCAAAAAATGGGCCAAAGAACTAAATAGACATTTCTGCAAAGAAGACATACAGATGGCTAACAAACACATGAAAAGATGCTCAACATCACTCATTATCAGAGAAATGCAAATCAAAACCACTATGAGGTACCATTTCACGCCAGTCAGAATGGCTGCAATCCATAAGTCTACAAGCAATAAATGCTGGAGAGGGTGTGGAGAAAAGGGAACCCTCTTACACTGTTGGTGGGAATGCAAACTAGTACAGCCACTATGGAGAACAGTGTGGAGATTCCTTAAAAAACTGGAAATAGAACTGCCTTATGATCCAGCAATCCCACTGCTGGGCATACACACTGAGGAAACCAGAAGGGAAAGAGACACGTGTACCCCAATGTTCATCGCAGCACTGTTTATAATAGCCAGGACATGGAAGCAACCTAGATGTCCATCAGCAGATGAATGGATAAGAAAGCAGTGGTACATATACACAATGGAGTATTACTCAGCCATTAAAAAGAATACATTTGAATCAGTTCTAATGAGATGGATGAAACCGGAACCTATTATACAGA
>NW_011495082.1:20686515-20687195 GCF_000754665.1 Bison bison bison
TGAGTCTGAGTGAACTCTGGGAGTTGGTGATGGACAGGGAGGCCTGGCGTGCTGCCATTCATGGGGTCGCAAAGAGTCAGACACGACTGAGTGACTGCCAATTCCAAAAGCCAGCCCACTGCACAATTCTTATAATTATTTTTGCCCCATTCTATTAAAAACCAACTGCCATTGTAAAATGTAACACCATACCTTCTATCTGAACCTTATCTTATTTAAAACTGCAAATCAAACCCTTAGAAATTGCAAAGCTACTATACACCATAATGTATCATCATCCTGCTTACCATCAGTGAATAAATCGTTACTGCTGATAGACCTATGAGTTTTGTCTTTGACGGCCATTCCTGACACCAGTTTTAATCTGAGTTCTCCAGAAAGTGGGGCCTGAAACCTTGATATTTTACTTGAGTTTAATGCAAGACAGTTCCAGAAAAACATCTATTTCTGCTTTTGACTATGCCAAAGCTTTTGACTGTGTAGATCACAATAAACTGGAAAATTCTGAAAGAGATGGGAATACCAGACCACCTGACCTTCCTCTTGAGAAACCTGTATGCAGGTCAGGAAGCAACAGTTAGAACTGGACATGGAACAACAGACTGGTTCCAAATAGGAAAAGGAGTTCGTCAAGGCTGTATATTGTCACCCTGCTTATTTAACTTATATGCAGAGTACTT
>NW_011495082.1:20687539-20692443 GCF_000754665.1 Bison bison bison
TGGGGGCTCCAAAATCACTGCAGATGGTGATTGCAGCCATGAAATTAAAAGACACTTACTCTTTGGAAGCAAAGTTATGACCAACCTAGATAGCATATTCAAAAGCAGAGGCATTACTTTGCCAAAAAAGGTCCGTCTAGTCAAGGCTATGGTTTTTCCAGTAGTCAAGTATGGATGTGAGAGTTGGAGTATAAAGAAAGCTGAGCACTGAAGAACTGATGCTTTGAACTGTGGTGTTGGAAAAGACTCTTGAGAGTCTCTTGGACTGCAAGGAGATCCAACCAGTCCATCCTAAAGGAGATCAGTCCTGGGTGTTCATTGGAAGGACTGATACTAAAGCTCAAACTTTGGCCAAATACTTTGGCCACCTCATGTGAAGAGTTGACTCATTGGAAAAGACCCTGATGCTGGGAGGGATTGGGGTCAGGAGGAGAAGGGGACAACAGAGGATGAGATAGCTGGATGGCATCACCGACTCAATGGGCATGAGTTAGAGTGAACTCTAGGAGTTGGTGATGGACAGGGAGGCCTGGCGTACTGCAATTCATGAGGTCACGAAGAGTCAGACACCACTGAGTGACTGAACTGAACTGAATGCCAGGGAGAGGGAGTGAGGGCAAAAAAGTGAATCAGAAAGAGATACCACCAGTAAAAGGATGTGTTGTTTAACTTGGGATTGCATTGTATTGTGTGACCTCTTGATGGATTTCACTGAGACTCTCTTCCAAAAGGCCATATATAAACAACTGCTTCTCAGTACGGTCTAAACTCAGATGGAGAAAATGTATTAATCGCTTCCTAGGTCACTCCATAGACCTCCTGTCTCACTGGTGCAACCCACAGAGTTTTAATTCACATACATCTGGCTCAAGCACGCATGGACACTGAGGGGCCCTGGATGTCCCATGCTTCAGTGTGAGTGAGCCAAGGAGGTGCAGGAATAAGGCTTAAGGCATGCAGCCCAGACACGTGGTGAGGCAATCTTGGATTATGCCGTCTTGATGCTGGTTGAAACTTGGGCAGAGCTGGATTGTCTCAGCAGCACTCAAAGCAAACAGAAAAGGCTAGAAAAGTAGGAAAGATTATATATAAGAAATGTTTCTCAGATAGACCAAAATGTGGGCTGGAGAACCACCCAGTAGAATTTTGACATTCATATTTGTGTTGACATAGCTTATGAATATATATGTCCTGCTGTTTTTATTTGGATTTTCAATTTGCATATTAGAATTACAATATAAGTAAAAAGGGATTTCTCTCCATACACATGAATACCTTCACAGTGGTATTAATTTTTTCTATTTTAAAATAGATATGAATCTACCTGTCAGTAAGAAAACTGAAGAAAAATAAAGCTTTTGTTTTGCTCTCTGTGGTTACCCACATGTATGCGCATGCATACACACACAGAGAGAGGCAGATAACTGTCATTTTCACTAATAAATGAAAAAGTGTATTTAAAAAAAGAGACAAACCATGAGCCATTCGTATTTCCATAGATCTCTTGGTTGCATATCTTGGTTGGATATCTTGGTTGCATAGACCACAGGGAAAATAAAGCATTTTTTAAGGAATTCTAAATTGCAGAAACACCCCAAAATATATAGATACAGAGGTAGTCAGCTAAATGTGATCAAAGGTATGTATGTGGGTGTGTCTGTGTCTGTGTGTGCACACACGCATATGTGTAAGTGGAAAATCTGTTTCCTTGTCAGACCTTTGTTACTCTCCCACCTCATGTTTCAGACAACTCTCGAACAATTCAGATACAGGCTTGGATCCATTCTGGCAACCGACAGTAATAGTATAGGTATTTGTAAGTACAGATAATGATTGATTCTTGAACAATTAAAAATTGATGGCATAAATAGTGTGCTTGAATATATAATAAATAATTTCCAAAGTATAATACATGTTAAAAAGTATGGTGTTTGTATGTGTGCATCGAGTTTATATTGGATTGGATAGTACAATATTAAGTCTACATATTTTTACAAACAAACATATCAAGAAATGAAAAGATAATGATGTCTATGTGGCAAAAACCACTGAAAAAGTAGATTACCAAGTGAAAACCATATAAGGATCTGAGAGAATTTTTCAACCATTTTTGAAGGCTTTTTTTTAATGCTTCAGTAAATTCAGTTCAGTTCAGTTGCTTAGTCATGTCCGACTCTTTGCGGCCCCATGAATCACAGCATGCCAGGCCTCCCTGTCCATCACCAACTCCCGGAGTTCACTCAGACTCACGTCCATCGAGTCAGTGATGGCATCCAGTCAACTCATCCTCTGGCGTCCCCTTCTCCTCCTGCCCCCAACCCCTCCCAGCATCACAGTCTTCTCCAATGAGTCAACTCTTCACATGAGGTGGCCAAAGTCCTCGAGTTTCAGCTTTAGCATCATTCCTTCCAAAGAAATCCCAGGGCTCATCTCCTTCAGAATGGACTGGTTGGATCTCCTTGCAGTGCAAGGGACTCCCAAGAATCTTCTCCAACACCACAGTTCAAAAGCATCAATTCTTCGGCGCTCAGCCTTCTTCACAGTCCAACTCTCACATCCATACATGACCACTGGAAAAACCATAGCCTTGACTAGATGGACCTTTGTTGGCAAAGTAATGTCTCTGCCTTTGAACATGCTATCTAGGTTGGTCATAACTTTCCTTCCAAGGAGAAAGCGTCTTTTAATTTCATGGCTGCAGTCACCATCTGCAGTGATTTTGGAGCACAAAAAAATAAAGTTTTGATGTTTAGATTGTCTATTAGACTTTTGAAATCAAACATGCTAGACCACTTGGGAACATCCTAAGAATTAAAGGAAAGCTTTATTACAAACCTCCAATAAAGTAGAATTCTGCCTCAAGAGCTACAAAGTTTTGATAAAGATGGAGAAGTTAAAGTGAGCAAGTGTCAAAATGAACAGAATTTTGTTGGAGTCCTAACTTCAACCTAGAGAATTAACAAAATCTACAGCACTATCTATAGTATATTTAGCATGCACATGTATTTTACAATAAAATTTTAAATGATTTGCTTTAAGGGATTCCAAGTTATCTATTAAAGGAAAAGTTGAAGCAAATAAAGTGATATCAAATTGTAAGTGGTATTATTAAGTAGAGATAATCTAACCTGAAATGCAAATAATATCAAGGTCAATATAAAAATTTATTTATGACTCTGAGAATAGTTATTAAGCACTGCCATTCTCAGGTTGATATAAAACAAGTCCTTTGTCTAGACATTCCTTGATACAGCCCGCAGAAAAGCATACTGGTTGAGGCAGATAATTCGCCATATAGAAGCTTCGGGAGTGTAACTGTGGGGGAAATTTGCCGTTTACCTTCCATTGTGGTTATTATGAACATGTAACTATACTCTGTGAAGTTGCTTTATCCAGAGAGTTAGATAACCATGAATAGCACTTTACTTGTAGAAAAATTTAATAACTTGTGTTTATAGGTGTCCAAATATGGTATTGTGTCATGGTATCAGATGTATCACAATCTGAAACTGGTAGATCTGTTTTGTGTTTAGCAAAACCCAAATGTATTTATCAACAAACAAATATTTGCTCAAGGAAAGTTTTCTTTTTTCAAAGTTAAACCACCCTATATGGTTTTTCTATACCAAAACAAGTAGACTTTTGATGTAATCTTGTCTAACTATAATTAAATATTTATTCTTTTAAAAATTTAAAGAACCTACATTAGGCCAATCATCACCAGTGGATAAAGTAACCATCCTATAATTATTTTATGCTGTACTCTGAATTGATAAGCCTTTAGCCTTTGTGTTCCGCTCCATTCAACATCTCATATTAGGTTTGATGTCACCTCACTTTTCAACCAAAACTCTTCAGGCATCTGTTTTCCCAACAAATACAGTTCATATTTTTATGAAGAACTAAATGTTTTAAATAGATTTACATAAACTTATGCAAGTCAGGAAGCAACAGTTAGAACTGGACATGGAACAACAGACTGGTTCCAAATAGGAAAAGGAGTTCGTCAAGGCTGTATATTGTCACCCTGCTTATTTAACTTATATGCAGAGTACTTCATGAAAAATGCTGGGCTGGATGAAGCACAAGCTGGAATTAAGATTGCCAGGAGAAATATCAATAACTTCAGATATACAGATGACACCACCCTTACGGCAGAAAGTGAAGAGAAACTAAAGAGCCTCTTGATGAAAGTGAAAGAGGAGAGTGAAAAAGTTGGCTTAAAGCTCAATATTCAGAAAACGAAGATCATGGCATCTGGTCCTATCACTTCATGGGAAATGGATGGGTAAACAGTGGAAACAGTGTCAGACTTTATTTTTGGGGGCTCCAAAATCACTGCAGATGGTGATTGCAGCCATGAAATTAAAAGACACTTACTCTTTGGAAGCAAAGTTATGACCAACCTAGATAGCATATTCAAAAGCAGAGACATTACTTTGCCAACAAAGGTTCGTCTAGTCAAGGCTATGGTTTTTCCAGTGGTCATGTATGGATGTGAGAGTTGGACTGTGAAGAAGGCTGAGTGCCAAAGAATTGATGCTTTTGAACTGTGGTGTTGGAGAAGACTCTTGAGAGTCCCTTGGACTGCAAGGAGATCCAACCAGTCCATTCTGAAGGAGATGAGCCCTGGGATTTCTTTGGAAGGAATGATGCTAAAGCTGAAAGTCCAGTACTTTGGCCACCTCATTCGAAGAGTTGACTCATTGGAGAAGACTCTGATGCTGAGAGGGGTTGGGGGCAGGAGGAGAAGGGGACGACAGAGGATGAGATGGCTGGATGGCATCACTGACTCGATGGACGTAAGTCTGAGTGAACTCCGGGAGTTGGTGTTCGGACAGGGAGGCCTGGCGTGCTGTGATTCATGGGGTCGCAAAGAGTCGGACACGACTGAGTCACTGATC
>NW_011495082.1:20692549-20699670 GCF_000754665.1 Bison bison bison
TTCTAATTGGGCTTCCCTGGTAGCTCAGTTGGTAAAGAATCCTCCTGCAATGCAGGAGACCCCGGTTCGATTCCTGGGTCTGGAAGATCTGCTGGAGAAGGGATAGACTACCCATTCCAGTATTCTTGGGATTCCCTGATGGCTCAGCTGGTAAAGAATCCGCCTGCAATGTGTGAGACCTGGGCTCGATCCCAGGGTTGGGAAGATCCCCTGGAGAAGGGAAAGGCTATGCACACCAGCAGTCTGGCCTGGAGAATTCCATGGACTGTATTGTATAGGCTGCTGCTGCTGCTGCTAAGTCGCTTCAGTCATGTCCAACTCTGTGCAACCCCATAGACAACAGCCCACCAGGCTCCCCGTCCCTGGGATTCTCCAGGCAAGAACACTGGAGTGGGCTGCCATTTCCTTCTCCAATGCATGAAAGTGAAAAGTCAAAGTGAAGTCGCTCAGTCGTGTACAACTCTTAAAGACCCCATGGACTGCAGCCTACCAGGCTCCTCCGTCCATGGGATTTTCCAGGCAAGAGTACCGGAGTGGGGTGCCATTGCCTTCTCCAATAGTATAGTCTATGGGGTAGCAAACAGTCCGCAAGACTGAGTGAATTTCACTTTCACTTTTATGCCTAATTTGTTAACACCAATGAAGTTTATTATTTCTTTCTTTACAGTTGCTGTTAGTGAATTATTTGAAAAGAAATAGCAAAAGCTGGAAGGGTGACATCTGTAATATCTTTAGCCTATTAACTCTATGAATATATACCTGAATAAATGGGAACACAAAACTCATTTTTAGTCACGATGTTATACAATGACATGTGACAGTTGGACTGTGAAGAAGGCTGAGCGCCGAGGAATTTAGGCTTTGGAACTGTGGTGTTGGAGAAGACTCTTGAGAGACCCTTGGACTGCAAGGAGATCCAACCAGTCCATTCTGAAGGAGATCAGCCCTGGGATTTCTTTGGAAGGAATGATGCTAAAGCTGAAACTCCAGTACTTTGGCCACCTCATTCGAAGAGTTGACTCATTGAAAAGACTCTGATGCTGGGAGGGATTGGGGGAAGGAGGAGAAGGGGACGACGAGAGGATGAGATGGCTGGCTGGCATCACTGACTCGATGGACGTGAGTCTGAGTGAACTCCAGGAGTTGGTGATGGACAGGGAGGCCTGGCGTGCTGCGATACATGGGGTCCCAAAGAGTCGGACACGACTGAGCGACTGATCTGATCTGATCTGACAGATAACTATAAGTGAAATGATAATTAAGTATTTTACACGAAATATCAGTAATTAGAGTACATCTTTGGCTGGAAATGGTGTTAAGTCACCTTTCTCTCAGGTTTTGGGTTTATTGCTTTCTACTTCAATCACTGGTTCCACTCATTGTTGGTGTGACTTTCCCATCAAATATGAATGTTATAGGAGCCTACAATTTTCTCATAGTTTTATGTTTTAGATAATAGAAGTTCACAAAAATCTTCTGTAAAGGGAAATATGAAAATCCTTTCAACAAGTCTAAGCGAAAGTTGAGTATTTTACAATCCAGAAAATCAGAGCCAAATGTTTAATTACTGATGCTCACCAGTGATTAATCACAGATGCCAGTGTTCAGAAAGAGCCCATCCCTGTCAGTAAGCTCACCAACCTTTAAGATTTTTCAATACACTTAAGTCTCCTTGTCTTCTGGCATTAACTCAATAGATCCTAGTCTTTCAACTGAGTGTGTCATGAAGACTAGTTGCTAAATTATTGCATGATATACTTGGGCATTATATCATTATATCATGTCATTATATCATAGCATTATATCATGTCATTAGAAAATGAGATGAAAGGGCACAAAGTTTAAAAGAGAAATATCATTCGATATTTTTTCTTCGTTCTTTTCTTTCTCTCTCCTTTTCACTTGTAATATTCCAATAACCCAGAGCTAGTCAGTCGCTCAGTCATGTCTGACTCTTTGCGACCCCATGGACTGTAATCCGCCAGGCTCCTCTGTCCATGAAATTCTCCAGACAAAAATGCTGGAGTGGGTGGCCTTCCCAACCCAGGGACTGAACCTGGGTCCCCTGCACTGCAGGCAGATTCTTTACCGCCTGAGCCACCAGGGAAGTCCACAGAAGACACAGTGATGTCTAAAGAATTTCTCTCCATGTATTTCCTGTACATCACCCTCAACACCAAGTCCGAGCATATTTTTCAGCTAATTTCATACGGTTTTTTTTTTTAATTATTTTCAAAATTCCTTTCTTGTTTCCAGTTTTATTGAAAAATAATTGACATATATCACAGTATAAATTCAAGATATGGTATGATGTTTTTTACTTTCATGTATTATAAAATAATTACCACAATAGATTCAGCAAACCTACATCATCTCATATAGATACAATAAAGAGAAAAGAAAAAAGAAAACAATTTCTTTTCCTTGTGATGAGAACTTTTATAATTGATCCTCTTAACTACTTTCCTATATTTCACACAGCATTGCTAACTCTAGTCATCGTGTTATATTACAACCCTAGCACTTACTTATCTTAGAAATGGAAGTTTGTACCTTTTGACCATATAAGGTGATTTTTTTTTTTAGAAATAAGAACATAGATGTGTTCAAATGAAAGAAACAGTTGGAAGACATATCAGAATATAAAGATATTTCGATCTTACTTTAAGATCTGACCTTCTCTCCACCAAATATTTGTGAGTCCCTGCAAGAATTCTAATTCAGTTGACCTGTCACCACTCACTAGTAAATACATTATCTGCAAACCATACTGCTATCGACGCTGGAGCACTGCCCATTCCCTGTGGTTCTTAAAAAAAAAAAAGACTATCTCCCACTCTGGGAAGTGCAATCATTTATTCTATACAGGTTCTAATTCTTTTTTTCAGCAACATTTTTGGGGGTTAAAGGAATGTAATGATTACCAGAAGAACCAGAAGTAGTAAAAAAAAAAAGATAGAAAAACTCAACCACTTTAAGTAATAGATGTTCACTTTCTTGTGTGATTTTTGCAATCCAAGTTGCTTCATTATTTCTAGCATTTATTCCTTCCTGAGACCCAGCTGAAATGTTTGCCCCAGGCTTATTAAATATGGATTACTCTACTTCTGCATAATATCCCACCTTGTGAAAGAAATTTAGACCTTCCCCCTCCTTCCTTTCGTTTCTTCAGTTTCTTTTAATGCAGTGGTGATTAATTTGCATTCTTTCCTATTACAGATTTACACTTTTCATCCCTACTCATGCACATATTTTTAAAGCATTTATATTTATTTAATCCTAATTCAAGGGGAGGGCTTATCTGGAGGGCAATGATCCATTGCTTACTACTGAATGATAGAAAGAATGAGGAGGCCATGCCTTTGTGAAACATTGGAAAGCCTTTGCTCTAAACCAGGTACTATATTAGGCATCTGCAGAGACAATCTCATTTAATCCTAATGTCACAAATATAGGAGCCAGCATCATTACACATATGTGCTAATTTCAGAGAAGTTAAATATTTTGCTCAAGATCAGAGTAATAAATAAGTAAACTGTAGGTTTGAAGCTGGTCTCCCAGTTAAACCTTATGCTCTTATATTCAATAACTGGGCCTCTTAGTACCCAAAGTAGTTCCAAGCAGATAAAGATTATTCGTTACATTTCAGAGACTTTCACTGAGTCCATATCAAAAGCTTTCCCCACCAGTAAGAATTTCAGAACGTCTTGGTTTAAAGTCTATAGGATTTGAAGTAATAGTAACTATGACACCACACACTTTCAGTTACTTCACTCCCACATTAGCATTATCAAAGTACCCTTCTGAGCAAATCTGGCTTCATAAAAATGACATTGTAGCTACACTTGCTTGGTTGTTGAACAGCAGTTACAGTATAATTAGGGCCACGTAATGGAAAGCGTTACTGAAGTGCATATCGTTATTAATCAAACTCCAATATAAAGCTGGCTACAGTAATAATGAGTGCAATTATGGGCTGATGAACTGTTAAACTTGAAAACTGACCCTAACCAAATTTTCTTTCTTCAGAAAATAATAAAACTCAAAGGGCTGAAAATCAGTTTATTTCTCTGGGCTCTCTTGCCACAAAGAGAACCTGGGAGATATTTTCTCATGCTCCGTGTTTTATAATTTCATGCACACTGGAGCTTGTAAAGTGGTGTGAGAATTGGAAAATGTGACCCTGAAGATAGGGTCAACTCTAATCTGGACCTGACAAGATTTGATCCAGTCCAGACTCGTTACCTACCAGACAATGTGGAATTTTATCCAGCTACTTTGCAGAGTTTCACACACATCAATATTAAGCATAAAAAAAAAATGTCCATTGAGCTTGAATTAGCCAGCAGGCAAATTCAAGTTCAGGATAAAATACTTGTTCCTTTAAAAATATTTGACAAAAATCCCTACAGACTTTTGTAAGATGAGAGTCCCGAGTTGGTCTTCTCTAAATCTTGGACTGGCTATTTGACAAACCGTTAATGACACCTGTATTTCTTAGTATCAGAGAGTGTGTTTAGAGTTTATATAATACTTGACGTGTTTAAAGCATGGTTTATTACCTTGCCTTACTTTAGCTCCACAAATCTTTCTACTTAAGCTCCTTTATAAATGAAACAACCTTGCTTTCCCCAGTAATGATTAGAACGTCTTCTCACTCTTAAGGCTTCTTAAGTGTTTTTTGCAGATGCATGGGATGGCTGTCTCATGTCATTTGATCACTGAAGAAGAAAGTTCCCAGTCTGAACCATAGGCTTACATATTATATATACTGTCAAAACTGGTGATTTTATCAAGTTAATAAATACCAATAAGGAGAATTAGGAGAGATTTGCTTAATTTACTAAATCAGGTATCCCAGTACTATGTCCAGTAATTGACAGACGTGAATTAGATTTGAAACACATTAAAAATACAGAAGGGGAAGGAACAAAGAGAAAAGAAAATCAGAACATAAAAGCAATTGCACAATCTACTGAAGATGGGGATGAAAAAAATCCCCTAAAATGGAAGCAGAAGTGTCGAGGAGGCGCCTCCAGCATTCTATAATTGTTACCCCCACTCATAGATAAAGAATTGAGCCAAGCTCTTTAAAACGCACTCACACAGCCTTTTGTGACTTGGCAGCAGCCTCAACCTTCCTCCCATATGCATAAATGCATATTATTGGATGGATAAATATGCCTTAAGGGATGCTTTCTTTGCCTTATTATCACACATTATCTTAAGTGTCTTTTCAGCAACATTGTTGATTTTGCTGCATACCTGTGATCTTGAGGATTCTGCAAGGGGAGGGAGTTATGGTTAGGGAAGAAAAATTCAGAACCACCCGATGAGAGAATTCAGCTCAGTTTCTCTAATTCAGTCTCCTTTTAGCAAATCTCACTATGCCTAAGCATAATCAATAATTCCAGATGCGTTCACCAAGAATTTTCTCTATCCAGTCAGCCCAAATGGGCACTATTTCCTTACTGAATGAAGAAATAGATGAAAAGCCTTTTAAAGACAAAAATATTAGCTAAATTACCACTATTACAATGTAGCTATTTTTTCTGTCATGTTTCAAAATATGATGTTTTCCACTTTATGTATTGAGTTAGTTTGACTCTGAAAGTTATTCTTGGACAAAAACCTCCGTCTCCTTTAAGGCATATTCATTTCATATTTTCAATAACCATATATAAGTGATACAGTTAGGGGAATATACTTTGAAGACAAAAAAGGGCTATTACAGTTTTATATGAGCCCTTTCAGCCATCTAATGGCACTAAAAGATATCTGCATTTTTTTTAATAACTGAATCTTAACCAAAATACTATAACCACTTTCTAATTGCACAATTGCTGTTTTTATAAATTTCTAACAATTTTAACAAATATTTTAATTGGAGTGTTTTTATTTCTACTAAAACTTGTAAGAATTGCTTCATTCAAAAGAATCAAGTTATATGTGAAAACCATCAGAAATCCTGCCTTTTTTGCAGACTTCATTAAGTCTTTACTTATTCCAACAGTGGAATGTCCTCTAGGTACTCGATGGAAGATTCATGTAACTAGGTTTTTTGTTGTTTTTCTTTTTTTAATTTTTTTCATCTGAAGTAACATTGTGCCAAATAAATACATTTTGCTAATGGATATATCATCTTCAAATATGTAGTTAATATTTGTATTGTTCCTGTGCAACACATGCTTATGCTTAACTTCCCCAAAGCTCTGTTGCCTGGATGAAGTAACGTGTCTCTTCATTACACTAGAGATGTACCCAAATGAAACTGCTGTAGATTACACAGAAATATCAGATCGCCTAGGATGAAAAATAACTGTTCAGTTGGCCTGCCTGGGTTTGAGGTTTCCAGTCAGGGGTGATTATTATATCTCATAGAGTAACCTTACTTTTAGCTACTTAACGTACTATTTTTCTGATATTTCCTGCAAGTTTTAAATAACCGTTCTAGTTTCCCAAGCTTGAGGCTTGTCAAGCGATCACAAGATGAACAACTTTTACAGCTTTCTCCTAAACTATAAAAATGGAAGAAAAGTGGTAGAAATGTGTGAAAGAGAAAGTGACAGTGTGACAGTCGCCAAGTTTTAAGTAACCCAAAACACAGCTATAATACTGAGAGGAAATAAATAGATCATTGTACTTCATTGCATGAGGGGAAATCCGAGGCAGCTCATTCATTTTCCTTCCCACAAAGGGCCCTCTCTTAGTCCTTGCTGCTGCTGCTGCTAAGTCGCTCCAGTCGTGTCTGACTCTGTGCAACCCCATAGACGGCAGCCCACCAGGCTCACCCATCCCTGGGATTCTCCAGGCAAGAACACTGATGTGGGTTGCCTTCTCCTTCTCCTCTCTTAGTCCTTACTAAGCCTCATAAGAAGGAAGAGGTGACCCAAGGTTACTGCTTCTCTAACTGCATTAAAGTATCAATAACTTCAAATATGCAGATGATACCACCCTTATGGCAGAAAGTGAAGAAGAACTAAAGAGCCTCTTGATGAAAAGGAAAGAGGAGAGTGAAAAAGTTGGCTTAAAGCTCAACATTCAGAAAACTAAGATCATGGCATCCAGTCCCATCACTTCATGGCAAATAGATGGGGAAACAGTGGAAACAGTGTCAGACT
>NW_011495082.1:20699770-20730093 GCF_000754665.1 Bison bison bison
GAAAAAGTTGGCTTAAAGCTCAACATTCAGAAAACTAAGATCATGGCATCCAGTCCCATCACTTCATGGCAAATAGATGGGGAAACAGTGGAAACAGTGTCAGACTTTATTTTGGGGGGCTCCAAAATCACTGCAGATGGTGACTGCAGCCATGAAATTAAAAGACCCTTGCTCCTTGGAAGGAAAGTTATGACCAAACTGGACAGCATTTTAAAAAGCAGAGACATTACCTTGTCAACAAAGGTCCCTTTGGTCAAAGTTATGGTTTTTCCAGTGGTCCTGTTTGGATGTGAGAGTTGGACTATAAAGAAAGCTGAGTGCCAAAGAATTGATGCTTTTGAACTGTGGTGTTGGAGAAGACACTGAAGAGTCCCTTGGACTGCAAGGAGATCTAATCAATCCGTCCTAAAGGAAGTCAGTCCTGAGTGTTCACTGGAAGGACTGATGTTGAAGCTGAAACTCCAGTACTTTGGCCACCTGATGCGAAGAACTGACTCATTGGAAAAGACCTTGATGCTGGGAAAGATTGAGGGCAGGAGGAGAAGGGGACAACAGAAGATGAGATGGTTGGATGGCATCACCGACTCAATGGACCTGAGTTTGGGTAAACTCCGGGAGTTGGTGTTGGACAGGAGGCCTGGCATGCTGCAGTTCATGGGGTTGCAAAGAGTCAGTCACAACTGAGTGATTGAACTGAACTGCATTAAAAACTCAGCACTTGTTATTCAGATAAATTAAAAAGTATGATGGAAGTTTTGTGTCTACATCGAAATGAGTAACCATGTCACCTACTCCTGAAACTAAAACAATGCATATATGTGTATAAGCCTGTATGTGTGTGTGTGTTATATTCATTTTCCCATCTGAAAATGTTTACCACATATAACTACTGCAAAAATTAAATCATATTCTACTACAGGGGCCATGTGGGAGTTTGAGAGGGTACATCTCAGAAACCCTTTGAAATTCAGGCCTTATACCATATGGACAGAGGCTTTATAATAGTCTCTACTGAGGGTTTATTTTGTGAAGACTCCTTTCCTTCAGGTAGAAGAGAAGTGTTCAAATTAATCCCGTCAGTCCAGGGCCCAAACAATTGTTAGAGCTAGTTGTAATTTCTAGAATCACTTCAACTGAACTGTTAGAATTAGAAAGTATCTTAAAAGGCATGTGATTCAACCTCTTTATTTGTACATAAAAAAATACTAAGAAATAAACAGAAAGAGAGAGAGAATTGTTAACAGAAATGTCCTAAATCTGTTCCTGCTAAAGAGTAAGGGCTAGAGACCATGTCTCCTGGAGGCTGCTTCTGAGTGTTTTCTACCCTTTTAAAAAATCAGTATTTAAATTACGTAATACATTATTTGCCTTTGAACAGCTCTTAGTTGGGGTCCCTTTAAGCAACAGATTACTGCATTTAAAACACAGTTTGATATACACACTTTCTACTCTCACAAGAGCGACATGGTCTGGGCAGTGTGGCTTAGGGTAATGGCTTGAGAACTGAAAGAATCAAGATTTCACCCTGACTTTGCCAGTTAATAGCTTGGCCTCGATCTTCATGGACACAAAATTAGGGATCTTTGTAAGACTGCATTTACGCCCATTCCAGTGTGATTTATGTCATTGTCTATCTAAATTTGCAGTCACTATTTGTTAAAGATAAAACTCTAATTAAAAGTATCTCAATCAAAACATAAAAGGATATTTGTTAAACCTTCATTGACAATTTTTACATAAAGACCACAATTATTGTAATCATCGTACTTAGTAGAGTTAGTATTTTCAGTCAAACGTGATAATTTTAAAACAGTAAGATTCATCTTTTCCAAACATTTTGGTGACATTTCTATGAAATATGGGGGCATTTTCGTCTAATAAAATGTCCATAGACATACACACACACACACACACAAATTACCCTTAAATGTTTAGTCTTTATACCTTAGAAAGAATGCAGATACTGAAATATCCTTTTAAATATAAGTTTGCAAGGCAAGACTCCCAATTTCTTCAAATGCCTCACTTTAAAGCGTTTTACATTGTTCACAGTTTAAGTGTTATCTCACTAGGCTTACGATACCACCTAAAATTTCCATTTCCTTGAAGATTTTATGAAATGATTTTTTTTGAATGTCTTAGAAGGGAATACTTTTTTAAAGGACTTGAAGTTTTTTACTTGTTTGTTTCATTTACTCAGATTAAATGACAACCCACTCCAGTACTCTTACCTGGAGAATCCCATGGAGAGAGGAACCTGGTAGGCTACAGTCCATGGGGTCGCAAAGAGTTGGACACGACTGAGCGACTTCACTTCACTTTGGCTTTTTATTTTTTGTTATGAATATTAATGTAGGCATTTTACAGAAGATTTATACATTACATTTATTCATCATTTACTTTACGTAAAATGATCTTGACTTTTCTGCTTGTCTCATGGAAAACAAGCCACAAGCATCACTTCATTTTTTTAACTTCAGAATGACTGCCTGAGATAGTCATAAAGAGGTATTCCTGATAGCTAATGTTGTGCAGGCTGTCTTTGATCAGTGCAGGCCCCGTTGAGTTGTAAATACACCAGTGCTGGGAGAATCAGATTAAATCATGTGTTGTTTAGTCATGTTTCAAGATTTCATTGTTTCAATTAACTCAAAAAGTTGCTGCCACTTAATACAACCCAAATTTCTCTTAAACTAGGGTTCTAAAATTTTTTTAAACTATTACACCACCAGTTATGAATATTTCGCCAATTTTTACTTTTTCAGGTTTGAATTTTGGATGATTTATTTCAATTTTCATATGTATAAAAAGAAATTACACTACAGAATATACTTTTTCAAACTAAACATGCACTGCATATTCACAGCAATTCTAATACAGACATGTAGCAAAATCGCTCTTCTGTAATTTACTTTTCCTTGGAGAAGGAAATGGCAAACCACTCCAGTGTTCTTGCCTGGAGAATCCCAGGGACGGGGGAGCCTGGTGGGCTGCTGTCTGTGAGGTCGCACGGAGTCGGACACGACTGAAGTGACTTAGCAGTAGCAGTAGCAAGTATAAAGAAGCAAACTCTTGTACATTTTTTACTGCCATGTGCATGCCAGTGTACTTTAGGGAAAAGGCCCTGTTAAAAGTCCTTTCTGTTTTTAATCAGACAGTGGCTCCGCGCTCTACCTGGGCCACAGGAGGGCATTCAGCACCACACAGAGACTCCCATCTCACCCGTCTGGGTCACACAGGCAGACGAGAGCCACCTCTTTTCACATCGGTGCAGGTTAAAGGTCAGCACTCCTGCCGCTGCGACTATTTTCATCACGCTCTGCCAGTCATGCTTCCATGAAGCAACAGAAACGATGCATTTGGGATTTAAAAGTACATGAGTATGTTTAGTTTTTACCAAAAATATATTATCCTTGTATTTCTGTACATTCATTTATGTAAGTTTTTCAAAAGAAAGATTTAATATGTATAATATAAAGTATTTATAAAAGCAAATTCTGCCTAGACAATGTTATTGTTTACTGTTCTTTATGTGATTCTATCAGGATACTGAAAATGGAAAAGCAGTACTTCTGCATTTTGTCCATCGCGAATCACTGGTATTTAGCAACACTCTACTAAGCTTCCTGTACAGCAATCAGTGTTTTTAGGTAACAGTTAATCAAAAGATCAAACTTAATCTTTATAGGGTTACAGAAATGTCATCAGTTTTATAAATTAGTGATTATAAACACTTTTATTTATTCCAAATTACATTATATTAGACTGGTTAAACAGGGAGCAAAAGGTTTGTAACATAAAACAACAAGAGGCAATGAGGCAGATGAGGAAAACTCGGGAATCACGAGGTAGAAGTTCATTATTAACTGTATAGCTAATAAATATTACGTTGATTTATCAGGGAAAATAATTCTATAATAACGGAAGAAAATCCTGAGCTTAGAAGAGACCAAAACTAAATAACTCCCAATGAAATATTTCCTGGCTACCTAACAAAGTTTCTAATGAGCCACACACACCCCAAGAACAGCAATGCCCTGACAAGCCCCTCTTCTCCTATATCATGCTGTCAGTAAATCCAACATACCCAAGACATTTCGAAGTTCGCAAAGAACACGATTGTGTTCTATTAACTTTCTGAGTTTTTCACACCGAGAATTATCATTTTCATTTTGCCTTTCATGCTTTCTCAACCTACTTCTGTGTTAAATTCTATTATTTTTTAAAAATCGTATTAATAACAGCATGATCCAAGAAACCAATTTGTGTCCTCAGAACAAAGTGAGATAGTGTAAACATTAGCAGCTGAAGAGGAAAGAAACATATTGTAAAATGAAGTTTCAGATTCACGTTTCTGAGATTTATTCTACTTACAATATTAAAAAAAAAAAATCAGTGGAGAAGGTATCACTAATGTAAATTTTCAGTCCTATATGAAGGCTGCCAAAAATGTAAAAATGTTGGCATCCAACATTATAATGTTTCATATCACATGACTCAGATGAGTCGTGGGAGGGAGCTTCCTGACGCTACTCCCTCCCTTTCTTCCATGTCGCATCCTACTTTAATTTTCCAGTTTGGCATTTAGGTTATTGGTGACTTGTGGACGAAGAAAGCAGAGATAGCATTGAAATGATTTGAGGGATCGGCTAAAGGAAAAAAGGATAAATGCATTTTAAAGTGGGCTGGGCTCTCTTAATATATATTGTTGTTTTTCAGTTGCTCAGTCGTGTCTGACTCTTTCTGACCCCAGGGACTGCAGCACACCAGGCCTCCCTGTCCATCACCAACTCCTGGAGCTTGCTCAAACTCATGCCCATTGAGTCGGTGATGCCATCCAACCATCTCATCCTCTGTCGGCCCCTTCTCCTCCCGCCTTCAATTTTTCCCAGCATCAGGGTCAGTTCTTCGCATCAGGTGGCCAAAGGATTGGAGCTTCAGCTTCAGCATCAGTCCTTCCAATGAATATTTAGGACTGATCTCCTTTAGGATGGACTGGTTGGATCTCCTTGCAGTCCAAGCGATTCTCAAGAGTCTTCTCCAACACCACAGTTCAAAAGCATCAATTCCTCGATGCTCAGCCTTCTTTATAGTCCAACTCTCACATCCATACATGACCACTGGAAAAACCATAGCTTTGACTAGATGGACTTTGTCAGCAAAGTAATGTCTCTGCTTTTTAGTGTGCTGTCTAAGTTGTCATAACTTTTCTTCCAAGAAGCAAGCATCTTTTAATTTCATGGCTGCACTCACCATCTGCAGTGATTTGGGGCATATATGTGTATATATATATATATGTATTTTAATACATAATGTATGTTTAGTTATACGTGTATTTTTAAATTTTCCACTTTTGTTGATTACCACTTCTGCTCAAATTGAATATTGTGGCTCTGTTGAAAAAAAAAAATCTGCTAACTAACCCTTTACTTCTATTGCCAATTACTTTTTTGTGTATATTTGTAATTAAACCCATTCTGGGATTCATGTCAACCTTCCAGCACAGCGATCGATACTAAATTGTAACAAAGGGAAAGGGAAGATCTCCGCTGTTAGTAGGTTTTGCCTGTGCTTGTACAAATAAGATTAGAAGCAGCATGTAGAGTGAGCTGTGAGTACATGACATTTTCCCAATAACCGTTTTTCATTATTTTGAAGTGTGCCTGAAACTCCTGCCGCTCTGGTCCTCTCGGTCTCTCCCACATGTCACTGGGGATTCTGCTTTGGTTCATCTTCAACTCTTTGACACTAAACAAGGACCCCTTGGCACCCACCATCCTAACCACCCCAAAGGTCACTATATTCCCAAAAAACACACAATAACCTCTTTCCAATATGAATACTTAAGTAAAGGATGAATGTACAGGTTAAGACACAATGCCAGCTTGCTTGAAACATGAGTTCAGAAATCAATTCAGATAGACAGATGTCCATAAAATAAGACTCCAGCACATAACGCACTGAAAACTGTCTCTATCCTGTTATATTTTTGTTTTATGAGGACATGATATCAAGTATTTACATTATTTCGGGAAAAAATAATATTCAGTGAAGGTAATCTAATATCCTGAATTTTCAGAAAGAAAAAGGCTGGTACCATACTCAAGACAGATTTATTCCCCTTAACCTTTCAAAAAAAAAAAAAAAAGCAAAATGTGCGGTAAAGTAGCTTTACTTGCCAAATAACAGCTGTGTTAAAATACCAACTATGGTTATAGCATAATGCATGAGGTCAGTACTCACTTTACAGTTATCAGAATGCATAGCTCACAATTCAGAAAACTTTTACTATCTATATTACATTATCTTGGGTTAAGAGCATAATGTCAGCTCCCTGAACTTTCCATTTCATTGCTTTTGTTCGTTTTCATAAGGCTAACCCTCAGAGGTAAGGATGCTTACATCTTGAATTAAAAAATTTATGCTTTTTCCTCAGTACCCAAGATTTATATTCATCAGTGTTAAAGGATTTTGGATGTATAAATCTCTAAGGATCAAGATAAGAACATACACCCAAAAGGGATTTTAAATGTACTCTTTCTATTTACTATTAATGTCTTTGTTACCATGGCTGTGTGATTCGAGTTTGTATGCATACGTATTAGAAAGGAAAAATATTAGCTGTCACATTTCTTTCATTGCTCTTGAAACAAGATAAAAGAAAAAAATTAAATATGAGACCTGTACCTAGGCAAATATTCCTATATTTTCCTTTTCATCTGTGTGCTGGCTTTTAATTATAGATACCACTGAATCATACTCAAGGCCAGAGATGCACTTCTACCTTCGCAGACCTACAGACATAGAGAATAAGGAGCTGTAGATGTAACAATTCTAAGTTTATCATTTAGTGAACAGTGTTGCTGAATTTAAAGCTTGCCCTGTAGCTTTCCAACTAGGAGCAATATGTTTTGCCTATTTGAAAAAATGGAAAACAATTGCTGACCAATTTATTCAGTTCTATTTCTATAAGAGGGACTTTCAAAAGTCCACAATACATTCGATTTTGCTGCAATTCTTTTTCATGCTGGCAAAATATAATTCTATTTTCAAGCCAAAAGACACTTTTTTCCCCTTTTACTCTTCATAGACTTTCGGTATTGTAATAAGGGTTTCAAGACATAACTGTCTCCCAAAGAGCATAAAGTGGCTATAGTGGACATCATAACACCATTATGATCTACTCACTCGTCCTTGTTTTTTCAGTTATACAAAAAAACTTGAGCTGTCCATTTTTTATCATCTGGGTTATTAGATGAAATATAATATCTATAGTTAAATGAGTTTCAAATAAAGAAAGTATGTTTCATTCAATATTTGGTCCATATGTATACTAAAAAAAAATTCATTTATTTCTAATTCAAATTTAACAGGGTTTTCTGGGTTTTTATTTGCTAAACCTCACCACCTTTTTCAATCATCTATAATTTTTGACATGGAGCAAGTTCTGGGGTCTTAGCACATAGCTTATTTTCATTTGGTTTGGTTTTACAAATTTCTGTTGCAGTGTTCTTCAATTTTAATAATGTCGTACAAAATCAAACACCTAAAAGGACAAAACTGTTTAAATTATCAGAATTGTTTGGCTATCTGAAGCAAGGGCAGTTTTTAAGATAATGTCACTTTTCTACTTGAAAAGGACAGTACCATGTGGGAGAAGAGAGAACTCAGGGGACTGATAATGAGATACAGGCCTTTCATTGGTTTGAATATAGCCCTAGGTGGTAGTGACTGAAGGTTTTTGCCATCTGGTACCTGATCAGTAGCTGATGTGAAGCTGTTGATTTCACTTAAAAAAAAAAAAAAAAAAAAAGTCAAGGCAAATAACAAGTGTTTAAGACGAAGAGTAATTTTACTGTCCACCACAACTCTATAACCTTGACCAAATCATTTCATTTCTCCCTCTGTCTCCGCAAAATAAAAATATGATACTAGTCATCTGTTAATTCATCTTTGTATTAAAATATCAGCTGGTATTGAAGGAAAATTTAAAGATACATACTTTAGGTAGTAATTCTTTCATTTCAATTGGGAAGTAGCTAGCTGTGCTGTGCTGTGCTGTGCTTAGACACTCGGTCATGTCTGACTCTTTACCACCCCATGGACTGTAGCCCGCCAGGCTCCTCTGTCCGTGGGATTCTCCAGGCCAGAATACTGGAGTGGGTTGCCACGCCCTCCTCTAGGGGATCTTCCTGACCCAGGGATAGAACCCAGGTTTCCCGCATTGCAGGCGGATTCTTTACCAGCTGAGCCACCAGGGAAGCCCAAGAATACTGGAGTGGGTAGCTTGTCCGGTCTCCAGGGGATCTTCCAACCCAGAAATGGAACTGAGGTCCCCTGCATTGCAGTCGAAGCTTTTAACAGCTGAGCTACCTGGGAAGCTCTGGCAAGTAGCTACAGCTTTCTGCTGCTGCTGCTGCTAAGTCACCTCAGTCGTGTCCAACTCTGTGTGACCCCATAGACGGCAGCCCACCAGGCTCCCCGTCCCTGGGATTCTCCAGGCAAGAACACTGGAGTGGGTTGCCATTTCCTTCTCCAATGCGTGAAAGTGAAAAGTGAAAGTGAAGTTGCTCAGTCGTGTCTGACTCTTAGCGACCCCATGGACTGCAGCCCACCAGGCTCCTCCATCCATGGGATTTTCCAGGCAAGTTGTAGTAAATAGGAAAAGTCTCCTAAGTAGTTTTAAATAAGTATCTTTTAAGATTTTTTTAAGAGCCTGTAGTACCCCTCAAAGTTGAATGCTAGAAATTATATGACTTGTTATTTGGAGATGTTTTAAGGAAGCTATAACGTGAGAAATATGGAAGTATTTTTACCAGTGGGGCCCCAAACCCCTACCTTCCCCTCATTTATTTTCTTGTCCCTTCTCCCATTCCCTTGTTTTAAGAGCACTTGCATTCCAGTTACGGTGAAAGACAGGAGCCCTGTGTTTACATAAGAAGACCTGAATTTAAGATCCAGGTCTGCTATTATTCCATGATGGGCAACCTTGAGAAAATAAACTTTGACTCTGTAAAACTATTAGTATAATTCTTGAATCTATTTGTGGCAAGGTTAATTTTTTGTTTCCATCAAAACCTTAAAAGGAACGCCAATCCCATCTATTTTTTTTTTTTTATAGTGAAAACTTTTATATTTGGAGATTTGGCAATGTGTGACAAAGGCCTGACAGTTTCTCCATCTCAGGTGGAGCATGGACAGAGAGGCGCAATAAAAGTAGAACTAGGAGGTTATACACATGAAACTTATATGTTTTAAACCAATGTTGCTTTAGTAAAACAAAAATAGTAACAAAGCAGCAACGGAAATCAAATGTCCATAAGGATGCAGAGAAACAAATCTTTGTGTTTGTCATGAGAATGTAAGATAGGATTCAGAAATTCTATTTCTGGTTATCAGATCAGATCAGATCAGTCGCTCAGTCGTGTCCGACTCTTTGCAACCCCATGAATCGCAGCACGCCAGGCCTTCCTGTCCATCACCAACTCCCGGAGTTCACTCAGCTCACGTCCATCGAGTCAGTAATGCCATCCAGCCATCTCATCCTCTGTCTTCCCCTTCTCCTCCTGCCCCCAATCCCCCCCAGCATCAGAGTCTTTTCCAATGAGTCAACTCTTCGCATGAGGTGGCCAAAGTACTGGAGTTTCAGCTTTAGCATCATTCCTTCCAAAGAAATCCCAGGGCTGATCTCCTTCAGAATGGACTGGTTGGATCTCCTTTCTAGTTATATACCCAAATAAATCAAAGACAGAGATTCAGCTACTTGCACAGCAATGTTCATAGCAGCATTATTCACAATAGCCCCAAAGTTGGGGGAAACCCCAAATGTCCATTAACAAATGAATAATTAAACAAAATGTGATAAGCACATACAATGGAAAAATAACCCATCTTAAAAAGGAAGAAAATTCTGACACATGTTACAACATGGATGAACTTTGAAAGCATTAAGCTAAATGAAATAAGCAAGTCAGAAAGGGACAGTTATTGTATAATACTGCTTACATGAGGTACGTGCAATAGGCAAACTCATAGAGACGGAGTATGTGATAGAGGACGCCAGGGGCTGGGAAGAGAGGCGGTGAGAAGTTATCATTTAAAGAGTAGAGGATTTGTTTGGTAGATCAGCTGGTAAAGAATCTGTCTGCAATACAGGGCCCCAGTTTGATTCCTGGGTCGGGAAGATCCACTGGAAAAGAGATAGGCTACCCACTGCAGTATTCTGGCCTGGAGAATTCCATGGACTGTATAATTCACAGGGTCACAAAGAGTTGGATGGACATGACTGAGCAAATTTCACTTTGTTTGGCACAATGAATAAGTTTTGGAAATGAATATTGCTGGTGGATGTATAACATTGGTAATCTATTCAGTACCAATAAATAGTACACTTAAAATAGTTTTGTTTTTTTGTTTTTCTCAATTGTGAATTGACTTCTCTAAAGATACTGAAAAGCCAAAAGACAGACTAGATGCCGTTTGCCTTGCCTCTGAACATGCATAATTTAGGGACCAAATATGAGGACCTCTACAGGAAAAATCAAAGGCATGTCAACTTTGCTTGAAGGGAAGACCCATGCAAACTCCACTTGAATCTACCTTGAAATGCTTATGTGATAGGTTGGCTTCACAGAAGCTATCCAAATACCTAGAGTTGAGGGAGTATCTGGGAAATACAGCTTTAGCTCTCCAGCCTGTAAGCACCCCCCTTTTAAACAGAGGATTGCACTGATGTTCAGTGAGTCTGTCTGCCACATATTTCAAAGAAGGCATGAAGATAAAAATGGTATTTAAAGAAACTGTTGTGGATATCAATAAAAGGCAACATATGCATTCGAAAAGAAACACGCAAGTAGTAAAGAAAAAGATGGCCAAGGACAGCAATCAGGAGAATATCAGCATTTCAAAAGTACAGAGAGAGGAAGGAGGTGAAAGACTGAGATAAATGTAAAGAAACTGGAGGGAAGAGGAAAAGAAAAAAAAAAAACAGCAATTAATGCCTTGTGTGTCAAAAGAAGAGACATTTTCAAGAAGAGAATTTTCAAGATGTATGCTGCATCTTAAAAGAATCACTGTATGTGTCTATTAGCATGCTATTAGTGACCTTTGCTAGAAGAGATTCATTAAAGAGGTGAAAGCAGAAAGCAGACAGCAGGAGGTTAAAGAGTAAATTAGAGACGATGATGTACAGACAGCTTAATTCCAGAAAGGAGAGAGATAAAGCGATAGATGTAGGAGAGAAGATAAAAAAGAGACAAGGTCTTTCATGAGTGAAGAAAGACTTGGCCATATGCTTCTCTGCATATGTGAAAGATGTGGATAAGAGAAAAAATTGAAACATTTTTCCAGGTTAACAATAGAATAAATGAAGAAGTCAGATCCTAAAGGCAAGAGAGAATGATCAAGAATTCCGAAAATGAATCACTTCTTCCTCTAAAACTAAAACCAAAAAAAAAAAAAAAAGATTCACGTGAATACGGATTTACCGAGGTTTGAAAATAGGAATGTAATATTGAGGGATTTATCATAACATATTCAGCTAACTGCTAAGGGACAGAGCGTTTACTTAAGTGACTTGAGTGTATGCTCACACTGGAATAATCCTAATGAAAAGGAGAGGAGACCCAGAAACATGTAAAGATATTAGCATGGAGCAAAGTGGCCCAGAAAACTGAAGATGGTGAACACGGACCTCTGGTTACCTGGTCTTCATTATGATATGACTTATTCCACGTGCTATAGTGCAGATTGTCAAAACGACCCAAAATTGAGTTAGTGGAGTAATTGTAAAGAAGGTCAAGAGAGTGAGAAAGTGAAGATGTTGGCAGAAAAGCTTTCATTATTTTTATTTTAATGCAGGATTTCTTGAGAGAATAATACATGTTAGACATGATGCTGAGTATTTTAAAGTTATTATTTCATTTAATCTTGAGTAATATTATTATTCGCATTTAGTGGTAGAGAGAACTGACTTTATTGGATTTTAGAAAGGTGCATTTGTTAGGATGTCATTATAGCTACTGTAAATGAGTCATCAAGCTAAAAGGAAAAAGGGTCATTTTTCTCTCTGATATAAGATGGTTGAGAAGTTCTCCACAAATTTTCCAAGAGACCAGCTTCCTTCTACCTTGTTACTCTGCCATCTTCAAAATATGGTGTCGGACTCAGGGTGCAAGACGGTTGCTCCTGCTCTCAACATCTTGATCTCATTCCATTTAGCAGGAAGTCGAGAACACAGCTATACGGTTATCCCTGCTGCTGCTGCTAAGTCACCTCAGTCGTGTCCGACCCTGTGTGACCCCATAGATGGCAGCCCACCAGGCTCCCCCTTCCCTGGGATTCTCCAGGCAAAAAGGCTGGAAAAAAGAAAAGCTGGAAAAGTCTAGTCTAGTTGGGTAGCCCAACTAAAACTGAGGAATTCTATCACTAAAAACAGAAAGTTAGCAAGTGGTTTGTACAGGAAAGTATGACTGAAAACATTTTTGAGGAAATGTAGGTTAGAATACAATACTGAACATTTTTCACTTCCTTCCTAATTCCTGTGATTTTATAGAACTTATCAGAGAAGGAACTGGCACCCCACTCCAGTACTCTTGCCTGGAAAATCCCATGGACGGAGGAGCCTGGTGGGCTGCAGTCTATGGGGTCGAGAAGAGTCGGACACGACTGAGCGACTTCACTTTTGCTTTTCACTTTGACGCATTGGAGAAGGCAATGGCAACCCGCTCCAGTGTTCTTGCCTGGAGAATCCCAGGGACCGGAAGCCTGGTGGGCTGCCATTTATGGGGTCACACAGAGTCCGACACGACTGAAGCGACTTAGCAGCAGCAGTATAGAACTTACAATAGCATCAGTGCCTCTTAAATTTTTTGAGGATGGGGTAACATCCGCAGAATAAAGAAACTGACTGAGCCCCAAGTTTATGCCACAACCAGTTGTGTAAGGCCCTTAGTCCTCTATTGAATATTTTTACTTTTTTTTTTTTTGGTAAATTGCAGTTAATATAAGCCAAAAATATTAAAAGGTCACCCACTTTTCCAACTTTGTTGTAAATATTTTCTACATTTCCCCATTCTCTTTCTTCCTACCCTACCCAGTGAGAGAGTGAGCGGAGAGAGAAAGAGAGAGAGGGAAAGGAAAGACAGCCAGGGACTATCGTTGGCTTTGTCTCTGCTTGGGCAGACAGTGGGAAGTCCCCGACTTTCAGCTGGTTCGTATCCCAGAGCCATCCCACTTTCCTCAAGAAAATTTCCAGCACCCAATATTCTTACAGCCAGGAAGCTGTTCTGGATATCTTTAGGACCACATTTATTTTATTTCCAGTGTCGTCTTCAACCCCAGCTGATCCTGCTGCTGCATCGCTGTTATGCAGACAGCCTGGCCTGTTTTCACGTTCCTTGTCCCTCATCCCTTACAAACTCCTCTGCATCCATCCATCATCTATTTCTTTAATCAGCTCTACGTGCATGTATCTAGACAGCCTATCTGTGTCTTTTGGATCCTGGAGGGCCGAAGGAATGGAGACTTTTCTCACTAGTATCACTAGGAGAGGGAATATTACCTTTCCTTCCACTGGCATTGTTTCCGTTACTTCACAGAAGCTTTCCATTTCATTTAAGATTAAAGAATGAGCATTGAAAACTAAGTCTGTGATAATAGATTTGCTTCATCTTTATCACTTTTCCTTTCTATTATCTGACAGATTGCACCTATACCAGATAAAGTATATAAACATTCTATATTATGTAACTTTGATGGTCAGTGATAACTTAATAAAGCAAGTCATTCCTTTTTTTCTCCTTCTAATGCTCATCAGGGAAGAATACTGCCTCTCCCCAACCTAACATCGCTGATGTCCAGGATCTGCCTGCCTGCCCGATGGCACATTAAATTATGCTCTGCCGGGTCTGGATTTGCTATAAACTCTCTGACACTTCTCCTCATAGCATGACCGCATACCCACTTAGATAATAGTTTTTATCTAATTGAGAAGGAGAACTAGATGTTCAAAAAAAATCACAATCCTAAAAAGAATTTTAATTCAACCAGAAGGTACCTGTGTTCATATAATTCAAAACATCAGTGAAAAGACTTGGTACCCAGCAGAACCTCTCGTTAAGGGGAGTTTCAAAGCCTGAAAAGTCAGTGCCTGTCATATCATTTCTCTTTAAACATGAACTCCTGACAAATCTTGTTTGTTCAGTCTCTTAAGGTATACATGAAGTATAATGAAATAATAAAATTAGCAGTAGCAACATTGGTAAGTAATACATATAGTATTTCTACCTGTCAGACACTTCACATATTATGAGTCTCCTACTGTAAATATGAGGAAACTGAGACACAGAAAAATTAAGTAACTAGCTAAGGTTATGCTTATATGGCTAGTGGTGGAGCTATAAATCAAAATCAAAATTTGACTCCAGAGTTTTTACTGTTAACCACTGTACTGTAGAGATGCACAAGGATAGATATTTTTAACATATTAATCATCTTCCCTTTGTGATTAGCTAGCTGTTAAGAAAAATGTGGTCAGATAGATGTAAGAAAGCGATTTGGGATGATCATCCATTCTGTGTAGACGGCAAGGAAGACAGGCAGGAGTGCAAAGCCAGTCACCACGAGGGAAACCGAGCCCTCACCTTAGTATTCAACACCATCTGTCTCCCGATAAATTGCTGACCACTTTTAAGCATATTGACTATATAAATACTGTATTTTTAAAATAATTTTCAACACATGCATTTTATAATGATAATAAAATTCCTCATATTTATGGTGCTCTTGTTAGGTCAATTATGTTTCTGTTGCTTGCAACACCTTCCAGCTTAGCTCAGGCTGTAAAGTTCTCCAGTGTGCTATTCACAGATTCTTTTTAAATCTCTAATAAATGATAAATGTTAAAAATGATCAGCCCTGACGCCACCTCCTGTAGCACCCCCTAAACACCTCTTACAGTTGCATTTCATTGCCACTTTATCCCTATGCTTTATTTATGGTTTTGGAGCTACTTTTGAATCCATATGACTATTTTCACATCAACTCTAAATTTGAATCAATTTAGCAAATAACACTTTTAAAGTGTGTCATCAAGTTTTCCTATAATCAAAACATTGAACATCTTTTGGGTTTACTTTAGCCAATATGTATTGGTATATCTTTTTTTAATTTATTTATTTTAATTGGAGGCTACTTACTTTACAATATTGTGGTGGTTTTTAAATTAGAAAAAAAAGACATGAAAAATGTTCAGCCACTCATTCATAATATTTACTGAGTTCCAACCATTTATGTTGAAGCATGGAGCTAAGGGCTAGGAAAAAACAATATTGTTATGGTAATATAAAAAATATTGTAATATTTTATACTTGTGTTCAACTATTAGGGTAATATATCCCCCAAATTATGACTACCACACACTTAAAATTGGTCACATAAAACAGACAGGAAATAAATAGACTCAACAGCAACAGTATAAAGTGGGAAAAACAGCTGCTCATAGACTATTTGACACCTAAAATATTAACAACATAAAAAAGGCTGGAATAGCAAAAATACGTGAATTATATGTGATCAAAGTGAACATAATGATAAAAACACGGTAGCAATTTTAGCTACCTTAAACATCAACTACAGTTTCCATATAACCTTTTTCATGTATATCGTAGTTACCAATTCATATGGGATGTGCACGTCAATACTTTTTAAGACTCTAAATTCTTATTTCAGCATGGCTTTTGTGGGCCCCCATTTCCTTTCTTTTTTACTATTGGTTTCATTAAAACAAAGTTTTTGAAGATATTTGGGGAATTACAGTACTTTGCATAGATGATAAGAAAAGGGGGATAATTAGTTGGAAACAAACATATTTAAATCTCAATCCCAACAAAACTCCCATCCATTAAAACCATTATGATACTGACACTAAATAAGGATATGTACACTTTTAGCTGTTCATAAAGGCGTTTGTATAATTTTAGAGGCCAAAAGCCAATATGCTAGCTAATCGTGGAAGTTAAAGCTCAGAATCAATCCCATTATTTAATACTTTCATAATAGCCTGTATTCTCCTTTGCAAAGCATACCACTACCATAATGAACATTATCTGTTACATTATTCCCTTAGTATCTTCCAGCCTTAAGGAAAGCATAAGCTATTTCAGTGCTGCCCCAGTTGTCTAGGAAACCCAGGATCTGAATAGGCCACAAAAATGGAAAATGACCCCCAAGGACACAGACCCTCTTT
This sequence comes from Bison bison bison, assembly GCF_000754665.1. Classification (NCBI taxonomy): domain Eukaryota; kingdom Metazoa; phylum Chordata; class Mammalia; order Artiodactyla; family Bovidae; genus Bison; species Bison bison. The sequence goes on from NW_011495082.1 coordinate 20,716,017, forward strand.
ATAACATGGAAAAAAAGTAAGATTTCTCCTTACTTCTGTTAAATATTTGTCCAGAGGCTGAAACCCTCACATATAACACCAGGGAAATATCGGTAAGAAAGATCAACACTGCTCACACCATGCAGGAGGAATGTCCAAACCTTACTTGCCAGGTTCAGGCAGAGGCTTTGGCAGCTGCTTTTCAGTCCAGTCTGTAGATTCAGAGGGTCAGGCAGAGGGTGGAGAAGGTGCCCCCTCAACTCACAGAGTCACAGTGGAAACAGTGCCACTTAGCAATAAAGAATTAGAGCTCGGTGTATTTGCCTGCTCTCAGTTAAAGATAGAAAAGGGTATCTGATCAAGTAAACAGCATTCAGATTCTGTCTGGTTGCAAATACTCAGCCTTCAGAGTTTTCTTTTTTATTGCAGGGTGAGAAAAGAAGAAACAAAAGCATTGGGGAAAAAAAGAAATCTCAAAGTTTCATTTTTTCACATTGAGATATAGTTGATTTACAATTTTGTGTTGGTTTCAGGTGTACAACCAAGCGATTTGATTTTATATATATATATATATATATCAGTCTTGGATTGCTTTCCCTTATATGTTATTACAAGATATTGAATATAGTTCTCTGTGTTATACAACAGGTCCCTGTTGCACTTCTAGTTTGTATACAGCGATGTGCGTCTGTTAATCCCACACTTCTAATCTACCCCTCCCCACTGCTCTTTGTTAATCCGCAGTTTGTTTTCTGTATCTGTGAGTCTGTTTCCATTTTATAATAAGTTTACTGGCATCACTATTTTTAGACTCACATGTAAGTGGTATCCTATGATACTGGTTTTTCTCTGATTTACATATTGTGATAATTTTTAAGTCTGTCCACATTCCTGCAAAAGGTGTTATTTCCTTTGTGTGGCTGAGCAGAGACCCTGAGTGTGTGTGTGTGTGTCTGTGTGCTCCACATCTTCCTTATCCACTCATTTGTTATAGACATCTAGGCTGCTCCCGTCTTGGCCATTGTAAACAGTGCTGCTATGAACAGTGGGGTGCACATATCTTTTCAAATTAGAGTTTCTGTCTTTTCCGGATATATACCCAAGAGTGGGATTGCTATATCATATTGTAATTCTCTTTTCAGTTTTTCTCTCTTAATTTCTTAAAAAGTCACTTAGCTATTCACACAGTAATAATCCAAATTTTAATAAATAGGATAGGATTGTGATGTCAACAGTAAAAAGAAATTGGTTGAAAAATTAATATGTTTTATTATATATAATAGGCAAATGTTTAAAATTCTGGTTAAAAGTATAATAAAATAAAAAAATGCTAAAACAATTATGGACTGGGGAAAATAATTATAACAAAAATAATTATAGTATGTATGTAGTATTACTGAAAAAATGAAAAAAAAATTGTATAAACTATGAAATATAAATAGTGAAAATGATATAAAAGTATTTAACTCCAATATAAGCCATAATAAGTTAGCATGTTTTTATCTGTTAAACCCACACTAGTGGTAATTCTGAGTGATGGTCCCTCATATTCTGATGCAGGAGAGTTTCTTAAAACATTTCTGGAGAGCAATTTGAGGTTGTATATCACAAAATCCTTCTAAAACGATGAGATATCACAGTCTGACCCAATAGTTTCTAAATATAGCAGTGTCTGATACATAGGATGAATGCACTAATAAATGAATTTTTAACCTGAATTTTTCAGTGATCCAATTCACTACAATAAAACCTCCCCAAACCATTAATTAAGCACTTACCTATTCATAATCTGCCACTTCACTAAGAAATTCATTTTGATATTTGGCAAAACTAATACAATATTATAAAGTTTAAAAATAAAATAAAATTTAAAAAATAAAAATAAAAAATAGCTTTACTGAGGTGTAATTTACATACCATAAAATTTAAAAAAAAGAAACTAAATAATTATCAATAGCAATGAATTACCTGGCTGCTATGAGTAAAAATTTATCCAAATTTCATAATAATATACTTACATGACATCGCTACCAAATTGTTATTTTGGAAATGGACTTTCAACTTTATTTACTGAAAATGGAGTAGAATCTTTAGAGGTGACACTTAATTTTAAATGTCCATTTTGTTTCACATGTTCTGACTCTAGAAAATTAATTCACTGTTAAGTGGCATTCTTTCTCAGGGGGAAGAGGTGATAGTATTTTAAGAAACATAGTCTTTCAGTTTATGCCCACAGAAATGTTGTGTTCAAGTTCAGTCTTTCAGAGAGCAGGTGTCATGGTTTAACTTGTATTATAGTAAGAAGTTTAGTCAAGAATGACAATTATTTGATGATTAATTTTATTATACTAATTATAAGTTCAAATTCCTATTAGAAATCTTTCCCTATTATACATGCTTTAGGGGAAATTTTTTGTGAATATGGTTGAATGTTACTTCAATGTTATTCAATGAATTGAATAATGTTACTTCTTGTGAGCCATGCCATACAGAAGATTCTTTGCCATACAGCTTCAAAATAAGTTCCCCTTAAGTTCATGAGAAACCCTAACTTCACCTTTCTGGAAGAAATCATTATAGAAATTAAAAAGTTAAACGGATGCTAAAAAGCATGAATGAAGACATTTGGTTAATTTGAGCAGATAATGAATTTTTAATAAGAAATGTTTTGCCTACCCATTATACAAAGTCTTACCTTATCGAAGTTTCTTTGATTAAATGGCAGCCCATAGTATTCAAATTGGTTTCTGGGCAGTTTCATTATCATTCCTTAGAACATTAGGGGATGTATTAGATGTATAATTCTTTGACCTTTTGAGTAACATATTGAATTCTACAATGAAACACAGTATAAGCAGAAATAATTTTCTTTCATATTATTTAAATTATATTGCATTTCATTTTTCTCCTTTTATCCTGATGAATCCTTAGGAAAAAAAGATGAACATGCTGTGTACAAAAGTCATGTCAAAAGCATTTCTCTTGAAGATAGAATACTTAGAAGTAAATCTTTAAATATCAGGCCTCAAGAGAGCCAGTAACTACATATATGTGGCCAAAGAGATAAAAGGATGTGTGTTGGATGTTTAGACCACGGCTTCTCCAGCTTCTCCCATGGGAAACACCCGGACTCTTGCTTAAAATCTGATTTAGTGAAGTCTCAGGTAGGATCCAAAAGGTTGCTCTTCCAACAAGCTCCCAGGTAATGCTAATGCTCTGAATCAACAGATCATATTTTGAGAATGACCATTTTCACTCACCCATTTACTAAATTTCAGCTACGTATAAACAGTCTTCAGACAACACAATAAGCAAAGCTCTCATCAGCGTCCTTGTAAGGCAGAGATGGTTTCCAGATCAGTGCAAAGGTTTTCCCAAGTCCCTGTCGATCCTGGAGAAGCTCGCTTTGAATCTTGCTGCAGGTTGTTTTGTTTGTTTGTTTGTTTAGCACATTACAGCTCAGAAAGTCTCTCTTCCAGACTCAATGCATGAACACTGCCACCAAAGTCACTGTTAACAAGCACATATTCATTTTGATATTTGGCAAAACTAATACAATTATGTAAAGTTTAAAAATAAAATGAAATTAAAAAAAAAAAAAAAGCACATATTCAGTGATCCCTGTGTATGGGGAATAATACCCAGAACACAAGCAGAAAAAGAAGCTGAGGAAAGCTCTGCTCTTGGGTGCCTAATCCAGTTGCAGACATAGGACATACACAAAAGGCAACAGCTGTAAATGTGAGACCATCGGCTGAAGAGGCATAGAGTACTTGAGGGTCAAGAACAGAATGATACCTGGGGGAAGATGAAGCTAATAAGGAAGAGTAAAAAGGAAGCGACTGGATTAGATCCTAAAGAAAGAGTGAAACTTGCTGGAAAAATGCATCACTTTCCAAACACGTGTCTCCTTATAATGTATGTGTACTATTGTATTCTGAAAAATTTTGCACAATTTTGCGAAGAGATGTGCCTTCTCAAAAGGTCCTATGGTAAGTATGGTATTAAATATGGTATTCATTCGCTAACAGGGCAGCTGTAAAAGGAGAGGTAAACTAGACTTTTTATTCAACTGGCACTTTAAAAATTATCAGACCTTTTCACTGGGCCAAAAATGAGTCTCCTTGGAGCATATTGGTTGCTAAGTTGCTCCAGTCGTGTCCGACTCTGTGCGACTCTGTGGACCGTAGCTCACCAGGCTCCTCTGTCCATGGGATTCTCCAGGCAAGAACACTGGAGTGGGCTGCCATGCCGTCCTCCAGGGGATCTTCCCCACTCAGGGATTGAACCTGCGTCTCTTACATCTCCCACATTGGCAGGCAGCTTCTTTACCACTGGGGCCACCTGGGAAGCCCCTGGAGCATGTTAGTCTTGCCTTTACAAGGGAAATGCAGACACAGAGATGGCGGCCTGTCAGTATGCAGAAGGAGCCCAGATCCTTTAGGGGGAGGAGGAACCAACGGTGAAAGAGACCAGGACGTGAACCAGCGCAACCTGATAGGAGTTTCCTGGCAGAAAAAGACCCTAAAATACAAAGATCAAAATCTACTCAGAAAACGTGGAATTGGGTCTGGAAACCTGGGCGCCTCAGGCTACAGAGTAGCTTCCTTGTGTGGCTACTGATGGAATTTTTATAGACCTAAACACTCTGGGATAATGGTTTAGCTTGAAGGACAAATGGCTTCATTTAGGAAGATGAAATAATAATAGAAGCTATAATCCTGGCATCAGAGTGAGGTACCACTGTGCCCTGAGCAGCGGCAGAGGGAAGCCATTGTCCCCAGCTCTCTACGTGACCATTCTCCACTCATTCTGTGTCAGAAACGCAGCCTTTGTAGTTGCTCGTGTTCTTACCGTACCGACTTTTAAAAGCAATGTTTTACCCACCCACTTCCAATTAAATATGTTCCTGAAGTTTTTGAACAAATCAGAAGTTCAGGGGAAGTCATTAAAATGAAGATAATTGGACTTCCTGCTAGCATGTCATGTATAATTAATTAGAAAAATTACAAGGATAACACAGTTAAATAAGTTTATAGAAATTACAGTTCATTCATCCACAAACACATAGAGTGACAGGCTCAGTGCTAAGTACAAAGATGAAGAGGAGAATAAGAGAAACAAAGGCCCTATTTGGACAGAGTTTGCTGTTGCAAGAACCAGTCTATAAGGCTGATCCCAGAAGAGCTCCAGAGACCTTATGGCCACCTGGGCTGAGATGCTCTTGGATTAAAGCAAACGTGTTCACCTCCTATTAACATTTAGAACAGTGGAACCCTCAAGCTCTCTATGAGCTTTCTCAATTTAGAGTGTTAGTCGATCAGACACATCTGACCCTTTGCGATGCGTGGACGGTAGCCCACAAGGCTCCTCTGTCCTTGGGATTTCCCAGGCAAGAATACTGGAGTGGGTTGCTATTCCTCCTCCAGGGGATCTTCCCCATCCAGGGACTGAACCCACGTCTCCTATGTCTCCTGCATTGCAGGTGGATTCTTTACTCACTGAGCCAACTGGGAAGCCACAGTTTAGAGCAGATTCTACTAATCTCGAAAAGGTGGTATCCCATAAAGGAGAGCATAGACCCGCAGTCACTACAAGAGAAGCGAAGGAAGCGGAGTTAAGGTAGACACATGGCAAGCAGTCTTGCAACTGCATGAAATATGTATATAATATAAATATATATAAATGATCCATTTTTAAAGAATCAAGCAAAATCAGCACAATTGTCATTATGAAAACACCAGAGGACAAAGAGCACATTGAGAGACCAGTTGGCCTTAGAGCGTTTTTAACCCTGAGATAAACGATGCATATTAAACTCTTTCACATTTGCTTTTTTTCATTCTGTGGCTGCTGCCACCACATATCAAATGATTAGTGAACTCAAAGGCAGGTTTCAAAGACATGAAATATTGGCCACGAAAGCACTTAATGACTGGCAGATGCTCAAAACTAATAGCACACGTCAAGTTACAATTTAACAAGTTTAAAGCTAAATAAGCACAAATTATCTTCTGGGGGTGGTGTGTCTAAAAACAATTTAAGACATTCAATTTTTCATTTTCGGTGTCTGGTTTATATTTTAAAAAGCATATCAAGTAGCAGCTGATAAGGAGACATGATATGTACTTTGGGTAAAATATTCGTTACATGCCAAGGTTCTACTCACTCTAAGTGACTTTCATAAAGGTATGTGCTGACAGCTGGATATTTATTTTACTATATTCAAACGCAAGATTTTTTCATTCAAGCTAAATACCATAAACCATTCTCCAAAGAATCTAATATATAATCCAAGGAAAGTGGTGGCAGTGGGAATGGAGGGGTGGGGAAAAATGGAAGAGAAGAAAAGAACATTTATTTAACTCCAAGCTAGGAAAACCACGGTGAAATTCACAGACTCCTATGCTTATTAGCAAGTTACATGAAATGTCACTTATCAGCAACCTTAATAATCAGACCAGCTATGATAAGAATTCGTTTCCATTGCCAGTAATCCCAACCAACATACTATCTCCTTTCATTAAGTGACACATTCTAATCATCACCTCAGAGAAGACTTGCAGAACATAGATACAAGGCTAAGCATCTCCTCCTGGACTCCAAGATACTTTGTTTACACTGAGAGTGAACTCAGTGTCAGTACACTGTTATTGCTTATTGACTTTGAATCTTGCACATTCCACACAGATACAACGGTCAGCAGTGAGCAATCCAGCTGACAGATCATGAACTCAGTTTTTGAAGATTAGCTCTAATTTACGTTGTTGGACTGGTTCCAAATTGGGAAAGGAGTACGTCAAGGCTGTATATTGTCACCCTGCTTATTTAACTTCTATGCAGAGTACATCATGAGAAACGCTCGGCTGGATGAAGCACAAGCTGGAATCAAGACTGCCAGGAGAAATATCAGTAACCTCAGATATGCAGATGACACCACCCTTATGGCAGAAAGCAAAGAGCCTCTTGATGAAAATTAAAGGATGAGAGTAAAAAAGATGGCTTAAAACAATGTTCCCAAAAATTAAGATCATGGCATCTGGTCCCAAGACTTCATGACAAATAGATGGGGAAAAATGAAAACAGTGAGAGACTTTATTTTCTTGGGCTCCAAAATCATTGTGACTGGTGACTACAGCCATGAAATTAAAAGATCCTTGCTCTTTGGAAGAAAAGCTATGACAAACATAGACAGCATATTAAAAAGCAGAGATATTACTTTGCCAACAAAGGTCCATCTAGTCAAAGTGGTTTTTCCAGTAGTCCTGTATGGATGTGAGAGTTAGACCATAAAGAAAGCTGAGCACTGAAGAATTGATGCTTTTGATTTGTGGTATTGGAGAAGACTCTTGAGAGTCCCTTGGACTCTTAGGAGATCAAACCAGTTAATTCCAAAGGAAATCAATCCTGAATATTCGGTGGAAGGACTGAAGCTGAAACTCCAATGTTTTGTCCACCTGATGTAAAGAACTGACTCATTTGAAAAAACCCTGATGCTGGAAAGATTGAAGGCAGGAGAAGGGGACAACAGACGAAGAGATGGTTGGATGATATCACCAATTCAATGAACATGAGTTAGAGCAAGCTTTAGGAGTTGGTGAAGGACAGGGAAGCCTGGCGTGCTGCAGTCCATGGGGTCTGAAAGATTTGGACATGACAGGGCATCTGAATAATAGCAATGTTGTCCTGGGCAAAGCTATTGTCATTGGTATTTCCATCTTTGGGGTCCCATTTGCCCCCTTTGACACAAACAAGCCTAGTTCATCTAGTACTGTAAGTTGCCTATAGTACTCAGGCCTTCTACAATAGCCAAGAGAAGAAGGTGTGTATTGGTTAAGAGCATATACTTTTCAGCTGAACTTCACTGTGTTCAAATCCTGGCTAAGTGATCTTGTGTGACATTTAGTAGGTCAGTTAATGTGTGTATGCCTCGATATCTCAGTTGGAAGAAAAGGAATAACTGTATCTCACAGGGCTGAAATGTGGGTTAAATGGGATGAAACATGTGAAGCATTTAGCACAGTGCTTGGTACAGAGTAAATACCCGAAAAATGGTAACAACCTTTATTACACCATGTTCTAAGCAGACCGATGCCTCTAACAAAGTTTTAATTTTTTTACAATCCCTTAACTTTCATTCTAGCCTAAGTTTTATGCTACTTTCCCCCAATTCTGTTCTCTGTTGACAAGGAAAAAAAAATTTTTTTTGCCTGATGATCAGAAAGAATGTCAAACTGTTTTGGTAGGCAGTTTAGCAGTTGGAATCAAAATACTTTACAATGTACATAACTTTGGATTCAGCAAGTTCATTGCTTGGAAATAAGCACGGGGATCTATAAAGATTTTCTGTGGGAATGCTTGTTTAAACACACTTATAACAGTAAACCTCTAGAAACAACTAAATGTCCAGCAGTGCGTGCTACTTCAAATGAAAATGAAACACACAATGGCATAATCAGTGGCCACTACAATGATATAAAGAAGAATTATAAAGTGACATGGAAAGGTGATCAGTAAATAAACAGCAAAATGGGACAACCGTGATTCCAATATTTTAAATAAGATAATAGGATGTGCACAAATATATCGAGCACAGAACAGGATTTATCCGGTTAAAGGCTTTTGGGAAGTTCTGTGTAAAACGAGCATGTATTAATACTTGGGTTTCCCTGGTGGCTCAGTGATAAAGAATCTGCCTGCAATGCAGGGGTTGCAAGAGAAGCAGGTTCAATCCCTGGTCGGGAAGATCCCCTGCAGGAGGGCACGGCAACCCACTCCATTGCCTGGAGAATTCCATGGACAGAGGAGCCTGGCGGACGACGGATCACGGAGTCGCAAGGAGTCAGACATGACTGAAGCGACTTAGTACATACACACAGTGAATTTTTAAAGTTGCAAGTTCTCCAGAAAGTCCTTGCCAAGCGTGAACCTAGCAGAGGTGTTATCAGGCCACTGAAAGAAAGATACTGTTTCATTTTGCTGCCCAAACTATATCACCCCAAATCTTCAGCAGCAGTTCCCAATCTAGCTCATCACTAGATGAATCCGGTTGTCACCTAAAGTTAGATGAATCCTATCTGTATAAAATAGATATTCTGGCAAACTTAACAAATGTCTTCAGTTCAATTCAGCTCAGTCACACAGTCGTGTCAGACTCTGCGACCCCATGGACTGAAGCATGCCAGGCTTCCCTGTCCACTCATGAAAAAACTTGCTGTATATCTTTAACTTCACACATTTATTCTAACCACTATCTTAAACTCATTTGTATTTAAATACTCCTGTTATATTATTTAATCCAAGTTTAATGTTACCATACAGAGAATTTTTTGAGAAATCTAATGCAGCCAAGTTATAAAGCATATGAATGACCGTAATTGTTGCCCACTCTGGAGGGTTTCATATAATATCAAACACTGTCTTTCATCTCACCTTACCTTTTCACTGGGATATCTCTAATTGCGGCAAAGTTCCATGGGGGAAGAGAAGGATGAAGGCTTTGAAGGTCGTCACCACTTTAAAATGTCAGTATCTCATGTACACACACACACACCCCATCAATAAGTGTATGAATATTCAACCAAGCTTAAAATCCTTCACAATGAGAACTTCCTTAGTGTTCCATTTGAAATTAACTTTGTTTCAAAATACTTTTTGAAATGTGTTTCATTTCTTAGCTTTGCTTTCTTACACTAGCCCTACTTGGTTAATGTGCTAAATGTATGGTCAGTTTACCCATGGCATAAATCCATCACAAGGCAGCCTGAATAATAAAGTTAGCGAATGCAGAATCATTATTTTTGAAGGCAGATCTCTTAGGGCTCTGCAGGCTCTATTTCGAAGTTTGGATTTTTTTTTTTCTAAGTGTGATATGAATCCATTGCAGACTGTGGGGTTAAATTAGATCATGTGTTCAAGGTATCTATCTTGCCTCATGCTAAAATGCCAAAAGTCTACAGTCTTAATTACATGCTTAATACTCGATATAAAGAGATTTACATATTAACCTGACTCCAGTCTGGCCAGAAGATAATTACTGCAGGTCATCTGAACCAAGAACCTCCAGACCCAAGAGAAAGTCCTTGGTGGCCTCTGAGCCACACAACACACAGCTAGAATGACCAGTTGCCTTCCTAACAGCAGTAAGACGTGGGGTAGTCATTTATCTGAAGATCCAGAGGTTGAGTTCAGGAAACCTGTCTATTTACGAAAGGTTTTTTCCCAATCCTAGTACAAGCAAAAGTAAATTCCATAATATGAACGTCTGCTCCCTCAACATGAAGAGCTCCACAGGATCAAATAAAAAGTGTTCTCTCTACTCAATTTTTTTTTTTTTAAACACAAAGTACCTTGGGAATAGACCGGTGTTACTGCTACAGCAAAGTTAAATTGCATTCCCATTTAACAAAAATGTGCCTTATTAAAAAGCAAAAGAATGGCTATTTAGAGTTATGCCAGCTACTGATGAAAAAGAAATTGTGAGCCCAGGGCAATCTGAGCCTGCTGCACACCAAGTCTCCACTGAAGCAAACTCCTCTGAAAGAGCCCCAGGCCTTCTGGGCCGGTGACGCTCTGCATGTGAGCCACCAAGCCAAGGGCTGGAGCGGGGAGGGTGGTAGAATATGCCACGTGGGTAGTAGACACAGCCCCATGTTTCCTCCAAAGCCAAACCTGTGAAACTCAGAAAGAAAAGGCAGCTCTGCATTGCAGTACTTAAAGTATACATACAGCGTTTTAATTTAAAAGTTATATGGAATTTGACCAGCATATACAGTAGAATCTGACGGCATTTCTCTCTAGAGGTTACAGAAGAGCGTGGCCTCGGGAACAATCTGACAGCTAACACCTAGCCCTCTGTATAATATATGAACCAGGGTTCTGGATTACCAGTAGTTAGCAATGTCTAAATACAATCGATTCCTGTTAGTCTAAAGAATAAGCTCCAGTGTTAGAGAAATGTAAGCGTTAAAGCTATCCAAAGACAAACATAATGTAATATACAGATGAGAAGTTAATGTAGATACTATAAGTATGGCATTCATCATATTAAGTCTAAAACACAGGTTTAAGATTAGCCCATATTTTATAATACCATTTTTAGAAAGTATATTTAATATAGACTGGAATGAAGGCAACTCTGCAAGGATACACATTAAACTGTTAACTGCTCTTTTCTGTTAAAAATGGTATATCTTAGTTTCTTCTTTTTTTTCTATTATGTGTGATTTTTGCAATGATATAATATGTCCACATATTTATATGATATAGATAAAACCACAAACTTTTCCTAACAGGATAAAGACTAGCCTGAACCATCCAAGAATTTTGGAAACTGGAATTCCCAGAACAAAGAGATTCACAATAGACTGAAATGCTTAGTTGCAGCATGAAAACACCTTCAGAATCCGTTAAAGGCCATGCTGAATGCAGACACCTCCGCTTCTTATTCCTGTGCTGAGCCCAGCACTGGAGAGGGCTTGCTCGGGGGAGAGGAGTGTGCTGGACAGCATGCTCTTCTGACCATCTTTCGGGAAATGCTGTTCACTGACAATTCTGGAAACACGTGGCGTCTAAGCCCAGGCGAGAGATCTGGATCAAGGCCAGCGCATCCTTCTTCCCCTGATATCCGGGGAACTCTAAATTAATACTTGCTGAATGACTGGCTATTTAACCAAGATGTAATTGGAGAAACCTTAGACATTGCAACAGATGTACCTTTCCCGCAGGATGCCTTAGAGAGCTCTGTGATTTCACGGGCACCTGCTCATGCATGGCGCAGTCACGTGCTCTGCACCTGCGCTCAGGCTCCGCTCCGAGTGGCTCACGTCAGTCTGGTATCGGTGAGACACTGTAGTCACGGCGCGTCGTTTAGAACCCCACCTCTGAGTATTGCTTACCCACACAAGCTGCGTTAATCCAAAATTCTTGCGCGCATTGTTCGAACACACTTATTTCTCCCCAAAACAGATTTCTGTTGCAGTAGAGTGAGAAGCCCCCTTTCAAGATTTTCAGAAAGATACTGCAAATGTACAGCCGTATTATGGCATTACGATATACCTCTTAGAATACCAACTTTGCTATTTTTTACTTATACAAATTTCTTGCCCTATAAATATAAAAAATACAAAATTAATTTTAAAAATAAAGCAATATAGAAGTGTATAAAGAGTAAAATGTCCCCTCCTTTACCGAGGACTGCCATGACCCTATAAAGTGCCTTTGTGTGAATTTAAAATAGGCATCCCTTTTCTCAAGACAAAAAGCAAGCATTTAAATTAGTGCTTTTTCATACACCTTGAGCAGCACACATGTTTAGGTGATGCCCGTGTGGCGTTTGGACAGAGTGTCCGTGCCCACGTCCGTGTAGGTAAGGACGTGTGTGTGTGCTCTCCCGAGTATGTGAACACTCATACCAGGCTGGCTCTCCTCCACAACTCCAGCACGTGAGCAAAACACCCAGAATTTCCAGACACTGCATCCTCCATGGATGCCTGTACACTCTCCTCTGAGTTAAACTTGTGTGCAGTCTTGCTGATGGCCGCATAGATACATATACGCATAGACACGCCCCTCACAACTTGAACAAATGCACGCATTCGCACAGGAGGTATCCAGCCTTCTTGGTCTCCTCCCCCAATCCCGTTCACCAGAGATGACAGCACTCTACATGTGGCGAAAGTCATTTTTAATTTGGAAATTAATGAGAGAACCCGTTAGAGACTCTCGTTTGTATATGTAAAGTTCCTCTGGGCCTACATTAAGGAAGGGTGTATTCTCTACTGCCATCTCTTTGAAAGTTTAAATGCCACGGTACAGTTTCAAGTGGCAGATGTTAATACAGCTTGTACTTTCCCAACTTACACTTGAAAGCACTCTTGCAAACTCAAGGGAAACTTTTCCATTCTATATTCAAATGGCAATAGGGATACTTTGTAATACATGTCTGTATCAAATTTGGTGTGAAAATGTGTTTTATGGAACTTGTGAAAACTCACATTTGAGGCATCTTTCTAAATAGGACCATGCAGAGCACATTTTATACCCACCAGGTTCTTAGACTTGATCTCTCTAAATGACAGCATATGGATTTCAGATCAAATTAAATAAAATGCTTAGGGTCTTCTTTTCATGCATTCTGAGATACTGTTTTCAATAGGAGTACAAGAGCTTAACACTGCATTTTTATATGAATACAACAATCTCTGTATGAATAAAACAGATAATAAATGTTTTGCTTTAACACTCTCTCCACTAAAATATCAGAACTAGTTTCATATACATTTGACATATGTAAAGAATTACAGTGATACATTCTTTAAAATGTACCTCTGTATGTACTGAGTATGAAATCCAAGAATTTTTATTTATTTCTCTTTTGTTTTCTTGAAATAACCTAGCTATCATCAACAGGAAAAGTCTTTGTTAAAACTCTGCAGAAATATAATAAACAGCTGCTGCTGCTGCTAAGTCACTTCAGTCGTGTCCAAGTCTGTGTGACCCATAGACGGCAGCCCACCAGGCTGCCCCGTCCCTGGGATTTTCCAGGCAAGAACACTGGAGTGGGTTGCCATTTCCTTCTCCAATGCATGAGAGTGAAAAGTGCAAGTGAAGTCGTTCAGTCATGTCTGACCCTCAGCGACCCCATGGACTGCGGCCTTCCAGGCTCCTCCTTCCATGGGATTTTCCAGGCAAGAGTACTGGAGTGGGGTGCCATGCCTTTTCCGATAATAAACAGAAACACATGTGATTAATTTTAAAGAAAGAAAAAAAAATGGATTTTTTTTCTAGTCTCTTGTTCGAGCCAGGATTGATCTTAGATCAAGTTCTGAAGGAGTCCTTTTTCGCCCATGGCCTCCTCACTAACTCCCCACATCATCCTTTCCATGGTTTTCCTTCTCCCCTTCCTGTTCCCTGAACCCTTCGGCTCACCCTGCTTTGCTCAGACATTGCTCCCTCTTATTTCCTGAAGCTCTGATTTCCGCCAGCTAATCTGATAAACTAATGCAGATTGAGATAGCCCTAATGAGCCAAAATATATTACTGTTCCAGCAACATTTGATTATATTTATCAGTGGCTATGGTTATCACCCAAAAAAAA
>NW_011495082.1:20730193-20749068 GCF_000754665.1 Bison bison bison
AAAAAAAAAAAAAAAAGAAGTAATGGTTGGAATTTGGAGTCTTCCAAAAGTCTATGAAGAGAGTGACTTAGGGTGAGGACTCTTCAGTTTACACTATGCAGACACATGCACAGTTTATGCCATCTTCATGGCTGTATCTATATCTTCCAACTCAGCAAAGGCACTGCTACTTAAAAACCACAAGTGGTGATTGATCTCCAGACCAAAAGCGAGACTGGGGGACTCGGAGGCATTGGGAATAGGTCTGGCAGACACGACTAGGGAAAGAAGGCTCATTTTCACAGGTGGGCCTGCTGCTCCAACTTTGGCTAGTAACCGAAATAGATTGGACTCTTTTTCTGATTCCTATGTTAAATTCATAGAAATTTGGCAACTCCAGTCTGAGTGCTGAAGAAGCAATTTACTGAACCATGCCCCAGCAGCCTGGAAGCACGGATGTTTCTCCCAAAGCCCCAAATTTGCATCTCAGTATTTCTTGACTCAGTATTTCTTGTTAAATAGAGGTGATGGAAATGCCAGTTTCTCTTGGAATCCTAATATCAGTATTTCCTATTTCGTTTCAATTCTTGTTTGAATGAGTTTTCAATTCATTTCAAAATTTGAGTACCAAATCTTAGAATTCAGTAATGGCAGCGGTAGGTAAGGTTGAAACTGGAAAATTCAAATGTCAGGCTCTGTGTATCCACATTCTTAGTAAAAGTATTCTTCTTTATTTACCTACACATTTATAACTAAAACCTAAATTATGACCCCTGTATTATTCAGTCAGTGCATGGGGTAGAATTCAAGGGAGCAAAATTCAGCTATTAAATAATTTAAAAGGAAATCCAATATTTATTTCAGGTTTTAAAAGAACATTAAGGGGGATCCAGTTTTTACCTTATGGAAACATTTTGTCAGGTATCTTTTTCCGAGACCCATTTCTTTGTCTTGGAACCCTCGCCTTACAAACCCTGGGATTTTTGCACACCTGGTGTTCTGTTCTCTTGCAGGTCCCCTCTCCTTGCTCTCCATCATAACACCTTCCTTCCCGGATTAGTGCCCCCAGATTCTAGGCCACATCTCGACTCTGGTTTCCCCTTCCCCTGGTTGTGCAGAAAAAATATTCAGAAACAAGGGTGGCAGAGAGTGGATGTACTCAGAGTCTAAAAAACGATTGTTGTTATTGTCCAGTCGCTCAGTTGAGTCCCATGCTTTGAGACCCCATGGACTGCAGTACGCCAGGCCTTCCCATCCATCATCAACTCCCGGGGTTTGCTCAAGCTCATGTCCATCGAGTTGGTGATGCCATCCAACCATCTCACCCTCTGTCGTCCCCTTCTCCTCCCACCTTCAATCTTTCCAGCATCAGGGTCTTTTCAAATCAGTCAGTTCTTCGCATTAGGTGGCCAAAGTATTGGAGTTTCAGCTTCAGCATCAGTCCTTCCAATGAATATTCAGGGTTGATTTCCTTTAGGATGGACTGGTTTGGAACACATATATCCTTTCTTTTTGTCTTAACATGCATAAACTTAGTGCATTCAAAGAAACAAAGTCTCTAAGGGCAGAAATTCAGGTCAATCTCTGTCTTTAAACTTACTCATTATACCTCAGCCATTTGCTCCTAAGTAAGTCATCATGGTTGTATTACTATTTCCACCTACCCAGCACTTTTCACTTTACCGAGTCCTTTCTCATCTCTGATTCAGTTATACTGCAAATAGCAAAAGCGTATGTTGTCACTTATCAAAGACCAGACAACACCTGCACAGAGAGGTCCTACGACATTTAAGCAGATACAGACATGGAATTTGTATCCTGCCCAACAGGATTGTCCCTTTCCACTTACCTCTTATCTGGAAGTTCCTTCTGTTATTTTTCATGCAAGGTTAATTATACCCCACTCATCATCAAGAAGAGATGGTGAAAGGAGCAAAGAGATACCAAAGGCCATCGTGATCGAAAACGTTAACTTTTCTTGCTAGAAAGAAATAGACTATTCAGAAATACCATTGACATAAATCACACACCAAGAGTGGACTTTAAGTAAATAAATAAGCAAAATCTGAGAATGTTTTTAATCAGAAGAGCCAAATTGTGCATGGCATACCAAAGATGACCATCAGTTCCACAACAAAGCAAGAAGAAAAATAAGGACTAGAGCAGAGGAGAGTGTTTGGCTAAGCCACTGATGGCTCATGGTTTTCCACTGATGCGTAATGGAAAAAGCATAGACATCGTCAGAACTTGAGTATATTGATTTAAAACAAGTAACTGCAAAGGCAACTGGCGTCATCTGTCTTTATTCTACAGTGTGAGTTCAGCCTTGCTATTTAATGCTTCTCTTATCATCATGAAGCCCTGAACCAATGAATCTTTTAAGTTTTGTTTACAGTACGGTATCTAAACCAGATGGACTCCTCTTTATTAACCATTCGTTTATTTACCTTGGACAAGCCAAAAAAGTATCACCCTTTACAGAATACTGCTTTCATGGTCTTTATTCCTGTTTGAGTTTGCTGCTTGTGGCAGAGTTGTGACTACAAAGGGAATTTATGCAACAAACACTTAATGGAAGTGCCAGGCCTTATGCTCTGTACCAGGGATACAGACATGACTCCTTGCAGGGCTTACTGATTTTAGAGATAGACCTGTTGCAGATGATACATGGTGCAAATTCTAAATCTATTACCAAACTATAAAGTCAAAGCCATGGAGTGGACAGAGTGGCCAGTGACAGAGTGCGGTGGGAAGTTATTATAAAAGTCTAAATAAGGAAACAGCATCACCCTGCTTCCTTTTATCCACAGCACTTGGCATCAGCTTAAATTATTTTGTTCGTTTTTAAAGATAATTTGTCATCAGTTTTTCAGCCCTAGATTTTAAGGTCCACAAGTTAGAAATGTTTCCCCTCTGCATGTGCCCCAGTGTCTAAAACAATGTCCAACACACAGAAGGAGCTTGCTATATGTTGAACAGTCTCACACTATATATATATACAAATATATATGCATTTTTTCCAGCCCCCAGTACTCAGCATCTGCTCTTATTTGAGAAAGGATCTTTACAGAGCTAATCAAGTTAAAGTGATGTCATTAGAGCAAACTAAATGATAATTCGATGACCTAATCTAATATGACGGGTGTCCTTATAAAGAATGGAAATTTGGACACAGAGGAAAGATGATCTGAAGAGACACAAGGAGAATACAGCCATCACAGGTCTCAGAAGGAACCAAGTCCACTGACACCTGGATTTCAGAGCTTGAGACCCCAGAACCACCAGAGGATGAATTTCTGTTGCTTAAACCCCCCTGCCGTGTGTGGTTCCTCACGGCAGCAGCCCTTGTGAACCAACACAGACCTCAAGGTGTGTGTGTGTGCAAGGAAGGAAGGAATGAGATCAGCTATATCAGAGGAAATAGAGGAAATGGTAGACACAAAAAAATAGTTCTGACCGGACTTCATCATGAATTGGGTCTGGGAAGTCGGGAGGGTGAGGAATCAAGGCCAATTTAATGCTAATCACTATAGGAAAGATTAAGAATACAGAAGAGAAATGTTTCGATTGTACATGGGCACATTTGTATATGTGCGTAGGAGGTAGGGCTTCCCAGGTGGTACTAGTGGCAAAGAATCCGCCTGTGGATTCAGGAGACGTAGGAGGGGCAGGTTAGATCCCTGAGTCCATGGAGGACTCATCCCTGCCATGATAATTATACCCAACTCATCACCAAGAAGAGGAGGAGGAGGAGGGCATGGCAACCCACTCAGTATTCTTGCCTGGAGAATCCCATGGACAGAGGAGCTTGGTGGGCCATGGTCCATAGGATCACAAAGAATTGGACAGGACTGAAGCAATTCAGTACACAGGCAGGCATGTAGGAAGGTAGCGAGGTTCAATGCAGGAGAGTTTAGTTATAGGTAAGCATCCACAATACCCGTGTGAATATTGCCAGCAAACAAGGGGGAATATGAGCCTTGAACCAGGAGAATCAGAAATGTATATATGGGAGTCCTTCAGAACCGTAAATGTTGCTTGACATCATAAGTGCCAATGAGAGCTTCTAAGGAGAACATATCAGTTGTGGGCAGAAATTGATCAAAGGTGAATCTTTCTAGGGGAAAAAAAAAATTCTCACTTATGTATAATGAATAGGGATAAGATTAATCTAAACAACACAAGGAATAGAGGGAAAATGGGAGAAAATGATTCTGTAAGACTCAAGTGAAGTATGATTTTCAAGAAATTAGGTCTGTCAATTGTATCAAACCCTGAAGCGGAGTTATAAAGGATTGGGAGTGAAAATACCCTTTTATGTTGGACAGTGTGTGGAGTGTTAGAGTCGAAAGCTAGCATAGGGATGACTGAGAAGTAAAGGGATTTGTTAAAAAGAAACCACATTTCTAATATAATGTTATGAGGGTTCTGAATGTTTTGACTGATGATGCCCAGGACCAATGCAACAAGGGACCTAAAACAGCTAAGCAACTCTTAGCTACTGCAGGGTCCAATCTGAGAGATCCCCCAGAATTTATCCTACATTCATAAATCCCCCGGAATTTATGAACAATTTCAAAATGCTTAGAACACACTTGCTCAAGAAAATGCTTCATCAATTTTAATTCAATGCTAGAAGATGGTTTTTGTTAATGGAATTCGAAATTAAATTGTCAGTAATATATGCATTTTGCTAATCTTGGAATAGGAATTTTATTTCTTAAGATGCAGAATCTGATTTATCAACAAAGTCTTAAAGCATGAGGTCTTTGAGCAGGACATTAGAAAGACAGAATTAAAAAGCTCCTTGATTAAAAAGAGTTTGCAGTACTTTTGGCTGACTTTAGAACAAATTATTTAGTATTAGACAGCATGCTCCATGAAGGCAGAAACTTCATCTGCTAGGCACATGTTATATTCCCATAACTTGACACAGAGCCAGGTTCAAAATGGGTACAAAATAAATATATAGTTAATATTTATACTGCTTAACTCTGCTACAATGTTAATTTGTATGTGTCTTCTCCTTGGGCCAAACTAAATCTAAATTCTTTTGTTTTGGAAAGAGTAAGACAAAAAGCTTCATATGTACTATATTAAAATTCATGTGTGTCCAGACTTATCTACGAAAACATCAGAAAGCATAAATGAGTATTTGCAGAAATTTTATTGGCATTACATTCCAGATAAAGTGTGCTAAAGCAGAGCAATGTGAATCTAATTCAATTTTTAAACTTCAAGTTTCAATAAACAACATTAAATGTTACTGCAACAATATCATTCTCAGCACAGTATGACTTCTTACAGCATTGCAGAGAAAGATAACCAAATTTGGGGGCAAAGTAGGTTTGTTCTTATGTTAAGCTTCATAAAACTCACTTCTATCAACACACTTAAGATGAAGTTGGTTATTTCAACTACCAGGCTTCTTTCCTTCACTTCCAAACTTAGTAGAAAAACTTTAACTCCCAACACCTTTGATCAGTAGGTATCATTTCTACAAAGAGAGAATCTTACAAATATGAAACAAAATTTATAGAGACATTTAAATTTGTGAAAATGTTCAAATTTCATTCTGTATACCTCTGAAGCATCTTCAAAATTATAGGCTAGGAACACAGTTCATTTTCACTGATAGTTAAGGGCCTGGATAAAAACTTTGGGTAAGGGGACAAAAACAGCTCTGTTTTCTTTACATTAGGTCAGTCCTTCATTGTACGCAGGCAGAAATGCACCAGGATAGTGAGAATTATTTATGAGAAATGATGTGTTAAAATTTAAAGCTTCACCTAGGTCTTGGAAATCCTCAAACTCTTCTTAATGCTTTATTTTAAATAAACTTACAGGACTGCTAAGTCGCTTCAGTTGTGTCCGACTCTGTGTGACCCCATAGACAGAAGCCCACCAGGCTCCCCCGTCCCTGGGATTCTCCAGGCAAGAACACTGGAGTGGGTTGCCATAGGACTGCTCCCATTTAAATACATGGAATGCAAAACTCTTATCTATTCAGTATGGAAAAGTATAGAGAGAAATATACTACAAATTAGGTTAGCTTATTTACCCCTTTATTAAACTTACTTTAAATTGAGAAGTATGAATAATTCTCCTGTATGCACACCTTCACACTCATTCATGCTGTCTTTTCTGTGGCATAAACTAGTATTACAGCATTTTCATGAATGGATGCATTAATAATAATGTGGCCACTTATATTCAGACTCCAGCAAACCTCACCTTGAGGGACCCTTTGTCTCATTGACTTGATTCATTATGAGTCTAACTAACAGAATTCCAGTTTCTCAGTATCAGTGTCCTATTTAGTTCTAATTTGTAACATCATAACCTTTGCTTAACCTCTCATTCAGAGAAGTCTTACAGTTCCTTTCCTAGACTGAAAAATTGCATAAATATTTAAATGTTAATTCAGAAAGAGTAAGAGTTATGTCAAAAACGTCCCTTAGAGCCAAAATTTCTGTGGATCTCAAATACTACCATTATATGACCTAAAAAATTCAAAAAAGTATCAATTTTTCCCCTCTGGCTTAAATATTGCTTGTTCATGAAAGATGTTTTAAAATACCTGGAGGGTCAGAGGTCGTTCTCCCCATAGTCTTTTTTATTTTAAAGACAAATGGGAACTTGTCAAACAGCTCAGAAAATTCTGCAAATAATTATGGAAATGCCAGTCAAGAAAGCTGCATTTCCTTACTTCTAAAAATGTGGCTTTGATAAGTCAAAAAACTTTTCAACCTGCTTATCTTGTACATTACGCCCACAAAATCCCTGAACTAATCATAGCTTATGAAACCATGTTGTCAAAATAAAAAAAAAATTCTACAGGTATATAAACTTGAGATTAGACTAATTTCAGCAGTCATTCAAAGTAGTCATTTAAATGGAGAATTTAAGATAAATGCTTTCATTATTAGGTAGATATCTTATTTTAGAAGAGTAGTGTGAGTTTCTTGACAAGCCAAGAGATCAAATTTAAAAGTACTATATATATGTGAGAGCTTTAGATTTGGCAAGATTGTACACTCAAAAATAAATTGACACTCCCCCTAAAAATGTATTCCAATAAAAATTATATTAAACTTACCAATTTTCATCTTTTATTCTAACGTTTCCTAGAGTAAAAGCCCTTTTGATTCAAAATATAGAGAGGTAATTATTGCTCTTCCTTCCGTTTTGAAAGGTTACTTCTCTGTGTTTCCTTCAGGGTCCTGGATTCTTGCTGAGCTCCTTAGGACTGGCAGACTTGAGGATTTTGGTTTCTAATCTGTATAGCTCACTCTGTAATCCACACTGGCTGGCGTTCAGAGTGCCACGCTGCTGTGTCACTTAGACAGCTGAATGAAAAATAACATCAACTCCCAAACAAAGTCAAACATTATGACGACAAACAACACAAGATATCACACAAGTTCAGTCTAAACTAGGCAGCATAAACCTTACACACACACCAAGCCGCTATCTTCCCAAATGTTGATGGTGACTGACACCTCTTATGAAAAAGCCTCTCCCCTTACAACTGAGAGGAGAAAAATAAGTTCAAAGACCATGTGCTCAGGAAAATTTCTTAGTCCTAGAAGAAGGACTGATTAGAAAATAATAAGGTAGTATCGTAATTGTACAGGATGGTTGCAAAAGAATCATGGAAGTTCCCCGTGGATTTCATCAAGTGGGACTTCAAGGTTTAAAGGGAAGTTAGCCCAGAGTGGCTGATTAAGACTCTTTCAATCAGATAGCTTTAAAAATGAAATTAAACAATAGTTAGTGTAACATAATCATCTAAAGTAACAGTGGCAGTTAGAGAGCAGGTCCTTGACAAAGACAAATGCTGTGTCATTAACGTACTATTGTCTATGGGCTTAGTACAGGACCCACTTTATAAAGGAAGGACTAGAGATCAGACACATTCAAGAACACACAGCTATTAATTGCCAATGAACCCCAGTTCTTTTGACAGTAAGTCCATCTTTATTGACAATTGACCACTTGTACTCATTGAGTTTCATGAATTCAGAAACTTTCAAAAAATATTTTGGAGGCCACTATAGGATTGCTAAAGTTTTATTTTGCAAAACACATCAAAACAAAAACAAACCCACGTAACAATAATCATCAATTCACAAAAGAAGGGGCATTTGATTTTTTAAACTGGAAAAAAAAATGTTGAGAAAATTCATTATTTCCTTTTATTTTTTTTTTTCATTTCACCATACATGGGTGAAAAATTTATATCAAAATGGTAGAGACCCCTGTTTAGAAACCCTGATTTCTGCCATAGCTGCATCTGAGTGTCAGCCCAGGATATATACCAGAATTTTATTATAGTTGAATTACCTGGAAATAAATTTTTGAACACTTTACAGAAGATGTAGCATATATCCTTGATCCTAAGGCACATTTAGCATTTTAATTTTTTTTAATTGGAATGGAACTAAAATGTTCAATAAACATATTTAATCTCATTATATCCTTTTTTGTTCACAAAAGCAGTATATAATTCATCAATGCATATTATAGTCATTGATAGCACAGTCTTGAATCCAGTACTGTATGTTTTGAATGAGCTGATATACATTCAGATAAAGAATGCAAACTTTATTAGAGAATCCCCAATATCCAAGGACAGGAAAAATACAGGCACTCAAGTGAAATGAAGAGACAGATTACTATGCTCTCAAGATAGCTTCACAGGATTCTAATTTCATAACCAACATCCTCTAAGAAATTGAATGCTAACAAGAAGTACCTGAAGTTGAGGTTTAATTTCTTTATTTTTGCCTATAAGTAACTTTCATCTAGGGGATCAGGAAATATGCTCTAGTTAATCAAATATTCTGGTTAATAGATAATTTCTCTACTTAGTTCTGTGTATATATGATTGACTATGAAAACTTCAGTTCAGTTCAGTCGCTCAGTCATGTCCCATTGTTTGCGACCTCATGGACTGCAGCTCGCCAGGCTCCCTGTCCTTTACCATCTCCTGGAGCTTGCGAAAACTCATGTCCATCAGTTCAGTGATCCATCCAATCATTTCATCCTCTGTCATTCCCTTCTCCACCTGCCTTCAATGTTTCCCAGCATCAGGGTCTTTTCAAATGAGTCAGCTCTTTGCATCAGATGGCCAAAGTACTGGAGTTTCAGCTTCAGCATCAGTCCTTCCAATGAATATTCAGGACTGATTTCCTTGAGGATGGTTGGTTCTTCTTGCAGTTCAAGGGACTGTCAAGAGTCTTCTCCAACACCACAGTTCAAAAGCATCAATTCTTCAATGCTCATCTTTCTTTATAGTTCAACTCTCACATCCATATATGACTACTGGAAAAACCATAGCTTTGACTATACGGACCTTTATAGGCAAAGTAATGTCTCTCCTTTTAAAATGCTGTCTAGGTTTCTCATAGCTTTTCTTTTTTTTTTTTTTCTTCTTTTTAAAAGTGTCTTTTTAAAGGGAGTAAATGTCTTTTATTTTCATGGCTGCAGTCACCCTCGCAGTGATTTTGGAGCCCCCAAAAATAAAGTCTCTCACTGTTTCCATTGTTTCTCCATCTATTTGCCATGAAGTGATGGGACCGGATGCCATGAACTTCATTTTTTTTTTAATTTAAATTTATTTATTTTAATTAGAGGCTAATTACTTTACAATATTGTATTGGAATGTTGAGTTTTAAGCCAGCTTTTTCACTCTCCTCTTTCACTTTCATAAAGAGGCTCTTTAGTTCTTCACTTTATGCCATAAGAATGGTGTCATCTCCATATTTGAGGTTACTGATATTTCTCCTGTCAATCTTGATTCCAGCTTGTGCTTCATCCAGCATGGCATTTCACATGATATATTCTGCCTATAAGTTAAATAAGCAGGATGACAAGATACAGCCTTGAAGTACTCCTTTCCCAATTTGGAACCTGTCCATTGCTCCATATCTGATTCTAACTGTTGCTTCATGATCTGCATACAGATTTCTCAGGAGGCAGGTACGGTGGTCTGGTAGGCCCATCTATTTAAGGACTGTCCACAGTTTGTTGTGATCCACACAGTTAAAGGCTTTGGTGTAGTCAATAAAGCAGAAATAGATGTTTTTTCTGGAATTCTCTTGCTTTTTCGATGACCCAACGGATGTTGGCAATTAGATCTCTGATTCTTCTGCTTTTCTAAATCAGCCTGAACATCTGGAAGTTTGCACTTCATGTAGTGTTGAAGCCTCTCTTGGAGACTTTTGAGCATTACTTTACTAGCGTGTGAGATGAGTGCAGTTGTGCTGCAGATTGAGCATTCTTTGGCATCACCTTTCTTTGGGACTGGAATGAAAACGAAGCTTTTCCAGTTCTGTGGCCACTGCTGAGTTTTTCAAATTTGCTGGCATATTGAGTGCAGCTCTTTAACAGCATCATCTTTTAGGATTTAAAATAGTTCAGCTGGAATTCCATCACCTCCACTAGCTTTGTTTGCAGTGATGCTTCCTAACGCCCACTTGACTTCACAATTAGGGTTAGGATGTCTGGCCCTAGGTGAGTGATCACACCACCATCGTGGTCATCTGGGTCATGAAGATCTTTTATGTACAGTTCTTCTGTGTATTCTTGCCACCTCTTATTTATATCTTCTGCTTCTGTCAGGCCCATACCATTTCTGTCCTTCATTGAACCCATCTTTGCATGAAATGTTCCCTTGGTATCTCTAATTTTCTTAGGGAAATCTCTAGTCTTTCCCATTCTATTGTTTTCCTCTATTTCTTGGCATTGATATGAAAAATTAAACCACAATAAAATATACTTAGCACAGAAATTATGCTGAAGGAAATTATTATCTTTGATGACTCAAAGTGTACTTTAAAGTCTCATGTTTACATTATGAAAAATCAATGCTGTGGTAGAGGGAAGAGCCAGGTAATAAAATTCTTTGCATAACAAGACACCAAGTAAACTATACTTTTTCACATTTAATCCAGAGTAACATTGTAATTATAAAAACAACATGATCTCCAAACTGGCTTTTCTTCCAGTGTTGCTTTCCTTTCTATGTGCTTTGCGGACACAAGGGATATACTTTTATCCCTTTTTTTTTTTTCACTAAATATTGCATCATAAGTATTTTCTGTTCAGTTCAGTTCAGTCGCTCAGTCGTGTCCGACTCTGCAATCCCATGAACTGCAGCATGCCAGGCCTCCCTGTCCATCACCAGCTCCCAGAGTCCACCTAAACCCATGTCCATTGAGCCGGTATTTTATGTGTTTAGTGGCAAAATCTTCTTAATAGCAAATAATGCATTCAAGGTGATTTACCATAATTTAGTTAAACTTTTCTCAATTGTTAGCCATTTTAGTTGTGCTAAGATTAACATGTTATCTTGTTATATATTTCTTAAAAGCACTTATCACTACCTGAAATTGTTTGCCTAGTAAATTGTTCTTCTCTTTCCTAATAGAGTTTCCATGAGAGCAGCAGCTGTGTAATTTTTTC
Source organism: Bison bison bison (assembly GCF_000754665.1). NCBI lineage: Eukaryota > Metazoa > Chordata > Mammalia > Artiodactyla > Bovidae > Bison > Bison bison. The sequence goes on from NW_011495082.1 coordinate 20,741,642, forward strand.
ATCCCTGAATCCCCAGAATGTAGCACAATACCAAGACACATCATCAGTTCAGTTCAGTCACTCAGTCATGTCCGACTCTGCAATCCCATGAACTGCAGCATGCCAGGCCTCCCTGTCCATCACCAACTCCCGGAGTTCACTCACACTCACATCATATGAGGCCATAAAGATTTGGAGGTTATATGGATGAATGTGTTATCATACATATTTTAAAATGCTTAGGAATAGTTTCCCACTATATGACTTTGGATCTTGCTGGGTTTTGCTTGTGGTTGCATGAGTTACGTAGAAAAATGAAGTCTACACAGGAAGGCAGAAAGCCTGAGTGGTTCTTATAAAAATGCTTGGGGAACTCAAAGTTGGTAATGAAAATAGCACAAGAAACAGCCATAATGAGTGTGAGAATGATCAGGGAGGATGCGGATATCTGAAGAAAACTTAAGATTCTGAGGGAAGCTATAGGGAACAAAATGAAGAGAAACCAAGAGGCTCACAGATTGCGAATTTGGGTATTTAAAGTGTAAGTTCTGTTTAGAATTGAAAAGTCTAGGGGACAAAAGTGGGGAGGCTAAACAAAGAATAGAAGATTTTCAGCAAATTAAGTTCAATGAACCCCCAAACTGAGCTAATTATCAGAATCCCTCAGAAACTTTTATTTTTCTTTTTAATAAAATTTCCCAGTGTCAGTCCTGGAAACTCTAATTCAGCATGTCTGAGTTTTGGCCTGGTGGTTTGTATTTTTAAAATTTCCCCTGGTACGAATTACATTCTGCATCATTGATTATGGAACACAAAGGATATAAAATAAAAATTAATGTTCATATGTCTATGGTTTAGTCATACTATACTTAGATTCTGTATATTTTTATAAATTTTAGAGAGTTCTTTAAAATATTATATTTACTTTGATATCTGATTATCTGAAATATGTCTAAATCTTTCATTCAAAATAATTATATGTCAGCTCTTAGTGGTCAAATCAAGAGACACAGCCATAGAACAATTTCAGTTAGTCTCTTCAGCATGTTTTTCTGAGCTCTAAGGCATACTTTATTCAACTGACAGAAGAGCCTTGATGTTATCATAGTCCATCATCAAATTTTTATTGACTTCTTACTTTGTACAAGTAACTTCTATTAAAATCAATGGGAATCATACCAATGATGCCTCTAAAAAATCTGAGAACATTAATACAAAGTGCCTGTTAGTTGAACTGCTCCAGTATTTGATTGTTTTTAGTTTGTTGTATCTTCAAACTCAAATCATCCAAATTACTTTCCATAAAATATGACTTCTTGCCCAGTTCAAAATTATTGTCAGTCACAAACTGCTTTTTATTTATCTTCCCTAACATATCTAACTGATGAGAAAGTCATGCTCCAGCACTGAAATCTCTTAGGAAGGCTGCTCTCACAAGATTTGCAGTCCTGCTTTGTAGATCTATGTATCTGGCTTTGCCCTGAGTATACAAACCCCCAACCTCTTAGAACCTTTAATTTTTGAAAATGGGAACCAAGCTTACATAGGAATTGTTTTGAAATGACACTAGAGTATATGCTGAAGGTTTAGCTATACTTCAGGAAATATATGAACTCAGTGCTTTAACCTTAGTCATCATTAGTCTCAGAAAGATTTTCAGCTCTCTCATTCATAAATACTTCGTGTAGCTTTCATTAAATGAGTAAAAAACATATTTAGTACTACAGAGAACAAACAATACAAGAATTTATAAAGCAATTTTCTTTCAAAACTAGAAACATTATCTTCTATTCATCTTTTCATTTTTTATTAGCAGAGTGACCATAAACACGGCACTTTATATCTCTGTGTGTCAGTGCCTCAAATGTAAAATGGGTGTAATTTCATCTTCCTGCCTAGGCCGTGTCAATATAATGAAGATCAGATGAGCCAATATGAATGGAAGCACAATAAAAACGCAAAGAGTTACACAGATTTAAGAAATTGTTGTTATGTTCTATGAAGGCAAAGTAAATGTCTGGAGTTTTATTGGATTTTTCAATATATTTTCACAGAAGATTTGACAGTGGAGGGTTTCTGTAAGAGATTCTGAAATAAATCAAGAGTGGTAATGAAAGTGTTTCCATTAAACATGTGTAGTTCATTAAGTTATTCCACATGGCACCCAAATCATTAGTATCTTAAATGTAGCAAAGAAGATTGTGAACCAGTGATGACAGATATAAATCGACTCCAGAGAGAAGGTTACTTTCCATGGAGTAAGTGTTATGCTAATTCTTCCTATTACTATAGAACATGTCTATTTATTTGTTCTTTTACCAAGATTCCCCATTCAGTTCTGAAATCTTAAAGAGTCTCTTGCAAACATAGCTTGATTTTATTCTTTATGAAACACGTGGTGCAAATCGACTGTTAAACTTCTACCTGTAGCTCATTTAGCACAGAGCACTGAATCACTGTCTTGGCAATAATGAATTTGCTTGCCAGATTAAATCAAACTAATTATATTCTGGTTACTTGACTGTGAAGTCACGTGATACCATTTTTAATTCATTCACGCCATGTCACTCCTCGGTTAAGGGATGATCTCTGCATACAGTGTTCAGTGGAGAAGCTCGCTACCATTATATACACATAGGCATGCTGATGATTCAAAAATGTTACTACTGATGGTTTTATCCCCTCCTCTAAGCAAGGTCTGAGATACTTATACCAGTGATACTCTTAACTGCATAATTCAAATATCACCACGTGCAAAATTGTAGCAATCTGTATGCTATAAACTTCAGTTAAACTTTGTCAGTACCGCTTTTAATTCATCTTTAAAAAAAAGAGAGAGAGAAAGAGGAGAAGAGAGAATGTATCATAGCTAATATCTACGACATGAACATCTGCTCATAATAAGCTAGTCAAAATCAGTTTAAGTCTATCAGGCACAAGGAGAATATAAATAGCCCAAGACAAGGTATCCAGGCCGATGAAGAGACTGCTATAAGAATATCACTGAGATTCTTCATTTTTTATTATCTGCCAGCCCTGGTCCTCTCCTGTCTTAAATCCTGGGTTCATACTGTCACCATGACCTCCCAAATGTCTCTCTACTTCCTAGGCTGGCTACCAGACCCAGCCAAGAATTGCAGCATAGATTTTTCTTCAGTACTCCTCTCTCATCTGTTTTTCCTTCTCAACTTGACTTTTCCTCTGTCTAACCCAATCCTATAATCTTCCTGAATGCTGCCATGGGATTTGTCCCATCAATCCATCATTTTAAACAAAGTGGTAAGGCCACCATACTAGAAAGTGGCAGGTTCTCATAATTTGAGGGGACAGCTTTAGCGAAGCAAATATGCTTGTGAACTTCTTTTCTTCGTAACAGTTCTTCCACTCTCCCATGATTTCTAAAGGCTGTTTGTTGTTGTTCAGTCACTAAATCGTGCCCCACTCTTTGTGACCCCACGGACTTCCCTGTCCTTCACCATCTCCTGGAGTTTGTTCAAACTCATGTCCATTGCATTGGTGATGCCATCCAACCATCTCATCCTTTGTCGTCCCCTTCTCCTTCTACCCTCTGTCTTTCCCAGCATCAGGGTCTTTTCCAGTGAGTTGGCTCTTTTCATCAGCTGGCCAAAGTATTGGGAGTTTCAGCTTCAGCAGCAGCCCTTCCAGGGAATATCCAGGGTAGATTTCCTTTAGGATTGACTGGTTTGATCTCCTTGCAGTCCAAGGGACTCTCAAGCATCTTCTCCAGTACCAGTTTGAAAGCATCAATTCTTCAAGGTTAACTAAAAGCAAAACAGAAGAATTTCAAATTAGCCTCATGAGGTTCAATCTGGCAATGCCACTTGTTAAGTGTTGTGACCTTGGATAAGTTACTTTCCTATTATGAATCTTGATTTACTCATCTGTAAAATTAAGATAATATCTACTTTATGAGATAGTGGGTTCAACTAAAAGTGATCATGTATGTAAAAAAATATCATAGTACATGACATTTAATATATACCCTTTAAGTTGTTTCTTTTGAATTTGAAGTTAATATCTTCTTTCACTTAAATTGTTCCAGTTCTCTTTAATTAATAATTCTAGAACACTCCTTATAATTTATCACACACTTTTTATTTCAAAACGTTAGTATGTTATCAGTCAACTTCTGCTGCATAACCATCAACCTAAAACATAGTTACTTCAAACAATGATGAGTAATTATTTCTCTGTATTTACCATAACCTTTTGAACTGGCCAGTCTGGTCTTCTAGTATAACCTCAATAACACAGGATGGTCTCAACTGGAATGGCTGGATAGTTGTACTAGAACAGCTGGGGGTCTTTCACTTCTGCATTATCTTCCAGTAGGCCAACTCAAGTTTCTTCACATAGTAGTAGAAAGACTCCTGTGAGCAAAAAAAAAAAAAGAAAGAAAGAAAGAATGCTTACATCATCCTAGTGTCATATCTTTAGGCACAGATGAAATACTCAGAAAAATGCAGTTTTTGAATTCTGACCGTGCCAGGTTGAAATTCAGTTTCTACTCCTTGTTCGCTGAATGATCTTGAGCAAGCTATTCATGCTGTATATAAATCAGTCTTCATTTTCCACAATGTGTGTCAATAGTACAGGGGTAGTTACAGACTCATATAAGACAACAGGTATAATTTGATCAATTTTTCCCAGGTGGCTCAGTGGATAAACAATCCGCCTGTTATGCTGGAGACTCAGGAGACAAGGGTTTGATCCTTGGGCTGGGAAGATGCCCTGGAGAAGGAAATGGCAACCCACTCCAGCATTCTTGGAAAATCCCATGGGCAGAGGAGCCTGGAGGACTGCAGTCCTCAGGGTCGCAAGGAGTCGGACACGGCTGAGCGACTCAGCACACGCGGCATTCCAACTGGTGGAATGCATGTTAGTTTCCTCCTACCACCCGCTGTCCCTTCAGCTTGATTTGCTTTCACCACCAACACAATTACTACTCCTAAATTATACTATACAAGAAGCCCAAGATACCACAAAATTCCTTATCTGAGATTTAAATACTGTAACAATTATTACATTATTAGATTAAAATGTGTATCTAGAACCATGAAATCCACATTTTGTTTTACTTAGAACAGGAAATAATATCTATCAGAACTACCTCTAATTATCAGCTGCTCTAAAGCAGGATCCACAGGTAAAAATTAAAGGATTCAGAGCACAATAAAATGAGTCTAGTTTCTCCAATGCCTTAAAATAAATAGATTTTTTTTTTACTTTACAATACTGTATTGGTTTTGCCATACATCAACATGCATCCGCCACGGGTGTACACGTGCTCCCCATCCCGAACCCCCCTCCCACCGCCCTCCCCATACCATCCCAAAGCAACAACAAATGAACCAGAAAGACTATGACCAAAATTTTGAGAAATGTTTTCTTTACTAGAGATCCTTAAAGATACATTAAAATCCTTATTTTAGAACATGCTGTGTTTGATAAATACAGAAAATTATTTACAAATAGAATATTATTATTAGGGTATTTTCTGTTGACCTAGTACTTCAAGACTATGTAGATTAATAGCAAAGAAAATGAATGTACACATGAGTAAGACAAATATTAAGAATATTTAGACCTTAGAAAGGAAAAAGATAGTCCAATTCTTTACAATTTCTTTCAAGCACATAACATTTGTTCAGGCCATTGTATACCAGTAGTGATGCAAACATCCAGGGGTTAAACTACTTTGTGTCTAAAAATATGATTAATCTCTTCAAGAGAACGCATGTTTTAGCTTCTACTGAGAAGAAAACCCTGCCTTTTCACTTCTTAAGTTGAAGATGGCTTTCTTCTCTCTCCATCTTTCTCCCGACCCCACTTATCCTCAGAGCAGGAAAAGCTAATATGCTTGGTCACATTTGGGACCCTGTTTCGCTGGATGTACTACTGCACAGAAACCCACAGGCCTCCTGAAGGTGGAGAGGATAACAAGAGCTGAAGTTACCCAGTATCGTGTCATCTTGCCCTCTTTCCTTCTCCCATGAAGACTCAGACCTTCGGGAGTTCCCACTGATGTGGACTTGAAAGCTAAGTGGGAAGTTAGATCAACGGAAAGATTGTCTAGGCCATGAGCCTGAGCCTGATACCCTTGACACAGCTGAGCCAGAGACCTCAGCCTTGGGGCAGGATTGCAGGTGAGTGCCCCATAAACAGCCGCACTACCTCCTTTGCCACTGTGTCTGGTGTGCAGAGCTGCTTCAGGAACTTCGTTTAAAAAGAAAGAAAGACAGAGAGTGTTTTGCCTATGTTCTACTCTAGGAGTTTTATAGTTTCTGGTCTTACATTTAGATCTTTAATCCATTTTGAGTTTATTTTTGTGTATGGTGTTAGAAAGTGTTCTAGTTTCATTCTTTTACAAGTGGTTGACCAGTTTTCCCAGCACCACTTGTTAAAGACATTGTCTTTTCTCCATTGCATATTCTTGCCTCCTTTGTCAAAGATAAGGTGTCCATATGTGTGTGGATTTATCTCTGGGCTTTCTATTTTGTTCCATTGATCTATATTTCTGTCTTTGTGCCAGTACCATACTGTCTTGATGACTGTGGCTTTGTAGTAGAGCCTGAAGTCAGGTAGGTTGATTCCTCCAGTTCTATTCTTCTTTCTCAAGAAAGCTTTGGCTAATCGAGGCTTTTTGTATTTCCAAACAAATTGTGAAATTATTTGTTCTAGCTCTGTGAAGAATACCGTTGGTAGCTTGATAGGGATTGCATTGAATCTATACATTGCTTTGGGTAGTATACTCATTTTCACTATATTGATTCTTCCAATCCATGAACATGGTATATGTCTCCATCTATTAGTGTCCTCTTTGATTTCTTTCACCAGTGTTTTATAGTTTTCTATATATAGGTCTTTAGTTTCTTTAGGTAGATATATTCCTAAGTATTTTATTCTCTCCGTTGAAATGGTGAATGGAATTGTTTCCTTAATTTCTCTTTCTGTTTTCTCATTATTAGTGTATAGGAATGCAAGGGATTTATGTGTGTTGCTTTTATATCCTGCAACTTTACTATAATCATTGATTAGTTCTAGTAATTTTCTGGTGGAGTCTTTAGGGTTTTCTATGTAGAGGATCATGTCATCTGCAAACAGTGAGAGTTTTACTTCTTCTTTTCCAATTTGGATTCCTTTTATTTCTTTTTCTGCTCTGATTGCTGTGGCCAAAACTTCCAAAACTATGTTGAATAGTAATGGTGAAAGTGGGCACCCTTGTCTTGTTCCTGACTTTAGAGGAAATGCTTTCAATTTTTCACCATTGAGGATAATGTTTGCTGTGGGTTTGTCATATATAGCTTTTATTATGTTGAGGTATGTTCCTTCTATTCCTGCTTTCTGGAGAGTTTTTATCATAAATGGATGTTGAATTTTGTCAAAGGCTTTCTCTGCATCTATTGAGATAATCATATGGTTTTTAT
>NW_011495082.1:20749280-20750231 GCF_000754665.1 Bison bison bison
CTTCATTTCTTCCTTTTCTAGTTGCTTTAGGTGTAGGGTTAGGTTATTTATTTGACTTTTTTCTTGTTTCTTGAGGTATGCCTGTATTGCTATGAACTTTCCCCTTAGGACTGCTTTTACAGTGTCCCACAGGTTTTGGGTTGTTGTGTTTTCATTTTCATTCATTTCTATGCAAATTTTGGTTTCTTTTTTGATTTCTTCTGTGATTTGTTGGTTATTCAGCAGCGTGTTGTTCATCCTCCATATGTTGGAATTTTTAATAGTTTTTCTTCTGTAATTGAGATCTAATCTTACTGCATTGTGGTCAGAAAAGATGCTTGGAATGATTTCTATTTTTTTGAATTTACCAAGGCTAGATTTATGGCCTAGGATGTGATCTATCCTGGAGAAGGTTCCATGTGCGCTTGAGAAAAAGGTGAAATTCATTGTTTTGGGATGAAATGTCCTGTAGATATCTAAACGTAAGACCAGAAACTATAAAACTCCTAGAGGAGAACATAGGCAAAACACTCTCCCACATACGTCACAGCAGGATCCTCTATGACCCACCTCCCAGAATATTGGAAATAAAAGCAAAAATAAACAAATGGGACCTAATTAAACTTAAAAGCTTCTGCACAACAAAGGAAACTATTAGCAAGGTGAAAAGACAGCCTTCAGAATGGGAGAAAATAATAGCAAATGAAGCAATGGACAAACAACTAATCTCAAAAATATACAAGCAACTCCTACAGCTCAACTCAAGAAAAATAAATGACCCAATCAAAAAATGGGCCAAAGAACTAAATAGACATTTCTGCAAAGAAGACATACAGATGGCTAACAAACACATAGAAAAGATGCTCAACATCACTCATTATCAGAGAAATGCAAATCAAAACCACTATGAAGTACCATTTCACGCCAGTCAGAATGGCTGCAACCCATAAGTCTACAAGCAATAAATGTTGG
>NW_011495082.1:20750331-20750927 GCF_000754665.1 Bison bison bison
AGAATGAGTTTGGAAGTTTACCTTCCTCTGCAATTTTCTGGAAGAGTTTGAGCAGGATAGGTGTTAGCTCTTCTCTAAATTTTTGGTAGAATTCAGCTGTGAAGCCATCTGGACCTGGGCTTTTGTTGCTGGAAGATTTTTGATTACAGTTTCAATTTCCGTGCTTGTGATGGGTCTGTTAAGAGTTTCTATTTCTTCCTGGTCCAGTTTTGGAAAGTTGTACTTTTCTAAGAATTTGTCCATTTCTTCCACGTTGTCCATTTTATTGGCATATAATTGTTGATAGTAGTCTCTTATGATCCTTTGTACTTCTATGTTATCTGTTGTGATCTCTCCATTTTCATTTCTAATTTTATTGATTTGATTTTTCTCCCTTTGTTTCTTGATGAGTCTGGCTAATGGTTTGTCAATTTTATTTATCCTTTCAAAGAACCAGCTTTTGGCTTTGTTGATTTTTGCTATGGTCTCTTTTGTTTCTTCTGCATTTATTTCTGCCCTAATTTTTAAGATTTCTTTCCTTCTACTAACCCTGGGGTTCTTCATTTCTTCCTTTTCTAGTTGCTTTAGGTGTAGGGTTAGGTTATTTATTTGACTTT
>NW_011495082.1:20751027-20753493 GCF_000754665.1 Bison bison bison
AACCCTCTTACACTGTTGGTGGGAATGCAAACTAGTACAGCCACTATGGAGAACAGTGTGGAGATTCCTTAAAAAACTGGAAATAGAACTGCCTTATGATCCAGCAATCCCACTGCTGGGCATACACACTGAGGAAACCAGAAGAGAAAGAGACACGTGTACTCCAATGTTCATCGCAGCACTTTTTATAATAGCCAGGACATGGAAGCAACCTAGATGTCCATCAGCAGATGAATGGATAAGAAAGCAGTGGTACATATACACAATGGAGTATTACTCAGCCATTAAAAAGAATACATTTGAATCAGTTCTAATGAGGTGGATGAAACTGGAGCCTATTATACAGAGTGAAGTAAGCCAGAAAGAAAAACACCAATACAGTATACTAACACATATATATGGAATTTAGAAAGATGGTAACAATAATCCTGTATACGAGACAGCAAAAGAGACACTGATGTATAGAACAGTCTTATGGACTCTATGGGAGAGGGAGAGGGTGGGAAGACTTGGGAGAATGGCATTGAAACATGTATAGTATCATGTATGAAACAAGTCGCCAGTCCAGGTTCGATGCACGGTATTGGATGCTTGGAGCTGGTGCACTGGGATGACCCAGAGGGATGGTATAGGGAGGGAGGAGGGAGGAGGGTTCAGGATAGGGAACACATGTATACCTGTGGCAGATTCATTTTGATATTTGGCAAAACCAGTACAATATTGTAAAGTTTAAAAATAAAATATAATTAAAAAAAAAAAAAAAGAAAGAAAGACGGATGAGTCCTTGCTCAGGCATATGCTATTCCCTGATTGTAACACAGAATATCAGCACATTCCCTCTGGTATTCGTCCGTATGTATTATAGACAAAATCTTAACACTTCTTTAATTCAAAGTAGAGATAAAATGTTATCAGAATATCTAAATGATGATGCTCTATTTCCTCTGGAACTCTACCCCATATCAAAGGAAAAGTAACATCGTGTAGGTAAGAATCAAAGGAACATACAGAGATAACAGTGCCTGGCCTACTGGAACGTGGAGGTAAAAATAAAAGTTATCTATGCCCAAGTATTCCATTGCGATCATGGGAATCTAGAAAGAAGTTAAAATCCCAGACTTAAGATTCTATCAGTGTAACTTGTTTGGCCAGAAGACAGAGGCAGGACAAAAGAAAACACATGGAGAACTTGCCTCTGAGCCGGTGCTGCCCTAGGACAGCCTTGCATGCTGCCCTTTATCCCAAGAAGTGCAGGAAGCCTTGAAAGTCTTTGTGATTAACTCAAGAAATGTGTATTTTTCAAAAGACATCACATAGGAAAAAAAAGAGGGTTTTGTTTTGTTTTGCAGTTAAGTTTGCTTGCTTTGCAGTAGGTAGCTTGGATTCAGGAATTGAAATAAACTAGCATAAACAAAAAAAAAAGAAAGCGGTGAAACCAGGATTCAGTAGTGGTCTAACTCTACAGACTTTAATCTTATCTTCTCCACAATGCTGCTGCTCATAAACATATACTCTAATGCATAGTATTTATTCAATTACTGAAAAACGAGGACCTGCCATGTCCAAATCAATCCAACAGATGAATCATCAAGTAGTATCATTCATTAGTTATGGTACCTGTCCTCAAGGAGTTCATAAACCTGTAATACACTAATGCACAACAGATATCTCACATCAAAAGTGTATGCAAAGGGCTTGCCTGGTGGCTCAGAGGCAAAAAATCCACCTGCCAAGGCAGGAGACACAGGTGCAATCCCTGATCCAGAAAGATCCTATGTGATGTGGAGAATGAAACTGACCTTTTCCAGTCCTGTGGTCACTGCTGAGTTTTCCAAATTTGCTGGCATATTGACTGCAGCACTTTCACACCATCATCTTTCAGGATTTGAAATATCTCAACTGGAATTCCATCATCTCCTCTAGCTTTCTTCATAGTGATGCTTTCTAAGGCCCACTTGACTTCACAGACGCTTTCTAAGGCTCACTTGACTTCACATTCCAGGATTCCAGGATAATCACACCATCGTGATTATCTGGGTCATGAAGATCCTTTTTGTACAGTTCTTCTGTGTATTCTTGCCACCTCTTCTTAAAGAATGCCAAAGAATGCTCAAACTACCGCACAATTGCACTCATCTCACATGCTAGTAAAGAAATGCTCAAAATTCTCCAAGCCAGGCTTCAGCAACACGTGAACTGTGAACTTCCAGATGTTCAAGCTGGTTTTAGAAAAGGCAGAGGAACCAGAGATCCAATGGATCATCAAAAAAGCAACAGAGTTCCAGAAAAACATCTATTTCTGCTTTATTGACTATGCCAAAGCCTTTGACTGTGTGGATCACAATGAAGTGTGGACAATTCTGACAGAGATGGGAATACCAGACCACCTGACCTGCTTCTTGAGAAATCTATATGCAGGTCAGGAAGCAACAGTTAGAACTGGACATGGAACAACAGATTGGTTCC
>NW_011495082.1:20754058-20758716 GCF_000754665.1 Bison bison bison
AGAGTCCCTTGGACTGCAAGGAGATCCAACCAGTCCATTCTGAAGGAGATCAGTCCTGGGTGTTCATTGGAAGGACTGATACTAAAGCTGAAACTCCAATATTTTTGCCATCTGATGCGAAGAGCTTACTCATTGAAAACACCCTGATGCTGGGAAAGATTGAGGGCAGGAGGAAAAGGGGATGATAGAGGATGAGATGGTTGAATGGCGTCACCGACTCAATGGACATGAGTTTGGGTAAACTCCTGGAGTTGGTGATGGACAGGGAGGCCTGGTGTGCTGCAGCTCCTGGGGTCACAAAGAGTCACACATGACTGAGTGACTGAACTGAACTAGATTGAAGGTAGTGATTAAGTTATGCGAAGTGTACAGGAGGGGCTATTGTCTGCAAGGAAAACCTTGGCTAAATTATCTTCAGGAATTTCCTTCATTGTGATAAAGAAAATCTTAGATCACAAGTTAGATTTTAGTACTCAGTTCAGTTCAGTTCTGTTCAGTCTCTCAATTGTGTCCAACTCTTCGAAACCCCATGAGCTGCAGCACGCCAGGCCTCCCTGTCAATCACCAACTCCCGGAGTTCACTCAAACTCATGTCCATCGAGTCAGTGATGTCATCCCCTTCTCCTCCTGCCTTCAGTCTTTCCCAGCAGCAGGGTCTTTTCCAATGAGTCAGTTCTTTGCATCATGTGGCAAAAGTATTGGAGTTTCAGCTTCAGCATCAGTCCTTCCAATAAATATTCAGGACTGATTTCCTTTAGGATTGACTGACTGGATTTCCTTGCAGTCCAAGGGACTCTCAAGAGTCTTCTCCAATACCACAGTTCAAAAGCATCAATTCTTCCACACTCAGCTTTCTTTACAGTCCAACTCTCACATCCATACATGATTACTGGAAAGACCATAGCTGTGACTAGACAGACCTGTCAGCAAAGTAACGTCTCTGCTTTTTAAGATGTTGTCTAGGTTTCCTATAGCTTTTCTTCCTGAGGAGTGAGCGTGTTTTAATTTCATGGCTGCAGTCATCATCTACAGTGATTTTGGAGCCCAAGGAAATAGTCTGCCACCATTTCCACTGTTTCCCCATCTATTTGCCATGAAGTGATGGGACTGGATGCCATGATCTTAGTTTTCTGAATGTTGAACTTTAAGCCAACTTTTTACTCTCCTCTTTCACTTCCATCAAGAGGCTCTTTAGTTACTCTTCACTTTCTTCCACAAGGGTGGTGTCATCTACATATCTGAGGTTATTGATATTTCTCCCAGCAATCTTGATTCCAGCTTGTGTTTCTTCCAGTCCAGCGTTTCTCATGATGTACTCTGCATAGAAGTTAAATAACCGGAGTGAAAATACACAGGTTTAATGTACTCCTTTCCCAGTTTGGAACCAGTCCTTTGTCCATGTCTAGATCTAACTGTTGCTTCTTGACTTGCATACAGATTTCTCAAGAAGCAGGTCAGGTGGTCTGGTGTGCCCATCTATTTAAGAATTTTCCACAGTTTGTTGTGATCCACACAGTCAATGGCTTTGGCATAATCAATAAAGCAGATGTAGATGTTTTTCTGGAATTCTCTTCCTCTTTCTATGATCCAATGGATGTTGGCAATTTGATCTCTGGTTCTTCTGCCTTTTCTAAATCCAGTTTGAGGACCTGGAATTTCATGGTTCACATACTGTTGAAGCCTGGCTTGGAGAATTCTGAGCATTTCTTTGCTAGTGTGTGAAATGAGTGCAATTGTGCTGCAATTTGAGCATTCTTTGTCATTGCCTTTTTTGGGATTGGGCTTCCCTGTTGGCTCAGAGGGTAAAGCATCTACCTTCAATGCAGGAGACTCAGGTTCGATCCCTGAGTTGGGAAGATCCCCTGGAGAAGGAAATGGCAACCCACTCAAGTACTCTTGCCTGGTAAACCCCATGATTGGAGAAGCCTGTAGGGTACAGTCTATGGTAGGCTACAGTCTATGGAATTGCAAAGAGTCAGAAAAGACTGAGTGACTTCACTTTCACTTTTCACTTTTCTTTGGGATTGAGATGAAAACTGACCTTTTCCAGTCCTGTGGCCACTGCTGAGTTTTCCAAATTTGCTGGCATGTTGTTGCAGCACTTTCACAGCATCATCTTTTAGGATTTGAAATAGCTCAACTGGAATCCCATCACCTCCACTAGCTTTCTTCATAGCGATGCTTCCTAAGGCCCACTTGACTTCGCATTCCAGAATATCTGGCTCTAGGTGAGTGCTCACACCATCATGATTATCTGGATCATGAAGTTCTTTTTTGCATAGTTCTTCTGTGTATTCGTGCCACCTCTTCTTAATATTTTCTGCTTCTCTTAGGTCCATACCATTTCTGTCCTTTATTGAGCCCATCTTTGCATGAAATGTTCTCTTGGTATCTCTGATTTTCTTGAAGAGATCTCTAGTCTTTCCCATTCTATTATTTTCCTCTGTTTCTTTGCATTGATCACTGAGGAAGGCTTTCTTATCTCTCCTTGCTATTCTTTGGAACTCTGCATTCAGATCAATATATCTTTCCTTTTCTCTTTTGCCTTTCACGTCTCTACTTTCCTCAGCTACTTTTAAGGCCTCCTCAGACAACCATTTTGCCTTTTTTCCATTTCTTTTTCTTGAAACAGGGCAAAGGCTAATAGGTTTTTACCAAGAGAATGCACTGGTCATAGAAAACCCCTCTTCCAACAACACAAGAGAAGACTCTACACATGGACATCACCAGATGGTCAACACTGAAATCAGATTGACTATATTTTTGGCAGTCAAAGATGAGAAGCTCTTTACTGTCTTCAAAAATAAGACCAGAAGCTGATTGTAGCTCCAGTCATGAACTCCTTATTGCTAAATTCAGACTTAAATTGAAGAAAGTAGGGAAAATCACTAGACCATTCAGGTATGACATAATTCAAATCCAATACAATTATACAGTGGAAGTGAGAAATGGATTCAAGAGATTAGATCTGATAGACAGAGTGCCTGAAGAACTACAGACGGAGGTTCATGATATTGTACAGGAGGCGGTGATCAAAACCATCCTCAAGATTTTTGTACTCTACAAAAGTACATGACATGACTTTTTCTGTTCCACAGCTGTAGAGGAATTGTCAGGAACATGCTGTATCCTGATTGAAGTTAAAAAAAGAATAGCTAGTCATTTCATATTTAGATGTTTCTACATATGATGACCACATGTGTTTTGAAGTATTTATTAATCAAATGTAAATAAGTGAATAACATCAAACTCTGCACTAGCTACTTGGCTTTGATGAATTGTCATCACTTACTTCTGTTCTCTATAAATAGGTTAGGCACAATGACTTCATTTCATTGCAGAGGTATCCCACATCTACTGTGTACAAGGCATGGGGGCATGCCTGGGGGCAAGGCAGTCGGGCACCAGTGATTGCCTCAGGGCGGATTACACACTAGTCTGGAAGGATGGTAAGTACATGAAGTCACTTTAAACATAACCAAAAATGGGGGAAATCGTCCTTCAAATGGCTGGAACACCATCTGCCTGTATTCCTTTAATCTGGGCTGCAAACTTGAGTAATTTGTATTCATGGGGTGATCTTCAGAGCTCTTTGATCATACCAAGCAAAACATGGTATGAACTTTAGTAAGTGAACTCTGGTTATTCGTGTGAAAATTAAGGATGCTATCTTTTATGTAACTATTGTAATTTTCATAATTTTCTTCAGCTATATTAAGTCTATTATTGTTTTTAGTGCAATAGCTTTCTAAGAGTTTGCTTTTGTCTTTCCTTTGCCTTGGGGGTCCCAGTTAGCACTGTGATCTCCTCATTAGCTTTTTCTGCTTCTCAATAATTTCTTCCCATTTGTTGTTAAAATTTTTCTTTTTAATTAATTTTTATTGGAGTATAGTTGATTTACAATGTCGGAAATTCCTTGACATTTAAATTTTCATCTTTCCTTTCCAAATGTTGCCTATTGGAATGCTCCAGAGACCTACATCAAAATAATAACAGTAAGATCTATTAAAAAAAATATACTTAAATTATATGATCTTTCAAAGTTTTTAATTTCCCAAATTTTTTCAGAAGTTGCTATAAAAAAATCAGCTCAACAGGTGAAACAGCGAGTGCAAATTAATCTAACCTGGGAGTACTCAGGAAGACATTTGCATAACTCTGGCAACCCACTATTAAAGAAGCATTGCAAAAGGCAGGACAAGTGATCACAACTGACTGAACTGAACTGAACTGAAGGAGAGAACAGCTTGTTGTAAGTTCTACTAATAAATTTATTTTTCTTTTATCAGTCCTCTGAAAGAAACATGAAGATGAGGCATTTTATAATGACAAATGCTCGTCATGTAGTCAAGTTTATTTTTGGGGGCTCCAAAATCACTGCAGATGATGATTGCAGCCATGAAATTAAAAGACGCTTACTCCTTGGAAGGAAGGTTATGACCAACCTAGATAGCATATTCAAAAGCAAAGACATTACTTTGCGAACAAAGGTTCGTCTAGTCAAGGCTATGGTTTTTCCATTAGTCATGTATGGATGTGAGAGTTGGACTAGAAAGAAAGCTGAGCGCCAAAGAATTGATACTTTTGAACTGTGGTGTTGGAGAAGACTCTTGAGAGTCCCTTGGACTGCAAGGAGATCCAACCAGTCCATTCTGAAG
>NW_011495082.1:20758816-20765706 GCF_000754665.1 Bison bison bison
TTGAGAGTCCCTTGGACTGCAAGGAGATCCAACCAGTCCATTCTGAAGGAGATGAGCCCTGGGATTTCTTTGGAAGGAATGAAGCTAAAGCTGAAACTCCAGTACTTTGGCCACCTCATGCGAAGAGTTGACTCATTGGAAAAGACTCTGATGCTGGGAGGGATTGGGGGCAGGAGGAGAAGGGGACGACAGGGGATGGGATGGCTGGATGGCATCACTGACTCGATGGACATGAATCTGAGTGAACTCCGGGAGTTGGTGATGGACAGGGAGGCCTAGTGTGCTGCAATTCATGGGGTCGCAAAGAGTCGGACACGACTGAGCGACTGAACTGAACTGAACTGAACTGAATAATAAAAGTAATTACAGTAGCATTTGAATTGCCAAGTATCACAACAAAGTACAGCTGGAGACAGGTTCAAGTTAGAAAGCTTTTGACACCAGTTAAGGGTTGACTAGTTTCATTGTTGTTTCATAATTTTCTTCTTTTCTTCTTCATTGAAATAAGCTTTTTCCGTTTGGTCGTTGTCCTACGATGACTTTACACTTAATACACTTAAGTCAATCAATCTTCTTAGTTCTAAGACAATTTACTATTTAACTGTGGACCAATGTGCCTAAATGATCTGTTAACCACAATAAACCTCCCAGTCAAAAATTCTCCTTGTAATTTGTTTATGCCAATCTATACAGCTCAGATGGTAAAGCGTCTGCCTATAATGCGGGAGACCTGGGTTCAATCCCTGGGTCGGGAAGATCCCTTGGAGAAGGAAATGGCAACCCACTGCAGTACTCTTGCCTGGAAAATCCCATGGACCAAGGAGCCTGGTGGGCTACAGTCCATGGGGTCGCAAAGAGTCAGACACGACTGAGCGACTTTATTTCACTTCATACATGTTAAAATAAAACCAGAAGTTTATAAACAGGAGAAATACATACCTTGAAACTCTATGAGCAAAAAACTGAATGAGATTAGAACAACTACTGTTTTGCCACAATACAAAGAGAATCCAGTGAGGCGGAACAACTGGTCTCATATGTACAGAAGATCCTCAGCGCGTGCTGATGAAAGCACAGCTTCAGGAAGTCAGATCTGCACCCAGCAGGCACTAGGAGAGACCTGGGTTAAGTTTGTTCCTGGAAGAACGAAACAGAGCATTTTTAGGATACCAAACCTACACCTTCCTGGACAAATTGCCTTCGTTTTCTCATCAGCCGTAGACAAACAGAATAAATAGGCTCTTCTCATATCTGCTGGACCCCTGAGAATTACCCAAAAAGCCTAGAACAGGCCTCTCAAGACCTCCCAGCAGAGCACTGCTACCTGGGCACACGCAAGAGACCCAGCTTTGGGACCCCATCCATATCTACTATTAATAGGCCAGAAATCCCGAGGAAAGGGCCCAGAAAGCTATATTTCCACAAGCACTCTAGGGGATTCTGGTGTTGAGGTTTGAGACCCACTGAACAAAGAGTAGTTTATCATTCAGAGGCAAACCCAGACTGCAATACTGTGATCTGCTGAGTCAGGAACTTAGTTGGGTGAAGCTTGGCTATCCCTCCCGTAAATGGCCCTGGTGTTTACCTCCTAAGGATTCTATAATCTTTTGGTCAAGTGAAGATTTATACTGTGCCATTTCATTTACTTTTGGTCCTGGGTAGCTGTTTAGGGTCTTTTTTTACTTATGAACTAAGAATAATTTAAAGCAGCTTAAAGGAAAATAAAAGTTTCCATGCATAAATGGTGTCTGGCCAATCTAAATTTTTATATCTTTCTCTTAGGCAAAGAGCCTCAAAAATATTGTGCTATTACATTTAACTTAATTTGCATACACTGAACATTCTAAATAAACAACTGACATATTTTTTTTACCCCAAATCAAAGGCCAGGCCAATATTTCTGGCTTTAAAATTATTCTTCAGCCAGAATAGAGAGATACTGTTCAGTTTTGTTTTACAGACATCACCCAAATAAAACAATAAGCTACATCATGAGCAACATTAAAAAGAGATTCTATGATTCCTGAATTACTCTTTCTTCAGAATATTTGCATAATCTTAAAATTCAAGAACCGCTTGAGGAAAACGCTGTGTAAAAGGGGTTGTAGCATACTCAACACATTTACAGGAGTGATCTAGAATCACAGCCGTCTTCAGTGTATCTCAGAATGTGGACGATAGACACAGTGCATCAAAACACAATGTGCATGATGACTGAGGCAGGAAGCATTGTCCTAGGGCAGTGGTTCTCAAAGCATCGTCCTCAGACCAACAGCATCAGCGTACGCAGGGAAGTTGTTAAAAATGCAAACTCTACATGCCAGACCTGGTGCATCAGACACGCAGAGGATAGGCCCCATATGCAGGGCGGTTTCAACAGTCCTCAGGAGATTCTGTGCTCACTGAAGTTTGAGAAGTACTTTGATGTTTTCATTCAGTTTCTAAGTCGTGTCCGACTCTTTACGACCCCATGGACTGCAGCACGCCAGGCTCCTCTGTCCTCCACTATCTCCCAGAGTCTGCTCAAACTCATGTCCATTGAGTCGGTGATGCCATCCAACCATCTCATCCTCTGTCTTCCCCTTCTCCTCCTGCCTTCAATGTTTCCCAGCATCAGGAGCTGTTTAAATGAGTCACCTCTTCTCATCAAGTGGACAAAGCACTGGAGTTTCAGCTTCAGCATCGGTCCTTCCAATGAATATTCAGGACTGATTTCCTTTAGGATGGACTGGTTGGACCTCCTTGCAGTCCAAGGGACTGTCAAGAGTCTTCTGCACCACAATTGAAAAACATCAATGTCTTCGGTACTCAGCCTTCTTTAAGGTCCGACTCTCACATGCATACATGACTACTGGAAAAACCATAGCTTTGACTATATGGATCTTTGTCAGCATGGGGTGTGATGTCTTTGCTTTTTAATATGCTGTCTAGGTTTGTTGTATCTTTCCTTCTAAGGAAGAAGCATCCTTAATTTCATGGCTTTGGTCAGAGTCTGCAGTGATTTTGGGATGCAAGAAAACATAACCTATCTAGTCCTGTGAAATCAGTGTTTTCTAGGACACAGTGTAACTTTCTTATGAATTATGGTACCTCCTCTTAAAGCAAAATTCCTGATTTATTCATTCATTCAGCTAGCATTGATTGACTACCCACCTGATGCCAAAGGCAATGCTAGGCATCAAGATATGTTTATGAAGAAAAGTAGCCTTGTCCTTACCCATACTGAACTTACAAACTATACCGTCTGGGGGAGGAGAAAAACACAAACGGTAAAGCAGATAATACTAACTCTAAAGGAGGATTACGATGCATGTGAACAAGGAGAGGGATAAAGTAAAACAGGAGAGAAAATTTACTGTAGATGCATAATCTGTTTGTCTATGGAGGTGACATTGGAAGGAAGGAACAGCAGGAACGCAGGCCGTAAATCAGGAAGGAGCCTGGGAGTGGTAGGACCTGAAGGAGGTTCAGTATGGCTAAGTCAAGCAAGTAGGAGGACAGCGGCACGATGTGAATTTGAAGACTCTTGAAAGGAGTTTTCATTTTGTTTAATGTGCACTTGTTAATTGTGTAAGGCTTTATTACATAAGCAGCAATGGTAGATTTCCTTTTTCAAAGATCACTGTTTTGTTAGAGGAGGAAAGAGCCAGCAGAGAGACATGCATGGAAAAGAAGTTGCGGCAATAATGAGAAAGAGTGAGAAAGGATGATGATAATGGGGACGGTGATTGCTGAGCTGGAGTGATGGCAGAGAAGAAAAGTGGAGGAAGGGAATTTGTGTTCATTGATACCCTGTTTGAATATCTAATACTGTGGTTGTACCACAGCTTTCTAGCTACTGCTATTCAAGGGAGACGCAGAGGCTGCTATCCTGGTTTTCCTGCCATATCCTCACCCTGATGGCCTCAATTTACCACCACTGACAGCACGAATGAATAGGAACACATGTGAAAACTGCTTTTCCCAGATCCTCAGACTGGAATACAGATATACCCATCATGATGAGGGTCAAGCAGTGCTTTAGTTAAAAGTTTAGCTAGTTTCTCCAAAGTCAGAGAGAATCTAAATGAGAGATGTATCCTTTTTCATTTTACCACTCAAAGAGGACCTCACCTCCAGGAATTTGGATTAAATGTCCTATATGAATGCTCCCTAAGGCTTCCGAGACTTCCCAAATAGACATTCCTTCTCTCCGAGTTGCCCTCTCCCTTCCCACTTCCTGCGGTCCATTTCTTCCCCTCTAGTAGTCCCACTGACCCACATCCTGATGCTTGGAGAATAAAAATGTAGCAGAACACCTAACAAAAGTCTGTCCTCTCTAGGAGTGATGCCAGGGGGAGGACCTAACGGCCTCTGTAAGAACACAGAAAGCTAATTTGTGAGGCAATGTTAAAGTGGATCCTTCCTTTACTCATCTTCAAATTTTTAGTAAAATCCAGTCACACCAAAGCCTTATGTCGCTGGCAGGATGGTTTCTAACGTTCAGCAAAATGAGGACTGGTGACAAGGGCTTGCGTAGGGAGGAGAATGTAGTTGTCGTTCTGAGCAGACCTTGGCAAGACCGTGGCCACTTACAAAGTCTCCAGGGGCCCCTCACAGGCCGTCCTCAACATGAAGCCGTGGGATCTCTCTGGATGACCTTGTCTATTCCAAGTTCACCAGAAATACACTACCTAGACGCAGGAAGTGGGTTGAGGAATTGAGAAGGAGGAGGCAGAGAATGAGACGAAAGCCCACGGTCCCGCCTCCAGACAACGTGTGCCACTGCAGTAGCTGGGAAAATTTTGCTGGCTGATTCTTTGAAATCTCCAGGTATAGAAAGCACCATATTTGTGTGTGTTTTCACTTAATATTTTCACTTTCTTTTTCCTCTGAGACTTCCCAGATGGCACCAGTGGTAAAAGAATCCACCTGCCAATCCAGGAGATGCAAGAGACATAGGTTTGATCTCTGGGTGGGGTAGGTCCCATAGAGTAGGAAATGGAAACCCATTCTAGTATTCTTGCCTGGAAAGTTCCACGGACAGAGGAGCCTGAAGGGCTACAGTCCTGGGGATCTCAAGGAGTCAGACAAAACTGAGCATGCACACACATGTCTAGCTGATTTACAGAATTATATTAGTTTCTATTTTTATAGAGTATACCCTATTTAACGTTATTATAAAATATTATCTGTGTAACCTGTGCTGTACACCGTATCCTTGTTGTCTTTTTTAAGGCAGTGGTTTCCTTTGTTATGCAAACACTTTTACGTTTAATTAGGTCCCGTTTGTTTATTTTTGTTTTCATTTCTTTTGCTATCAGAGACAAATCCAAAATAATATTGCTACAATTTATGGGAAAGGGTATTCTGCCTATGTTTTCTTCCAGGAGTTTTGTGGTTTCTGCTCTTAGAGTTAGGTTTTAAATCCCTTTTCAATTTGTTGTATGTGGTTTGAAAAAATGTTTTAATTTTATTTTCTTATATGTAGCTGCCCAGTTTTTCCAGCATGACTATTGAAGAGACGTCTTTTCTCCATTATATATCCTTGCCTCCTTTGTCATAGATGAGCTGACCATAGATATGTAGGTTTACTTCTGGGATGTCTGATCTGTTCCATTGATCTACATGTCTGCTTTAGTGCCAATATCATACTCATTTGATTAGTGTAGCTTGGTAGTAAAACCTGAAGTCAGGGAGCATGATACCAGAGCACCATATTTCTTATTAGGAGCTTTCTTCTCTCATATGGCAAAGATGTTTATTTAGTAAGTGCTATTTTTATTTGCAAAAAATACATGGCACAGCAGCTACGCTAGAAAGAGCAATTTCATTACTTTTTTCTGTTTTCCTCAGATTTTATGAGGATATATATATATACATAAAGGGCCTCCCCAATGGCATTAAAGAATCTGCCTGCAAAGCAGGAGACATGGGTTCGATCCCGGGGTAAGGAAGATCCCCTGGAGGAGGAATTGGGAACTCACACCAGTATACTTGCCTGGGAAATCCCATGGACAAAGGAGCCTGGTGGGCTACAGTCCATGGGGTCACAGAGAGTCAGACATGACTTATCAGTTAAACAGCAACAACAATGTACACACATACATTATATATATGCATCTACATATATACATACTCCTAAGAAAAACATGGACATTCTTTTCAACACCATGCTCAAACTTCCCAATTCAAACTTCATAATGTTTGTACGAAAACAGTCAGTGAATTTCCAGAATTATGTATGACTATTCACCCAGATTTGAGCAAGCTGTATAACACCATCAGTCGTGCTAATGTCTAGTGTGGCTATGAACATTCAAAGTTACGTTTTTTTATATCTTGCTATAATAAATGTTCTGCATTTGTGTTTTTAATTCATTTGCCATTTATCCATTGCTATATATAGGCATATATATATATATATATAAAATTAAAAGACGCTTACTCCTTGGAAGGAAAGTTATAACCAACCTAGATAGCATATTCAAAAGCAGAGACATTACTTTGCCAACAAAGGTTCGTCTAGTCAAGGCTATGGTTTTTCCTGTGGTCATGTATGGATGTGAGAGTTGGACTGTGAAGAAGGCTGAGCGCCAAAGAATTGATGCTTTGAACTGTGGTGTTGGAGAAGACTCTTGAGAGTCCCTTGGACTGCAAGGAGATCCAACCAGTCCATCCTAAAGGAGATCAGCCCTGGGATTTCTTTGGAAGGAATAATGCTAAAGCTGAAACTCCAGTACTTTGGCCACCTCATGCGAAGAGTTGACTCATTGGAAAAGACTCTGATGCTGGGAGGGATTGGGGGCAGGAGGAGAAGGGGACGACAGAGGATGAGATGGCTGGATGGCATCACTGACTCGATGGACATGAGTCTGAGTGAACTCCGGGAGTTGGTGATGGACCTGTCC
>NW_011495082.1:20765806-20788054 GCF_000754665.1 Bison bison bison
CTGGCGTGCTGCAATTCATGGGGTTGCAAAGAGTTGGACACAACTGAGCGACTGATCTGATCTGATCTGATCTGATATATATATCAAACTTCATGTAGCCAAAAGTATTTAAATTCAAAAATAAATATATGCAACTTACTTATCCTGTCTTACTTGCTTTTCTCCTAATCATCTTGACAAAGTAAATGACACCACTGTCCACTCAACTGCTGAAATAAACTTTATGTGTTTTCCTTGAGTCTCTGCTATTATCCTTCTCCCTTGTATCTAGTCCATCATCAAGTACTGAAACTCTACATTTGGAAAGATGCTCCTGAAAGGATCCTGTTCTAGTGCAAGCCTCTGTCGCCTTCCCCGTGAGCTGGCACAGTGGCATTCTAACAGACCCCTTTCTTCTGTTCCTGCTGCCTATGCTCCACTCACTACCCAGTAGCCAAAATAATATTTTTAAGAAAAAAAAAATAGATTATGCCACTACCTTGCTTAAAAGACCCCAGTAATGCCCATAGCCACTTAAAAAAATGATTTACTTTAATTGGAGGCTAATTACTTTACAATATTGTGGTGGTTTTCGCCATAGATCAGCATGAATCAGCCATGGGTGCACATGTGTCTCCCCATCCTGAACCCCCTCCCACCTCCCTCTCCACCCCATCCCTCTGGGTGGTCCCAGAGCCCTGCTTCATGCATTGAACTTGCACTGGTCATCTATTTCACATACGGTAATATATGTGTTTGGGCTTCCCTTGTAGCTCAGCTTGTAAAGAATCCACCTGCAAAGCAGGAGACCCCAGTTCGATTCCTGGGTCAGGAAGACCCACTGAAGAAGGGAAAAGCTACCCACTCCAGTATTCTTGGGCTTCCCTGGTGGCTCAGCTGATGAAGAATCCACCTGCAGTGCGAGAGATCTGGGTTCGATCCAGATCTCTGGGTTGGGAAGATCCCCTGCAGAAGGGAAAGGCTACACACACCAGTATTCTGGCCTGGAGAATTCCATGGACTGTATAGTCCATGGGGTCATAGACAGTCAGACACGACTGAGCGACTTTCACTTTCACTCACTTAATAGACATGTTTCAATGCTATTTTCTGAAATCATCCCATCCTCACCTTCCCCCACATAGTCACTTTGAATAACAACCAAGTTTCTTTCTTCCCCTTACAAACCCCTACATGATCTCTACCTGTCCCTCTGACCCATGGCCTCAGACTCACCATATTGTTCACCTCATGCTCAATACACTTTGAAAGTGTAGTGAGAGTGTTAGTCACTCAATTGTGTCCGGCTCTTTGAGACCCCATGGATTGTAGCCCACCAGGCTCCTCTGTCCACAGAATTCTCCAGGCAAGAGTACTGGAGTGGGTTGCCATTTCCTTCTCCAGGGGACCTTCCCGACCCAGGGATTGAACCCAAGTCTCCCGCATTGCAGGCAGACTCTTTACCAACTGAGCCACCAGGCAAACTCAATACACTTTAGACCTGTGCTTTTCAAAATGCTAGTTACATTTCAACTTCAGTTCAAATCCATTAAACTTAAATAAAATTAAAAACTCAGTTCCCCATTTGCTCTAGTTACATTCTAAGCGCCCAGCAATCCTAAGTGGTTAGTAGCTATTCACACCGTATTGAACAGCTCAGAGATTTCTACAGTCACAGGCAGTTCCACGGCACAGTGCTACTTTAGACAAATGAGTATCCCCCATGTTTCCTGAACATATCAGGTGTGTTCCCACAGCAAAGGCTTCATCCTTGCTCTTCCTTCTCCGTGGATCGCACAGTCCCAGTGTGTCTAACCAGTTCCTTGTCACCTGTGTCTCGGTGTAAACGTCGTTGCTACAGTCTGAATATTTGTGTCCCTGCTATTCATATATTGAAGCTACAATCTCCGGTGTGCTGGTTTTGGAGGTGGGGGCTTCGGGATCTAATTAGGCCGTTAGGGTGGAGCTGTCATGAAGGCATTGATGCTCTATTATACAAAGGCAGAGAGGAGATCTCTCCTCCATGTGAGGATACACCATTTGCAAGCCAAGAAAAGGGTTCTCACCAGACACCAAATCTGCTGGTAATTTGATCTTGGATTTCCCAACCTACAAACTGCAAGAAATAAATATTTGCTGTTTAAGCCTTCCAGTTTATGATAATTTGTTATAGCAGTCCAAGCTGGCTAAGACAGTCATCTTCCCAGACCACTTAGTCTAAAATCACCACCCAGGCACTCCCTTTATATGACTGGATATAAATTTCTGCATAGCATTTTTAACTTTTTTCTATTTTTCTTGATCATTTTTTGTTTGTATTCTGTCTGTGTCCCCTATGAAAATTTAGGCTTCATGGTACTGAGACTTCATCTGTCTTTTGTTCACAGCTGTATCACTTACCTAGACTTGTATTTAGCAACTATCAAAAAATACTTGTGGAAGGAAGGAAGTCAGTAGGGGAAAATGTTACTATTCATTGTATGTATCAATTCCAACATATTAATATTTAGAAGAAAATTTCTTAGAGAAAATAAAAAGCACCCAATATAAACATAATAATGAAATTAGTAAATTCATTTTGAACTAAATTTAAAGCCCAGTGATCCTGTCCAGCTCTGATTCTATCTTGGATATATCATTTTGCTTCTAAGAACTTCCATCTTATTTATAAGATTGGAATTTATAGATAGATTTATATATATAATTTATAGATAGATTTATAATTTATAAGATTGAAAAATGTTTTTACAGTTCCAAAGTTTGTGTACTTATGAAGGTATTGAACCGAGGAGAAATACTAAATTCTCTGAATATACTGAAAGTCCCTATTCATGTAGTCTTTCTTATTATGTGAATATTCTGTGAATATTTTACCTGCAGTTTAAATCATCATCGTATTGTATGGTCTTGAGATGTCTAAGTGTTCATGAGGTAAAGATTTTAAAAGCAAATTTCATCATACTATATTACAGAAGTTTTGCTATTAAGAAACTAAGCTAGTCATTAAGTCAGAATTTAGGGATATATTCACTTGAGGATACCAAATTAACCACAACCTGGGTGATTATTTAACAATTGATCAGATCAAATTAAAACAATTGACTTAAATTATTCTGCTGTAGGCATGTCAAGTCATATGCATATAATAATAATTTTTTTAAAAAGTGAAAGTAACCCTGTTCTGATGAGAACTCCTCTAAGTATGGAAACCACACTTCTTTGTTCAAAGAGAACAGGTTTACATAGCTAGGCTTTTATATATTAGGTCTTCTTAGGAGACAGTCTACTTAAAAGAAATAAATTCTCCAAGGAACATATTTAGTAGGGCATCCGTGTCACAATACTCAAAGAGTCCAACCTGAGGAGATGCCACATAGTTGATTCATATGAAGATTTTCTGAGGAGCTTGTAAGCCAGGGTTTCCTCATATTCCCGTTTGTATCTTCCCCAAGATCTACACATCGCATTGAATAGTCAATAAGCTACAAATATTTAAAAATCAATATTTAAATGGAAAATGAAGTACAAGAGCATACAGTTGTTTTTTAGATGAAGCTATACAGCTTTGCTGAAACTTTTGGCCATTCATAAGGCTTCTCTTAATTTTTCATATCCCCCTTAGGCACTCAAGAAAGAGGCCAAGACTATTTTCAGAAAGAAATGTGGGTGGCATCTTCCAGTGCAGTGTCTTCAAATGAGAACATAGTGATGAGATAAGATTATCTTCATATCCAAACTGCTGAATAAGAACAAGCTCCAAAAACAGAGAAAGGCCCACACCGCCAAAGATAGCTTGTTACTAGGGCATTGTAATACTTAAGATTTACTGCTTATTAAAATGCAAAAGGCCATTACTCCCCCCAGAACAAATTTTGTGAACAGAGATGAACCTAGGAAGCTTTTAGCCCATTTCCTGAATCATAAACAAAGAGCTCCATACACAGCAACTCTATGAGATGTAAAAGGGAGTATATTATATGATCCTTATTGGATTACTGAAAGCCTCAGTGAAGCTCCTTTCAGAAGTGATATAAATCAAAGCTAACTGCTTCCACAGAAAAGCAATCAAGTTTTTAAGAGAATATCTTTGTTCCTGAGGTTGAACAGTAAGATTTAAGTGCTTCTATTAGGACCTTTGCTTTGGAGCATACTTAAGTAATTATAAAAATTCAGCCTGGACAAACACGTGGACAGACTCCCAAGGGAATTAAATCTTTTGGTTTCAAATTTTGGATACTCTCTAGAAGTATTTCCCAATCTACCTTATGAAAACACACACACAGAGACACTTTCCTTGTATATAGCAAAGTAGTATATTAAATAACATGAGTTATAGAATTTTTCACATTTTATGCGCTTCTATAAAGAAGTAAAACCCTAAAAGAGCTTAGCATTTTGAAAAAAAATTAAACCAAAAGAAAATGATTTTGGGGGAATATTAGAGAAGATGTTTTAAAATGTGAAATCATTTCTTCTCCAGAATCTCTTACATAATTTAAGATGGAATTCCACAGACTTACTGACAGATATCTTTAAAATGAGACAAAATAATAGTGACATCCTGGCTAAAAATAATTTCCTACAAGGCGTAAACATCATCAGGGCGTCCATAAAAAGGCTTTCAATTTCCTGTCTATCACTGCCTTGGGGTTAAATATTTAACAATACTCTGGATTTAAAAGCACATGCAAATCTTCTACTTTTTTTTAGCTGACTTTTGCCACCTAAAATCGTGGCAATCATTTTCTAGAACTGCGAGTTCAAAGAACTAGCTTTTTATTTGTCGCTTATCTGAGAATTTGAACACATCAAAATACCTTCCAAGTTTTGTCTTCTTCCAGGAAATATATCTGAAAAATCAAATATGGGTTCTCCCATAAGGAAGCCTCCCAGGATGAATTATTGACTGGTACTTTTTTGCCTATGACTTTGCTAGATTATGAAAAATACAAAATAACCACAAGCCTTAGTTTATGGCATCAAGGAGCCTGTCGTTTAGTGGAGTAAGATAACGTATGAAAATATGAGGAGAATGTAAGATAATAAATATGTGTTAAATCTTGGCAAGATTATAGGTGTCCTAAGAATTCAGAGACCTGAAAACTGGAAAATCGATAGGATTTATCAGGTTTGGAGAATTTGTCAAGAAAGTGCATCATTGGCTGGACAGAGGGATTTATACTCAAAGTGATGAATTGTTCAAGGTAGTTGCAGGTTTTTGAGCCAAGAGTGACGGATGAAACTGACCATGGAAGAAAATTTACTAGTTATCAGTATGCAGGAAGTCTTAGATGATACAAGAGCCTATGCTAACTACAAGCTGAACACCACGCCTCAGGGACAATATGCTAAAGGCCTGAGATATGAGGTCGGTTGTAGGAATAGAAAATTGGCATTTGGAAGGAAAAAAAATGATAGGTTTTCATAACTAAGTGGAAATAGTAGAGAGTGATTATTACTGAGAATATATATTACAAGAGTTAATAGCCAGGTACTCATAAAACATAATAACCACTGTCCTAGTCTGTATTCTCCTGAAAGCACTCTCCTGAGGCAAGGGCCTGGATATAGTCATTTACTGGGGAGAAATTTCCAGGAAGGAACAGTGAAAAAGTGAGAGAGAGAGAGTCAGGGAAAGGAGAAAAGCTAGCAAAGAGAGAAGGCAATGGCACCCCACTCCAGTGCTCTTGCCTGGAAAATCCCATGGACCGAGGAGCCTGGTGGGCTGCAGTCCATGGGGTCGCTAAGAGTCAGACACGACTAAGCGACTTCACTTTCACTTTTCACTTTCATGCATTGGAGAAGGGAATGGCAACCCACTCCAGTATTCTTGCCTGGAGAATCCCAGGGACGGGGGAGCCTGCTGGGCTGCCATCTATGGGAGCCCAGAGTTGGACACGACTGAAGTGACTTAGCAGTAGCAGTTAGCAAGGTGATATATACAGAACTCAGTCCTGTTGGAGACCTTCAAAGACACCATAAGTAGCATAATTCCAAAGAGTTATCCCACCAAAAGCTAAGGAGGCTAATGAATTTACCCACTGACTCTCGTACCATTGGTGGAGAGAGGCTCCCAGTGGCATCAGCCGCCCCATGCTTCCATCCTTCAGAGTTGTACCTACCTGGGGGCTGAACAGCCATTCTGCCTTGGAGAAAGCCCTGAGTGCAAAGCAGAGGGACTCAGCGGTGCAAACCTGAGGTGCAACGCTAGCAATGGCACCTTCTAACGACAGCTGCACTGAATCCAGGTGGGGACACAGAATGCCACACGGGAGCGGCCGCTGTAATCACACATGAAATCAAACCCCTCAAACAAGGGCACCATATTTCATGAAGGAATCCACAGGAAGAGATGAAACTTAGTAACTTACAACTCACATTCTGGATAATTCATAATTGTCATACTATTTATTTGATAAATAAACAGCATTGTATAATATTTATAATTATTCAAAATAATTCTGGATAATAATTCATAACACAGGTTCTGAGTAATTCAGAACTCAGAGATCTTTGGGTAGGAAATCGAGGTGCTCCCCTGTGAAACTTTGAATAAGTTCCTTCCTCTAACTTCCTCAGTTCTTACCTAACTTGTATCAATGTTATAAGAACTCAATGAGTTAATGCATATAAAATAATTCAATCAGTGCAAGAAAAGGTCTCCAAAAATGTTGGGTCTTAGAAATACTTTTTTTTTTTTTAAACTTTACATAATTGTATTAGTTTTGCCAAATATCAAAATGAATCCATCACAGGTGGAGTCCCTAAGAAATTTGCACAAAAAAATTTAAATTAATAGCAGTTTTCAATATAGGACACACAAAATTGAAATCAGCATTTTGTTAACGCATTTTTATTCTAGTGACAGGATTGTTGATGGCCCTAATGAAAGTACTTAATAAAGCTCTGGAATAATACTAGCGAAGAAGGTGCTTAGTAGCTGAAAACCACCTCATCCAGTTAAAATCCTCACTTTCACTGAATGATGGTAAAGAACACTCCACAGTCACTGCCCCCATCTCCTGTCTCTGACAAATGCTCTGATTTCTCTATGGAACTCTACAGGCAGTGCAAGGGTATCTCCTAAGAGGCCAAGATGCTATCAGCACCAAGCAGGGTAGTGTCTACTCTGCAGCCACAAAGACTTTTCCTAAAGTAAGCTCTCCGATTTTCAGACTTGACAGAGAACTGCTGTTCATTCCAAGGATGACAACGGCATGTCACATGATGAACACTATCACATTCCATGATACACTCCAACCTGTAGCAAATAGTACTAAGGGAACCAGTTTTAAAGCTAAGGATCAACTGAAAAGCAGTTTGCTTGCATGATCATGGTCAGGGCCCACCTCCTCCTTCACTCATTATAAGTCTCGAAACCAGTAAGTTCTGTGGAGGTACAGCAACAGTTCAGCTGTAGGAATTCCAGAGAAATATTTACAGACACACAAAGGGAATGGCAGCCCACTCCAGTATCCCTGCCTGGAGAATTCCATGGACAGAAGAGCTTGGCAGGCTACAGTCCATGGGGTCGCAAAGAGTCAGACACGACTGAGTGTCTAATGCACACACATGCAAAACAAACGTCCAGAACCCAATCTTTTAAAATATTAGGCCCAAAAATGACCTGCGCCAACCACGCCTGTTGTTCTAAAGCAAAACAGAAACCCAAACATGTTAAATTATTTACCCCTCGTCACATACTGATCCAGAACCAAAAAGACCACATAGACTTCATTCTACGTATTCTTCTGCCCTCCAAAGCCTCCTGTCCCAAGTTGAACCATAAATTTCTGCAGATTACTGATAACTGTGAAAAGTTAGATTGAGCAAGATTAATAGAATGGCAGTCACAACTTAATGCCAATCACTACTTCAAAAGTTTCAAGTAATGATTAAGTCCTAAACGTTAACAGTAAAAGCAGATATTTCATATTTTCATCCCATAAGCACTCATCATGCTCCTATTATGTCTGGCACTGTGAGATATAGCACTGGATAAGAAAATTACAGTCTCTAAAATCTATTTTAATGATTTTATTTTTATAACTGTGTACTATTACAAGTCCATGTCCTTATGAATAAGAACAAGAACAGATAAAGCTCATTGGATTCCAGATTGATGCTCCAATGTGCCTGCTACTTAGGCTTTTCCAGGCAAACCTACATAGTCACACAGTACAGAAAAACTGATAAAAATAATCTTTACAACTCAGTCAAGGTTTACAGTATGGACTATCCTAAATGTGTTTTATGTTGGTTACATAAAGCTGCACTAAGTCTAACAACATTTGAACTTATGGTCCTTTAGAGATATTTTTGACAAAAGTATTCATCAAGTTATTTTTAAGATTATTTCTGAACTTAAAACCCTGTACAAGTAGGAACATTTTTCTTTGGCAAAATTAAAATATAAAATGAAAGGTACCTAACAGTGGTTCTAAATATATGTAGTGTCAGGAGGTTTTTTCTTTCAAATCAATTATCCAAGTTTAAATGAGCTCTTTTTCATTAACTGGTCATTTTTCTAGATTATATATGAAAGTTGTAGAAAGTTATTACAAGAATTTTCTTTCCTTTGGGGCAAGAAAATATTAGGAAATGCATTTATTAAAGATCTCATGGGGAAAAAAAAACTATGTTAATTTTGACTTTTCCTACTGATTTCCTTTAAAATTGAAACAGTCTAGGAATCACTCATAATAACAGAAGTAGTGTTTCCCCCCCCTTTTTTAATTATTTTTTCTTTTATGCATAATTGACAAGCTGTTTCTAAAATGTATAAGGAAATGTAAAGAATCTAGAAGGAAAAAAATCAATCTTGAAAAACAAAACAAATTAGAGGACCTGCCCAACCTGGTTTCGAGGCTTACTAAAACAAAGCTAGAGTAATCCAACCAGTGTAGTATTAGCCTAAAGATAGATAGGCAAACAGACACGAAGAACCAAATACAAATTCTAGACATAGACCTACACTTAGGAAACTACTTGATTTTTTAACAAATGTGCCAAAGCAATTTAATGGGGAAAGAAAGCTCTATGAAAATAGTGCTAGGGATAAATGTGAACTGACACCATCTCACCTGATTTATTAATTCAATAGAAAATATAGATGTAAATATAAAAGCTAAGACTCTAATACCTTAGGGACGCAAACAAAAGAAAATATCTTTACAACCTTGGCCTCACAAAGTTCTTCTTCTTTTTTTAAATACAAAGCACAGAAAATACTAAACCATAAAACAACTGATGAAATAGACTACACCAAAGGTTAAAAACCTTTGCTCATCAAAGTAAATGGTGAGTCACATTTGGAAAAGGGCTGTTCTCCAGAATATATAAAGAATTTCAGCAACTTAATAATAATTAAAAGCAAAGAAGCCAATTAAGATGGATAAAAGACTTGAACACTTTACAGCCCAATAAGCAAACAACAAAACCTCAGCATTATTAGACATCAGAGAAATACAAATTTAAACCACACTAAGATACCCCTATATACTCACCATAATGGCTATTAAAATATTGAGAATACCAAATGAATAGGAAATGGAACTCATATTGTTTGCAGACATGAGAAAATGAAACAACCAGTTTAGAAAACTACTTGAAAGTTTTTTATAAAGTTAAAATGCACCTATCCTAGTAACTTCGCTCCTAGTAATTTACCCCAAAGAAATAAAGCTAATATCCACAACCAACAAGACAGATTAAAGAATGATCACAACCATTTCATTCATAAGAGCAGAAGTTTTTGTTTTCTTGTTTTTATTTTTTTAATGTCCATCCCCAAACAAATTGTGCATTCAAACATTAGACTACTACTCAGCGATAACAAATGTACAAGTTGGTGATCACAACCACTGTATGAAGCCTGACGCAAAAGAGTATGTTCCAGATAATTCCATTTATGTAATGTTTTATGACAGATAATCAAACTATGGTGATAAAAATCAAAACAATTGAGTATTTGGGCTGGGGAGGAGGATTAACCAGTAAGGAGACATAAGAATTTTCTTGAATGACAACAAATATTCTATACATTGCTATTGATGTAGCTTACATAGATGTCTGCATTTGCCAAAATTTATAACGTATTCTTAGAAATGGCAACCCACTCCCATGTTCTTGCCTGGGAAATCCTATCAACAGAGGAACCTGGCAGGCTACAGTCCATGGAGTCACAAAGAGTCAGACACAATTTACAACTAAACGGCTACAGACAGCAGTGCCACCCTCTGACATGGTTTCTGCCCTTGTTGCTGATCACACTGCTGCTGCTGCTGCTGCTACTAAGTCGCTCCCGTCGTGTCCGACTCTGTGCGACCCCACAGACGGCAGCCCACCAGGCCCCTCCGTCCATGGGAGTTTCCAGGCAAGAGTACTGGAGTGGGGTGTGCCACTGCCTTCTCTGGCTGATCACACTGGTGCTGATCATATTGTACACTTAAGACATGTGCATTCTGCTCTGTGGCAAATATATTCCATTTAAAAGGGAAAAAGAAAAGGGAAAAGAGCCTTGATGGACATTAGAGATCTCATTTTAATAGCTCACATCTTCTAAACATATATTAAACAAATAAAAAGAGTGGTAAATTTTTACGCATCTGTTTTCCCCTCCTCGTGTGAAGTATAATTGATCCTTCATTGCCATTCAGTGGTCTGCTTCTAGGACTGGAAACCACTAAGAGCTCTAAATGTTCTTAGATCCTAAGACTTAATGAAACAAACCTAGCTTGTTACCAGGTGAAATATATCTAAGTTTGTTTTTAGCCAAACAAGTTGTAACTTTCACATTATGTTCTAACGCTAAAAAAATTTCATCCTCATGCTAAATTTTATGCCAAAATAGATTTTAATAACTTAAAGTATGATTGTGTGTTTCTGAACATCTTTGGTTAACTATTTACTAATCCTACCTTAAACACTGACTACATTTACTTAGCATCTTTCATTTCCCAACTGCTCCTTCATATCATTATTTGCAAAAAATTAGCAAATCATGATTTCCCATTTAGCCACACTAGGTGATTTGGGTTACCTTTACCTGTGATCATCTATTAAAAAAAGAAAATAAAAGCTAAATTCAGCCTCCTCTTTTGGGGGCTTTCATTCTTAAAGTCAGAGACCATTTGGTACATTCAATGCTCCCTTCTTTCTAGTCCATATTCTAAGGTGTCTGAGGATGGTGATGAGACCTTTTAATATAAAACTAAGATTTCTCCATCTGTATAACAGGAACAAATTAGGGAATTCATCTAAAAAAAGCAAAGTGCTTGAATAGTGCAATCTCTGATGAAGAATGGGCAAAAAATGGTACTTGAGTCCTCTAAATTAGAGCATTAGTCTTTGTCCTTTGGAAGAAAAAAAAAGTCAGAACATTAGACTGAACAAAATTGAACAGAGAAGTCAGTGGTGAAGAATAAACTGGAAGGCGCTCAAATCAGGGAAGTAAAGGTGAATGCTGAGAACATAACAAGTTTCAGAGGTAGAAGGTTTAACACCCAGGGGTCTGAATCATATGCACGCTCTGTTCAGTCTAGCCCGACCTAAGCTTCACAGTGTCTCAAGACGGAAAACAGCGTTCCCCATTCAGGCTGCAGGTAACCCAAGAGAAGCTGTTGATGTCGAATGCAAAAGCAGGAGTTAGGGCCAAGACCTCAACAGCATAAAGTTAAAAAGTGAGAAATATACCCAGACAATTCAGGTTAAAAATAAGGTTTTGCATGAAGTAGCCATACATTTAGGCAAAAGTACATTTTTGGCTCATGGTTTTATTAAAAAAAAGGGGAGGGAGGGTGCGGCTGTCAGCTTTTCCTCGATGAAATTAAGCAGATTAGAGGATTTGTGAGTCCCTTCTAATTACTAGAATCTATGTTTATTGTCTCAATTATCTGAGTATTTCAAGCAAGGCTGTTTGGGGCTTGGAATCTTCACATAGTCACCACAAATTTTCATTTAATTTTGCATGTGTGGACACAATCTTAACAGTGATTTGTATTCCATCTGGGGACTCAGTTTAGTGAGACTTTCCCCAGTGAATGCATTCTGTGGAAACCTGCCACCAGGAGACACTAACAAGATCAGGCTAGCATGGAACCTCTAAAGTTTGAGGGCTATCTATTTTCTATATAATCAAGGGGTAAGAGCTCTGGTAACCAAGATTTTGAATTTAAAACTCAAATATTCCTTGCTTTTTAATACTTCCCCAACTGAGATTTTGAATATCAAGTAGCTTGATTACAAAGATAAGCAATAGAAACTTTCCACTTCTGAACGAATTTAGGCATTTATTTAATAATTCAGAGAATTATGTATCTCAAATCAAAACCTAACAGAGAAGCATAAATACTATGATTACATATTTAATAAAAATAGTTTTATATTTGGAACAATATAAATCCAGATTAAATATAGAAAATACACAAAGCCAAGGAAAGAGACATCTTAAACATTTTTTGAAAAACCAAGTGTTTGGTAATCAGTACTTTTAAATGTACATTTTATAAAACCAGACAATCTAATCATAATGAGGTTTCCTAATAAGATGGCTAAGTAATTACAAGTAGTTCAGAGAGATGCTAGAGGTATCTTTCACTTACCAAGGGAAACATTTTAAAGGCAGGGATCCAACTTTATTCCTCTCTGAACCTCCCATAGCACAGCACTTCCTCCCAGGAACTGCTCAATAAATGACTGCTTATCCAAATAAAAGATGGAGCATATTCCCACAAGGAAGAGAGACACTTGGCAGGTTGTTCAAACATACTCCCCAAAGAATAACTTAAAGCTCACTTTAAAGGTTTAGAATCCTGG
Source organism: Bison bison bison (assembly GCF_000754665.1). NCBI lineage: Eukaryota > Metazoa > Chordata > Mammalia > Artiodactyla > Bovidae > Bison > Bison bison. The sequence continues at coordinate 20,778,602 of NW_011495082.1, forward strand.
GTCCTCCCCATACACTTCAAATCAGAATTTTTGGAGGAGCCAGGAAATCTAACAAGCATCCTGTATGACTTTTATGATTAAACAAGTCAGGACATAGGACAGTGTGGTATGAAACTGGGAGAAACAGAAGAAGACAACAGTCTATGAACTTCCAACTTAACATTTTCAGGCTCTCCTTAATTTGGCCCTAGGTTAACCTTCCAATGTTAGCTCCCTAAATTCTCAAGTGAAATTGTTTTGCGACAGTGAGGCTGCCCTACTCACAGAAAGCCTAATGGATTTAAAAAAAATGATGGCACGACCATAAATACACTTTGGTCTGACTCCTGGCTTATACCAAAATGTGATTCTGGCATCATCAGTAACCTGGCTTGTCTCTGCTCACATCGGTTTGGCTGAGATTAATGGCAAGGCCATCCACCCTGCACTTGACATTTCAACTGAGGGAAAATGCCCTGGCTCTCATTGCAATTAAGACAACTAATCTAGACTTGCCCTGCGGCCTGAAGTCAAGCCAACTGCTGACTTCCCTTCCACCTCCCTCTTCCTCCTGATGGATCACACGCTCACACTGGTCAAGGCTTACTTTGCTACTGGTCACATCAAGTGGCAACCTCCTTAGTTTTGCCAAAAACCAAGAACCTTCAAACAAAGAACCTTGTTATTTTCTCCTAGTTATGTACAGACAGGTCGCCTCAGCACGACAGCAACAGTTTCTGATTTCCTACCCTTGGCACGATTCCTATGCCTGGATGCCAGACTCATGATGACCATGCACTTCTGACACAAGAAGCATGAACTGCTCCAGACACATGAAAATCCCCAAGGCCACAGCTGGTATCTTAAATCCATGTAATGAATACGGCATGTCTCATGAAATATTTCATACTTTAAATCACATGCCCTCTTATTTAAGTGTCACGAAATTAGGATCACCAAACTCTCCATTGAAAAGAAAAACGTGGGAGCCACTAGGGAAGCCCCGTGGAAGAAGAACCCATATCTAAAGCCAGCGCCTAATCACAGGCCACCTGGGCTGGAGTTAAGGCAAAACATTTATCTGAAGAGATAACCTTTGTGAGTCATAAGCAGATATGTTTGGGTAAGAAAGTAATCGAATCTCACTGTGACCCAGTAAAGGGAGAATAAAGAAAGAAAGAAAGTGAAGTCACTCAGTCATGTCCGACTCTTTGCGACCCCATGGACTGTAGCCTATGAGGTTCTTTCATCCATGGGATTCTCCTGGCAAGAGTACTGGAGTGGGTTGCCATTGCCTTCTCCAGGAGATCTTCCCAACACAGGGATCGAACCCAGGTCTCCCGCATTGCAAGCAGATGCTTAATAGTATTAATATGGTGGTAATGTTGAATAAAGTGCCTGTTGTAGACATCAGCTCATAATAGGAAATCTGTAATTGTTAATTCCTTTCCCTCTTCCCTTACCATATCCTAAATACACCCTGCCCATTTCCCATTTTTGAAGATTTGCTCATACTGAGCCGATGTCTGGGCCTACCTCCATCAAGCCTATTCAAATCAATTCAGCTTAAGAGCCAATTAAACCCTGTAAGATGACCCCCTGCTTATGTTCTTCACTTTGGGCCCCAAGAATCTTTCAATATTCTGTAATTCATATAGTGTTATTGTTAGAAAAAAATTGATTCTAATCAAAGATTGATATAAAGGTCCGTCTAATGTATCATATGTGTATGCATATTCTACTGAGTGAGTTTATAAAGAAAAGGACAACATCACATGCTTCTGTTTACCTCCCAAATGCAAGGACTGTGAGCTACACAGAAAACTGACTGGCTACTGTGCTGCATCGATTAGAAAGAATGTTTGCACAAAAAAAAATCCTTATTCTTCTGAGAGAACACTCAACTCTTCAGATGTTACTTGATCGTTGAACTGGTGGACAATTCTATGAATATCTGAGATCCTTCTAACAAGATCCTGAAAGACACTAAAGAGATCCAAGAATCAAGACATTCTTATATGAGGCATTAATCAGGCATGGATACATTCTCCCAACATCAAAAATAAATTAACAGAAATGAAATCCACTCACAACTGAGTAAAAATGTTTATAACACACAAAAGGCAAAGGAAAAATTCTAGCACTAAAAGAAAGAATCTTCTTTGGGAAAACATTTACTAAGAAAGCAGATTTCAGATACTATCTGTTCACGTTCTCTTTTAAATTCAAGAGAACATGTGCCCTCTGAAACAAAGATTAACTGTAGAATATAAAAAGATAAGAGCTAAAGGGCAAAGAGAAATTTAAAAAAAAAAAACTGAGTGAAATGTGGCAAGAATGAAAGAAAACTAATAGTTCCAAAGCAGAATTAGAAACTGCAAAAGGCAAGACTTCACTGGCAGTCCAGTGGCTAAGACTCCATGCTTACCCTTCAGGGGGCACAGGTTCAACCTCCGGTTGGGTGATTAAGATCCCATGTGCTACATGGTACGACCAAAAACATTGCAAAACACGTTGACAAAGAAAAGTTTAAGAATGTAAGAGAAATCCGATTCATTTATCAGTTACATTATGTGTGCCAGACATTATATGACTACCCTGCATTAATTATCTTGTGAATTTAGACAACAATTTATAAATGAAGCACTGTGTTTAATAATGAGAAAACAAAGGCTTAGAAAAACTATCACAGCATATGGTAGGCTGGCATTGAGGAGTTTTTCTTTTCTTTTATTAAATACACAGAAATGCTTAATAGAAAACACACTTTTGAAAGAAAGCTAAACACCCAGAAGTTAGAAATGAAGACAAAAATAAGGTGGATGACAAACTGCAATGATGCTGCAGGAGCACAGACCAGGTTTCTACACAGACTGAGGCTGTGTGTTGGCAACTTGAGCTCCAAAACCCACTCAAAGCAAGGGAAATAGAAGTCTGTATAGGGGTAGAGTTAAGTCCCAAAAAGAGAGCATAGTTCACCAATCTAGGGGAAATGGCCAGGAAGCTGACAAAGCTACTTGTGGAAAGTGAAAAAAGAAAAAAAAAAAAAATCTGCAAGAAATGTAATAACCAATGCATAGTTCAAAGACGATTCAACATAAACCATCTTTGTTCATGAAGCCCAACCTAAGAAATTAAGATAAAAACTCAACCAGGAGTTTCAATCCCATACATCTCCATCAGTATCCAACATAAAGCTTCTCTGTAAGGATGCTCTGACACCCAGCCCTCACAGGACAGCTCCAGAGAGCTGCCAGATAAAACACAGGGAATCCCCAGCTATATATGAATTTTAGATAAACAGTGGATGAATATGCACCAAATGTTGAATGTGGAAAGAGAAAACTCCACCAAGATGAAAGAAAAACTTACACGTGACAAACTTACACTGAAAAAAGTGATAATTGTTTATCTGAAATTCAAAATGTAACCAAGCATCTGTATACTATTTGCTAAAGCTGGCAAATCTTTCAAAGGTGGACAGTATTTTTCTTAAGATAAATTCACACACACACACATATAAAGAAGGACAAAAAGAGCAAAAAAATCACATAAAAGAACAAAACAATAGAAAAACAATAGAGAAAGCACACATTACCAGTATTAAATGGATAAAAATAACATTGTAAATGATTTTTTAACACAAAATTAAAAACTTAGGTGAAAATCTAGCCGTGGAATGTGAGGTTGATTCAGCATTTGAAAATTAATGTAATTCTGTTACTTAAAAAAAATAAATAAATAAATAAATTCAATCACACTATCATCTCCACAGATGTAAAAAAGCATTTGGCATATATAAAACCTGTTAGATACAGTTTGCTTCATATAAAAGTGTTGATATCTTGAACATTTGGGTGCAAAACAAAGATATTCATTCTCACTCCATCTATAATATTGCAGTGGAGGTTATTGTCACTATAATAAGGTTACAGTTCAGTTCAGTCACTCAGTTGAATCCAACTCTTTGTGACCCCATGGACTGCAGCATGCCACGCTTCCCTGTCCATCACCAACTCCCGGAGTTTACTCAAACTCATGTCCATCATGTTAGTGATGCCATCCTACCATCTCGTTCTCTATTGTCCCTTTCTCCTCCCGCCTTCAATCTTCCCCAGCATCAGGGTCTTTTCCAGTGAGTCAGTACTTCACGTCAGGTGGCCAAAGGATTGGAGTTTCAGCTTCAGCATCAGTCCTTCCAATGAATATTCAGGATTGATTACCTTTAGGAATGACTATATTGATCTTGTAGTTCAAGGGACTCTCAAGAGTCTTCCCCAACACCACAGTTCAAAAGCAACAATTTTTTGGTGCTCAGCTTTCTTTATAGCCCAACTCTCACGACTACTGGAAAACCAAAGCTTTGGCTAGACAGACCTTTGTTGGCAAAGTAATGTCTCTGCTTTTTAACATACTACCTAGGTTGGTCATAACTTTTCTCCAAGGAGCAAGCATCTTTTAATTTCATGGCTTCAGTCACCATCTGTAGTGATTTTGTAACCCAAAAAAATAAGTCTCTCACTGTTTCCATTGTTTCTTCATCTATTTGCCATGAAGTGATGGGACCAGATGCCATGATCTTAATTTTCTGAATGTTGAGTTTTAAGCCAACTTTTTCATTCTCCTCTTCAACCTTCATCAAGAGGCTCTTTAGTTCTTCTTCGCTTTCAACCATAAGGGTGGTGTCATCTGCATGTCTGAAGTTATTGATATTTCTCCTGACAATCTTGATTCCAGCTTGTGCTTCTTCCAGCCCAGCGTTTCTCATAATGTACTCTGCATACAAGTTAAATAAGCAGGGTGACAATACACAGCCTTGACGTACTCCTTTCCCTATTTGGAACCAGGCTGTTCCATGCCCAGTTTTAACTGTTGCTTCTTGACCAGCATACAGATTTCTCAGGAGGCAGGTCAGGGGGTTTGGTATTCCCATCTCTTGAAAAATTTCCACAGTTTGTTGTGATCCACATAGTCAAAGGCTTTGGCATAGTCAATAAAGCAGAAGTAAATGTTTTTCTGGAACACTCTTCCTTTTTTGATGATCCAACAGATGTTGATAATTTGATCTCTGGTTCCTCTGCCTTTTCTAAGTCCAGTTTGAACATCTGGAATTTCATGGTTCATGTACTGTTGAAACCTGTTTTGGAAAATTTTGAGCATTACTTTGCTAACATGTAAGATGAGCACAATTGTGCGGTAGTTTGAGCATTCTTTGGCACTGCCTTTCTTTGGAGTTGGAATGAAAACTGACCTTTTCCAGTCCTGTGGCCACTGCTGAGTTTTCCACATTTGCTGGCATATCAAGGGCAGCACTTTCATAGCATCATCTTTTAGGATTTGAAATAGCTCTACTGCAATAAGGTAGCAAAAAGAAATAAAAGTCATAAAGATATTAGAAAGGAAAAATAAAGCTGCCTTTCCTTTACAGATGACAATATCAGACTTTTTAATTTAAATCCATTGGAATTTGTCAGTTTGTAACTGGCCCATAATCCAGACTGTTATAATTAATACACAGTATAAAGGTATTGAGCTTCTCAGGCGGCACTAGTGGTAAAGAACGCACCTGCCAATGCAGGAAACTTAAGAGATGCCAGTTTAGTCCCTGGGTTGGGGAGCTCCCTTGGAGGAGGGCATGGCAAGTCACTCCAGTATTCTTGCCTGGAGAAGCCTCATGGACAGAGGAGCTGGCTGGCTACAGTCCATAGTATCGCACAGAGATGGACCCAACTGAAGCAACTTTGAATGGCATGGCATAAAGGTATTATTGAGGAAATATGGGATTAGTAACTATGAGAAAAACTAAGAGTCTAAGTGGCCAAAATGATTTTGTTTGAAGATCAGGAGGTATAAGGATGGATTTTGCTTTTCATCCCATGCTATTTTGCATCTGCTGATTATTAACCACTGTCTTTCATCGGGAGGCAGTTGTCTCTGGCTCACCCATATTTAAAGTCATCATGTGAGTAAGGCTCCAGCTGACTGTGTTCCAAACTAGCTTACAAAAGATGTTTGTATAACAAATAGCCTTGGAATACAGAGATAGTATCCCCTCTACAAAGGATAGGTTTTCTTGTTGCCTTGGAAAGTATGTCTCCGTCCACAGCTAGGGGCAAGCCCATTTACTGCCCATTATAAAAAATTCATAATCCTTAAACTCAGATTTCTTAATGTAGCCAACTGCATATATAGGTATCATCTCCCTCTCTTTGTGCTGCCCTGTGGGCGTTAAGGTTCAAATATCAGGCATAAAGATAATGCTGATATCCTGGTTTCTGCCATTGCTGTGAATCATATGGTGTTTTCATCTCTAACCCTAGGGGTCTTGCCTTGGGTCTTCTGCCACTAACCATCAAACTATGGTGGACTAACTGGTTAGCTTGTAAATAAAGCACAATATCATGCTATTTGTAGTCTTTTTAAATATATTCTTATACAACTTTATGAATATGTCATATATTTTAAGCCAAAAAGTTAAAATGTGAGCATTTATCTATCTCGGTTTGTAGAAAGAAGACTTCCTATGGATTAAGAAAAAATGATGACAGAAATTAAAATAAATTTGAACTAATTGGCAGCATTTTTACTTAATCTATGTTATCAAACACAATCAACAGAATTAAGAAACTTGAGATTATAGGAAAGGAAAAAAAGTTTTACTCAACTTTCTTAGGGTCCCTGGTTGGGTCTGAAAATTTAACAAAGACTGATTAACAGATGAAAAGCATAGAAATTTATTCTGTATCAGTTTTACATGGATGCTTTCATAAGAAAATAAAGACTCAAAGAAACTAAATTTTTTTTGTTTGTTTTTTGCTAGATTTGATGATGGGCTGTTCTTGTTATTCAGTCACTAAATCATGTCTGATTCATTGTGACCCCAAGGGGCTGTGACACTCCAGGCTTCCTTGTCCTTCACTATCTCTTGGAGTTTTTTTCAAATTCTTGTCCATCGAGTCAGTGATACCATCCAACCATCTCATCCTCTGTCGTCCCCTTCTCTTCTTGCCTTCAGTCTTTCCCAGCATCAGGGTCTTTTCCAATGCGCCCGTTCTTTGCATCAGGTGGCCAAAGTATTGGAGCTTCAGCTTCAGCATCAGTCTTTCCAATGAATATTCAGGACTTATTGCCTTTAGAATTTACTGGTTTGATCTTCCTGCTGTCCAAGGGACTCTCAAGAGTCTTCTCCAGCACCACAATTTGAAAGCATCGAGTTTTCGGCGCTCAGCCTTCTTTATGGTCCAACTCTCACATCTGTATGTGACTACATGGAGTACAAAATGAAGCAGGACAGAGGGAAGAGTGGGCAGTTGCATAGAAATGGGATAGGAAGACATAAGGAGTAAACTGGGGGACACACTTAACGACCATTTTATGAAACTTTTCAGTGGAGAATGGTGGAGGAAAAGGCAAAGTGACCTTCCTGCTCCTGCCATTTTCCCAAACTCCTTTGGCTTAAACTATTCAATATGCCAGGGGTCCGTATTTTGGGGTAGAACTCCATCAAGACAGACTTGGGGAAAAAATTGTATTATTTTGAATATCATTTATTTAATATTTCAAGAGCAATTCAAATATGACTTTTAAAGGATAAATATAACACATTAGAACAAAAGAAGAAATATTGTCCAATTACACGTGGGAAATGTTCAACCTAATTAGAAAGAAATTAATTCATATTTAAAATTGCTGAGATATTTTCCATACAGTTGGTTAAAAAATGAAAAAAAGAACTAAAAGAAAGGAAATTAATCAGCTTTGTTAAGGGAACAGAAAAATAATCCCTTGTATTGCTGAAATAAATTATCTAAAACGTTTTTTAGGTAAAATTGGAAATATTTATGAAAAGTCTAAAAAAAATATTTTTACTTTTTGATATAGTGATTCTAATTTCAGAAATCATGTTAAAGAAATAATGAAAAAAATTAGAAAAGAAAATTATGGTACATATATGCAATGAATATTACTCATCCATAAAAAGGAACACATTTGAGTCAGTTCTAATGAAGAGGATTAAACTGGAACATGTTATAGAGTGAAGTAAGTCCGAAAGAGAAAACCAAATGCTATATACTAACGCACATATATGGAACTTAGAAAGATGGTAACAATGACCGTACGTGCAAGGCAGCAAAAGGGGCACGTGTAAAGGACAGACTTTCAGACTCTGTGGTAGAGGGCGAGGGTGGGATGGTTTGAGAGAGTAGCACTGGAGCATGTATATTATCGTATGTGAAATAGATGGCCAGTGCAAGTTCGATGCATGAAGCAGGGCACTCAAAGCCAGTGCTCTGGGACAACCCAGAGGGATGGGGTGGGGAGGGGGGTGGGAGGGGGTTCAGGATGGGGGGACACATGTGCACCCATGGCTGATTCATGTTGATGTATGGAAAAAACCACCACGATACTGTAAAGCAATTATGCTCCAATTAAAATAAATTAATTAAAGAATGAAATAATGAAAATCAACACAAAGTTATCTACAAAGGTCTAGGTATTAAAATATTAATGATAGCAGTTCAAACTTACAAACATCATTAATGTTCAACAGTAAGGAGTTTGTTAAGGAATAAGCTGTAGCCATACAATTATGTATGCTTTAGATATTAACAATCATCCACAAACTAGTATTTTTTAATGAAGTTATATAGAGAAGTGAAAAAAGAATTTTAAAAAACATTATATGCAAATATTTTTGTCATATACACAGAAGTAGGTAAAATTTGCAAAAATGTACATATCTAGTCATACATGTAATTCTAACATGAGGGATTTATGACCTGTTTCAGGGAAGAACACTGAGAAAAAAAGTCAAAGTGATCTTTTTCCTGGATTTTGTAACAATAAGAGTTGCTCTCTTTTTTCACTAATATACATTTTCTAATTTAGTTAAAATCAATGTCTATTGATTTTATTAAAAGAAAATATTTTCCTTTTATTATTATTTTTTTTTTACTTTACAATATTGTATTGGATTTGCCATACATCAACATGCATCCGCCACGGGTGTACACATGTTCCCCATCCTGAACCCCCCTCCCACCTCCCTGTACCATCCCTCTGGGTCATCCCAGTGCACCAGCCCCAAGCTTCCTGTATCCTGCATTGAACCTGGACAAAGCAAAGTGTGTGTTTTCCTTTGGAAATATATTGTAAGAAGTCAGTAAGAAGTGTGTGTTCTGATGTAGATGCATGTACGATTCACCAGCATTCTATTTATCTGACAGTAGAGGACGGATCAGAAATCCCAAGAAGACTTTAGGTATCACATAGTAGAAAATATCATGATGTGGGAAACTGTTAATGACACTGAGTAAAAGTAAATTGTAAGCACTATGTAGAATAAGAGCCCATATATTTTTAAAATTTCTTTTACTGAAGTTGAGTTGATATACGACATTGTGTTAATTTCTGCTCTACAGCAAAGTGAGTCAGTTATTTGCTTACATATATATATATATATATATATATATA
>NW_011495082.1:20788154-20790266 GCF_000754665.1 Bison bison bison
TTTATATACATATATCAATTCTTTTTCATATTATTTTCCATTATGGCTTTTCAGAGGATATTGAATATAGTTCCCAGTGCTGTACAGTAGGACTTGTTTTTCCATCCGGCCTATACTAGTTTGCATCTGCTAATCACAAACTCCTCCCAGTTCATGCCTCACTCACCCCTACTCCAAGCTGGCAACCGTAAGACTGAATCTGTATTTTTAGTATGCAACAACGGAAAGAGCTAGAAGGAAATGTACTGAATATGCATAGTAGTTTTCTATGGATAACAAGATTATACATAATTTTAGACTGCTTTTCTTTGATTTTTTTGTTTCCAAGATTTTTTTTTTTACAATTTTACTACATTGATTTATATTATAGCTATGTACAGAACTATTAAGAAGTCCAGTCTGGCGATAAAGAGACTCAGAAGCAGGAAGCAGATATGGGGAGGAAAGCCAGATAATACTTAGCAGGGAATGCTAAGGAGTATATATAGAATTCTATACTTTATTGGACTGAAGAAAATGCAGGGATTTGCTTGGGTAAACATTATCATTATTTTTTAAATTAGGAGATTCAGGCAAATTAACAGATTTTAAAGAAGAGTTGAAACTCCATGGATTTTGCTTTGTAGTCTTTGGAGAAGGCAATGGCACCCCACTCCAGTACTCTTGCCTGGAAAATCCCATGGATGGAGGAGCCTGGAAGGCTGCACTCCATGGGGTCGCTAAGGGTTGGACACGACTGAGCGACTTCACTTTCACTTTTCACTTTCATGCATTGGAGAAGGAAATGGCAACCCACTCCAGTGTTCTTGCCTGGAGAATCCCAGGGACAGGGGAGCCTGCTGGGCTGCCGTCTATGGGGTCGCACACAGTCAGATATGACTGAAGCGACTTAGCAGCAGCAACAGTCTTTTGGAACATCTAGCTGGATGTGCCCTTTGGGCAGAAAAATAATGGTGTAGGGTGCATATGGTAAGTCTGGTAGGACTCTAGATTTGAAAGCCAACAATGTATTCAGTTCAGTTCAGTCACTCAGTCGTGTCCGACTCTTTGTGACCCCATGAACCACAGCACTCCAGGCCTCCCTGTCCATCCCCAACTCCCGGAGTCACCCAAACCCATGTCCATTGAGTCAGTGATGCCATCCAACCATCTCATCCTCGGTCGTTCCCTTCTCCTCCAGCCCTCAATCTTTCCCAGCATCAGGGTCTTTTCAAATAAGTCAGCTCTTCACATCACATGGTCAAAGGGCTGGAGTTTGGGCTTCAATATCAGTCCCTCCAATGAACACCCAGGACTGATTTCCTGTAGGATGGACTGGTTGGATCTCCTTGCAGTCCAAGGGACTCTCAAGAGTCTTCTCCAACACCACAGTTCAAAAGCATCAATTCTTCAGCTCTCAGCTTTCTTTATAGTCCAACTCTCACATCCATACTTGACTACAGGAAAAACCATAGCTTTGACTAGGCAGACCTTTGTTGGCAAACTAATGTCTCTGCTTTTTAATATGCTGTCTAGGTTGGTCATAACTTTCCTCCCAAGGAGCAAGCATCTTTTAATTTCATGGCTGCAATCACCATCTGCAGTGATTTTGGAGCCCAGAAAAATAAAGTCAGACACTGTTTCCCCATCTATTTCCCATGAAGTGATGGTACTGGATGCCATGATCTTTGTTTTCTGGATGTTGAGCTTTAAGCCAACTTTTTCACTCTCCTCTTTCACTTTCATCAACAGGCTCTATAGTTCTTCTTCACTTTCTGCCATAAGGGTGGTGTCATCTGCATATCTGAGGTTATTGATATTTCTCCCAACAATCTTGATTCCAGCTTGTGCTTCATCCAGCCCAGGGTTTCTCATGAAGTCCTCTGCATAGAAGTTAAATAAGCAAGGTGACAATATACAGCCTTGACATACTCCTTTTCCTATTTGGAACCAGTCTGTTGTTCCATGTCCAGTTCTAACTGTTGCTTCCTGACCTGCATACAGGTTTCTCAAGAGGCAGGTCAGGTGGTCTGGTATTCCCATCTCTTTCAGAATTTTCCACAGTTTATTGTGATCCCCACAGTCAAAGGCTTTGGCATAGTCAATAAAGCAGAAATAGATGTTTTTCTGGAA
>NW_011495082.1:20790366-20791809 GCF_000754665.1 Bison bison bison
CTCTCCCACATCAGGCTTTGGCATAGTCAATAAAGCAGAAATAGATGTTTTTCTGGAACTCTCTTGCTTTTTCCATGATCCAGAGGATGTTGGCAATTTGATCCCTGGTTCCTCTGCCTTTTCTAAAACCAGCTTGAACATCTGGAAGTTCACGGTTCACGTGTTGCTGAAGCCTGGCTTGGAGAATTTTGAGCATTACTTCACTAGCGTGTGAGATGAGTGCAATTGTGAGGTAGTTTGAGCATTCTTTGGCATTGCCTTTCTTTGGAATTGGAATGAAAACTGACCTTTTCCAGTCCTGTGGCCACTGCTGAGTTTTCCAAATGTGCTGGCATATTGAGTGCAGCACTTTCACAGCATCATCTTTCAGGATTTGAAATAGCTCAACTGGATTTCCATCAGTTCCACTAGTTTTGTTCGTAGTGATGCTTCCTAAGGCCCACTTGACTTCACATTCCAGGAGGTCTGGCTCTAGGTGAGTGATCACATCATTGTCATGAAGATTTTTTTGTACAGTTCTTCTGTGTATTCTTGCCACCTCTTACTATCTTCTGCTTCTGTTAGGTCCATACATTTTCTGTCCTTTATCGAGCCCATCTTTGCATGAAATGCTCCCTTTTTATCTCTAATTTTCTTGAAGAGATTTCTAGTCTTTTCCATTCTGTTATTTTCCTCTATTTCTTTGCATTGATCACTGAGGACATCTTTCTTATCTCTCCTTGCTATTCTTTGGAACCCTGCATTCAAATGGGAATATCTTTCCTTTTTGCCTTTGCTTTTCGCTTCTCTTCTTTTCACAGCTATTTGTAAGGCCTCCTCAGACAGCCAGTTTGCTTTTTTGCATTTCTTTTTCTTGGGGATGGTCTTGCTCCCTGCCTCCTGTACAATGTCACGAACCTCCGTCCATAGTTCATCAAGCATTCTGTCTATCAGATCTAGTCCCTTAAATCTATTTATCACTTCCACTGTATAGTCATAAGGGATTTTAATTTGGTCATACCTGAATAGTCTAGTGGTTTTCCCTGATATCTTCAATTTAAGTCTGAATTTGGCAATAAGGAGTTCATGATCTGAGCCACAGTCAGCTCCCGGTCTTGTTTTTTCTGACTGTATAGAGCTTCTCCATCTTTGGTTGCAAAGAATATAATCAATCTGTTTTTGGTGTTGACCATCTGGTGATGGCCATGTGTAGAGTGTTCTCTTGTGTTGTTGGAAGAGGGTGTTTGCTATGACCAGTGCGTTCTCTTGGCAGAACTCTGTTAGCCTTTGCCCTGCTTCATTCTGTACTCCAAGACCAAATTTGCCTGTTACTCCAGGTGTTTCTTCACTTCCTACTTTTGTATTCCAGTCCCCTATAATGAGAAGGACATCTTTTGGGGTTGTTATTTTAGAAAGGCTTGTAGGTCTTCATAGAACCGTTCAACTTCAGCTTCTTCAGCATTA
>NW_011495082.1:20792101-20800331 GCF_000754665.1 Bison bison bison
AGAATGTCAATGTTCACTCTTGCCATCTCCTGTTTGACCACTTCCAATTTGCCTTGATTCATGGACCTATAATAATCAACAATGTATTAGAGAAAGTTAAAATCATGGATTGCATGAAATTACCTAAGGATGATGTAACATAAGAAAATAAGAAACGCTAGAAGAGAGCCCTGGAGAAGCCTCAACAAGTTACCAGAAAAGCTGCAACCGATATGGTAGGTATTGCTGCATGTTAGTCAAGAGGTGAGCTTTGGAGTCAGGCAGAACTGTGAAAAACCTGTCAGTCCCCACCCATGTGGCCTTTGATAACTTCTCCAAACTCTCTACGATGCAGTTTCATCACTTTTTAAGAACTAATATCTGCATTGTAAGGTTCCAGAATGTCTTCACGGTGGCAGGAAGTGCTCAGTAAAAAAGAATAGCTAATGTTAGTAGTAGTCGCTGTTCTTTTAGTGGGAGGAGATGTAAAAGTTAAGAAAAGTAAGGAACAACCGGAAAGGGAAAACTTGTCAAGACAAAGGTGTCTCAAAAGGCAAAGGAGGAGGATTTCAAGCCAACAGTAGCGGTCAACAGAATTAAATCTACATAAGATGCAAATCAAATTCAATGTCCTTGGTATTTAGGAGGTCATCTGAGATTTGCAAGAATTATTATATCGGGCTTGTAATCATATTTTCTTTTTTTTAAAGAGTATTTTCAATAGAGTCGATACTCTTTTTAATTGAGGGACAACTGGCTTATAGTGTTGTTAGTTGCAGGTATAAAACATGATTCAATATTTGTTTGTATTGCAAAATGATCATTAACCTTAAGGCTAATTGCATCTCTCTTCACACGTGAGTGAGTGCTACGTTGCTTCAGTTATTATGGACTGCTTCAGACCTTACAGACTGTAGCCCATTAGGCTCATCTGTCCATGGGATTCTCCAGGCAAGAACACTGGAATGTGTTGCCATGCCCTCCTCCAGGGGATCTTCCTGACCCAGGGATCAAACCCATGCCTCCTGCACTGGCAGGCGGGTTCTTAGTTAGGCCACTAGCGCCCCCTGGGAAGTCTCTGACCACACATAGGTACAGTGTAATTTTTTGTGATGAGAATTTTTAAGATCTACTCTCTTAACAACTTGCAAATACATGGTAAACTATTACAAATTATAATTACCATGCTGAACATTGCATCTCCATGACTTATTTAACTGGAAGTTTATAATTTTGACCCCCTTCAAGATTTTATTATTTTTTGACATTAATTTTGCAATTCATTCACCTGGTTCATAAAGAAACAATGGGCTTTTCTACCAAAATGAAAGTGATGAGTATATTAAAACAAAATCTGCCACTGAGCATTGTGAAAGAGTAAAAGCCACCTTCGATGTATCATTTTGCTTTCTTTCCATCTAACACTACTAGCAAAATCTCCTTTTCAATAGGGCCTCACAAAAGTTTCCAAGTCTTCAGAATTCCTGGCAAGAAACACTTGTCACAGAAAGGTTTCCTCTTAAAAATAGTGATATCCCCTCTCCTATATCAAACTTTCAGCAGAACCCATGGTGAGAAAGAATGAGACAGGAAGAAGTATCTCTTCAGGAAACTTCTTTCTCAGGGTGTCTTTATTGTATTTGTTAAGGCAACATAGCTGGAGACACCTTGCGTCTGAAAGGGATTAAGAGAAAAATGTCACAATTCAGAGAGCACACTAGGATATCTGAGGTAGGAGGGGATAGTTCATGGACCAACAGTAGATAAGCAAGAGCAAACAAACAATTGGCAGAAAAAGAAAGAAAATGCTGGGGAACACTGAGACTCAGCCACGACTTAGAGCTGCGTCCCCAGCCCACGAACAGCGGTGGCAAGTTGCCAAGGTGTGGACTGAGGAATGCCTGGCACCAGCTTCAAGCACAGCTGAGCATCCTCAAAGTGAGAAAGGAACACTTCATGTGAGATGGGATTTCCAAAGCTCTCCTAGCGATAGTCCCCACACTTTTCTGTGTTCCTTTGTCACTGCGGTTGGAGAGGCCTAAGAACCGAAAGCAGCCAGCCAGACCCAAAAGACACACAAAAGTCCATTGTCAGATGTACCATTTTCAAGCTGAGGGTGCGGATAATACATCCACAGAGAACGGGTACCAGCCCTAACCATAATGGAAATGGTTATTTCACATTTAAGACCCCGACGGAGTGTGAATAGCGAATCCATCCACGATTCACTTTTATCCCACACGTTCTTAATTGAAGAGACAGAAAGATGCTGTTCTTTAAAAATATAATAATAAATTGTCCAGCTTAGAAAGTATATCTGAAAAATAGCAGTCGTTTATATTAAAATCAATGGAACAAAAAATCTGCGTTCCATATGACTGTGACTGGTCCTTGTCAGACCCCAGATAAAGCCGCAGAAAGCCGTGCTCTCCGTCAACCTGCAGGCAGCTCTGAAACCAAGAGAGGCAGAAGTCGGAGGGGGGAGTTATTCTCACTCCCCACATCCTTGGTTTGTTAAATAAATACTCCACTTGTTTCCTGCCTAAAACTTGGCACACACAACAACTATCTTACATGATGAATTTTACATTGATTTGGATTTCTATTTTCTACTTCAAGTATATTTCTAAATTTAAAATGTTATGAAGCGTTACAAGAAATAAAACTCACCTTCCGGGACAAGAGCACCTCATAACATTATCAGGAATGAGCACGGGAAATGCGTAGCAACAACTGGACTTTGGACACAATGCGCTCTTGGAATTGCCACGAAACAATTTTTCACCCATAAAAGTTTCTTTTCACAAGTTTTCCCTTTTGGCTGTCACTACACCTAAAATTCATTTTTGAAATATTAATACATAGTATTCCTTATAAGAGAGTTTGAGTTTTCGCTTTTTAGTTATGTGTATTCCTTTTTTTTTTTTTTTGGTGCAGGGAGTCATCCTGAAAGAACATTTTTCTGATTTGTCCTTTCTTCTAAAGTGTTCTATTTTTTTCCCCCGTAAAAGTAACCCTTTCATTGTGTTGATAAATAAAAATCCAAAGAGCTTTATTTGCAGGTTTTAGACATTTTAAAAATCTGTCCTATTGTAATAGGAAACCTTGGAGACTCATTGAAATAGCAGCAAAGGCACAAGTTTCTCTTCATTATGAAAGATGTTTATGTGAAGAACAAAATAGACAAGAGAAAGTAACTGCTTCAGAATACTTGATGGGCACTTTAATCTTCTATTAATATGCAAATTTTGTTCTTTAGAGCCCCCAGTAAGAGATTTTTTTTTCCAATCAGGCTATTTAAAAGTAGTCCTATTCTCCCAAAGGTCCTTCTTGCATGAGTCTAAGTGAAACAGTGTTTTTTATGCTAATTCCCAAGATGCTCTTGTATGCATCATTTTCTTTTGAAGTTATATGGAGTTTATTGAACCACATTTGTAAAACATTCCACAGTTGATTTCATTCTAAAGATCTCCTCTAATAGAACTGATTCCCTTGTTGATCTGTGTCAGAGGAGAATGTTTAAGAAAATCTGTTTTAACAACATGGAAGAAATAAGGAAGGGCTTGTGGACAGAAATGAAGATACACATTTATGAACAGGAAACGACATTTTTTGTTGAATAATTAACCTCATCAAGAATTTGAGCCTACTAGAAACTATTACACTGATGTTACAATTGTAAAATACCTCTTCATAAACATAAATCTCAAGAGTAATCACCAACATACATGCCCATAGGCTTTGACTTTTTTTCAGACATTGATTCTTCATATTATGTTTCTTTTCAACACTTATCCTCTTCAAAAAGGCTATAATTATAACAACAAAGCAAAAAAAATTCCCTTATTGGTGTAGAAATTAGGACGAATAATAAAATTCTTTTGATATAGTAATGTTGTTGTTCACACACCAGCCACTTCAGCTACCTCAGTTCAGTTCAGTCGCTCAGTCGTGTCCGACTCTTTGCCAACCCATGGACTGCAGCACGCCAGGCCTTCCTGTCCGTCATCAACTCCCAGAGCTTACTCAAACTCATGTCCACTGAGTCAGTGATGCCATCCAACTATCTTACCCTCTGTCGTCCCCTTCTCTTCCTGCCCTCAATCTTTCCCAGCATCAGGGTCTTTTCCAATGAGTCAGTTCTTCGCATCAGGTGACCAAAGTATTGCAGTTTCAGCTTCAGCATCATTCCTTCCAATGAACACTCAGGACTTATTTCCTTTAGGATGGACTGCTTGGATCTCCTTGCAGTTCAAGGGACTCTGAAGAGTCTTCTCTAACACCACAGTTCAAACATCAATTCTTTGGCGCTCAGCTTTCTTTATAGTCAAACTTTCACATCCATACATGACCACAGGAAAAACCATAGCTTTGACTACATGGACCTTTGTTGGCAAATAATGTCTCTGCTTTTTAATGTGCTGTCTAGGTTGGTCATAGCTTTTCTTCCAAGGAGTAAGCGTCTTTTAATTTCATGACTACACTCACCATCTGCAGCGATTTTGGGGGCCAAAAAAAAACAAAGTCTCTCACTGTTTTCCATTATTTCCCCATCTAATTGCCAAGAAGTGATGGGACCAGATGCCATGATCTTTGTTTTCTGAATGTTGAGCTTTAAGCCAGCTTCTTCACTCTCCTCTTTCACTTTCATCAAGAGGCTCTTTAGTTCCTCTTCACTTTCTGCCATAAGGGTGGTGTCAACTGCATATCTGAGGTTATTGATATTTCTCCCAGCAATCTTGATTCCAGCTTGTGCTTCTTCCAGCCCAGCGTTTCTCATGTTGTACTCTGCATAGAAGTTAAATAAGCAAGGTGACAATATACAGACTTGATGTACTCCTTTTCCTATTTGGAACCAGTCTGTTATTGCATGTCCAGTTCTAACTGTTGCTCCCTGACCTGCATACAGATTTCTCAGGAGGCAGATCAGGTGGTCTGATATTCCCATCTCTTTCAGAATTTTCCACAGTTTGTTGTGATCCACACAGTCAATGGCTTCAGCTACCTAGTTCACAGTAAAAGAAGATGAAACATTTTTGCTGCTGCTGCTGCTAAGTCACTTCAGTCGTGTCTGACTCCGAGTGACCCCATAGACGGCAGCCCACCAGGCTGCCCCGTCCCTGGGATTCTCCAGGCAAGAACATTGGAATGCGCTGCCATTTCCTTCTCCAATGCATGAAAGTGAAAAGAGAAAGTGAAGTCGCTCAGTTGTGTCCAACTCTTCGCGACCCCATGGACTACAGCCTACCAGGCTCCCCCGTCCATGGGATTTTCCAGGCAAGAGTACTGGAGTGGGGTGCCTTTGCAATTCTTGCCATACTGATGGAGATGGAGAAGGATTTCTCAATATGTTATCAATATGGTGATAGGATCTAATATTTTTTCCAGGGAATGGGTATTTACTATTATCTACTTTTTTAGTTATAGAAAGCAAAATCTGTCAGATTTTTTCAGTGAATAAATGTAATAATGAATAATAGTCCTGGACTAACAGGACTATTCTGACTTTTAAAAATTTATCGATCAATAGAAATTGTGACCCCCTTACTCCCCAAAATATCTATCCCTACTTCAGAAATATCAGCTATGTATATTTTCCTAGTATAAAACTTCTCCTCAGAGTATGTCACAATTCAGATGTAAAATTCAAGCTCATCATAACTTTTATTCATTTATTTTTAGCAGCAACAGTACCCTTCACCTTTTTAACTTGTCTTATACACCTAATGTGTGCTCAGTCGCTTCAGTTGTGTCCAGCTCTTTGCAACCCCATGGACTGCAGCCTGCCAGGCTCCTTTGTCCATGAAGGATTCTCCAGGTGGGAATACTGGAGTGGGTTGACCTTTCCTTCTCCGGGGGATCTTCCCAACCCAGAGATCAAAACCATGTCTCTTGTTTCTTCTGCATTGGCTGGCAGGTTCTTTACCAACTGTGCCACCTGAGAAGCCTTTTATACCTAATGGAGGATTTTCAAATGAATTTTTTTACCCTGAAGATTAAATCTCATTGAAAGAGAAGTTTTACAAACATGCTTTCTCCTGACTCTGCGCCTTTTCAAATTATCAATAATTTCACTTTGACTACAGTATTTCTCCATCTACTCTACCTGGAAAAATTCTTCAAGGTCTATGCCATACATCTTTTCTAATGCCTTCAAAAGACCCTTTCCCTATCCCCTATCCCCAGGTAAAATGGGTTCAGATCAGATCAGATCAGTTACTCAGTCATGTCCGACTCTTTGCGACCCCATGAATCGCAGCACGCCAGGCCTCCCTGTCCATCACCAACTCCCGGAGTTCACTCAGACTCATGTCCATCGAGTTAGTGATGCCATCCAGCCATTTCATCTTCTGTCGTAAACGGGTTAGTCTATGTTAAAAGCAAAACAGCAACCACTCACCCTTGTCTCTTACATATCTCTCTCACAGCAGTTAATACAGATGTGGAATTGTTTTGTTTACATGCCCATTTCCTCTAATGAAAGTTCAGACATCTGTCTCTGTTATCTTTTTAATTCCTAGAACATAGTGAAAATTCAATAATTTACCTGCCTAGTCCACTTTATGTACTTAACTACTAATACTGAGACAATGAAGATATACAGAGGGGTAAAGTTTCAGGGCTAACAGTTTATCCTGATTATCCTGAAATATCCTGATATTTCCTGACTAGGTTAATCATAAAATCTAAAGAGCTACCAATGTCATTTTTTAAAAGCAGCCCACTTTCACACTGTAAATATTAGGTAAATTTCCTGAGGTGTTTTCAGTTATATAGTGTTACGTTGATTAGAGAGAGAAAAAAGCACCCCTAGAGCACTGAAATCTATAGCAACTTCTTCGAAATTTGCTGGTTGATGTCTGGAGGAGAACTAGCCTGACAATAAAAAAATCTCATTCCTTAGCAATAACAACTGTGGAGTATTGATAACCAATACGTTAAATCTCTCTGCAGATTTAACAAGCAGTACCTACTGCTTTGGGACCTAGAGGCAGTGAAAGGCACGTGATTTTAGCAAGCAAGAGAAACTAACAACAGTCACACACAAAAATTGATGGAGTGGGTTTGAGGATTGGTTTAGAAAGCACAGACCTGACTGAGTTATTACCACTTGGTGCATTAGGAATAATAACTCTGCAGACCCTGTTTAGTTATAGATACCAGCTCAGCAAAATCTAATCTTGCCCGGAGAGAAATATTTATATTTGGTATATAAGTTTTTTCAAAGGCAAAAAGAGTCCACAATATACACTTGGAGGGAATTTGTTCCACAGATAAAAGTAAAAAATACTATCTCAATTGATAAGTGGATTACCCTTGGGCATTAGAACCTAGTAGCTAGTGAGGCTGCTGGCTGATGCCCTGATCAAAATCTCATCAGTATAACTGTGTCCCCCAGGATAAATCAGGATAAAGAATTCAATATATTGTTCTCTAATAACATTCCAGAGAAAGCCCCTACCAGGCAGATATGACTCACTTGGGATGAGAGATACATCTCATGTATTTAGCAACAATTAATACTGGCTGTTTTCATCGGCTTTGAAGTTGAAATAGTTGGCCTTCTGTCAACCCTTCGTCTTCAAGATGTAAAATGCGTCATATTTAAATTTTTCAACCATGACTAAATGTAATCCTCAAGGATATGTGTTTCTGCCACTGAATTTTCTGAAAAAAAAAAAAAATCTGTGGGCCAGCAGAGTAAATGATAATTTTTAATTGTCTTTTTCCAACAAAACAACTAACGTTTGGTTTAGAAACGGTGAAAATTAGAAACTAGAGACAATGAGGTAGGTAAATTCCTTCCCTGGAAATAATATGAACAGCAACGACAAAAACGGTCGGTGGCCATGGTTTGACAACATTTCTACTGTCTTTGACATTAGATATATCATTTGTACTGTGTGTTCATCTCCACTGAAGCTTATGGTTGGAGGAATATATTAAACCTATGGTCTGAGAGACAAGGTAATTCTAGAGGGATTTATATGATGAACTTTGCATGTCACCAGAATGCAAAAGAAGTAAGAGTCAACCCTAACATGGAAAAAAAAAAAGGACATGCCACAGTGTGTCTTGTTTTGATAACATCAAGCATAATATTGTGAAAGATTAGAAAAAAATACAGTCAGGAGTATGTTAGAGGCATTGAGTTAATGCTGTCATGTGTATCGTAAGGACATTTCTTAGTAAATGAGAAATTCTTCACATAGCTTGCCGTGTCCTCACCAGCCAACCAGAGAATTAAACT
>NW_011495082.1:20800431-20807459 GCF_000754665.1 Bison bison bison
GCTATTCGTGCTTAGCAAAGTTCAACAGGGCAGTTACCGGGGTCAAATTTTCCAGGACCTTTGAAGCTAATTAGTATGAATTCAAAGGTTATTCTCTGGAACTCTAAGGAAGTTGCTGACTAGTCCCTATTTCTCCTTTCTGGCACTCTTTCCTGTAAGCTAAGGCATTTTAAAGGACTTTTTTTTTTTTTTTTCATTTCCACCATTTAAATTCAATTATAAATCTATACATGTAATTCAACTCTGAATACAAACCCACTTTTTCTAATCCCACCCTGAAGTGAACCTGATTTCAGCCATAAAAAGACAAGCAGCACAGTTTTAAGATGGTGTGCACATATTGGGGACGTTTTCTGCTTATAGGCCAGTAATTGATCTTTCCGCGGGTAACCACTGACTGCGCACAGAGGCCTGACTATTCTTGAGTAGTATTACGGTCAGACCAGCTCACTAGTTCATCAAAAGCAGTGTTAGGATGACTGCTCGAAATTCTGAGACCAGGAACGTAGATGTCTTGTTTTAAGGAGAGAGATCACCTTTTAAACACATGAGATTCTTCACCCACATATCTCTCTTGTAACAGTTTATGTTTATATAATCAAAACAGAATTCCTAGTTCCACCATCTCCACATCCATCCCAAACCATTCCTCTTATCTTCCCCATTTCAAAGGGTGATATTCACCCAGTTGCCTCAGATAAAATCCCTGAATCATTCTTGATTCTTTCTTCACCCTCGGTTTTCACACCCAACCTAGTAACACTGTTAAAGCATCACCAATAAAGTTTGAATCCGTCTATCCATCTTCATGGTCACTACCTATCATTTTGACTTCATCGTTTCAAAGTCGCCCACACTCCCTATTTCTATCACTGCCCTGCCTCCAACATGTTCTTTAAAGGCTGTTGTTTGTGACTTAAAGTGCCAATCATCTAAGCTTACTCAGCTTTGGAAAACACTCTCACAAGTTCCCACTGGACCTAGAATCAAATCAAAACTCATTAGATCGGTGCCACTTAAAATGTGGTGCCAGTTTGTGACATAAGTGCAAAAATTAAGGGCAAATATTTAGAAATATTTAAGGTATTTATACTCATGTGACAGTGCTGTGACACATATATATGTGAGCACTCAACTTGGTTTGCTGCAAACCTGCAACCAGCTCACGCTGCCAGAAATCAGGTGGTGAGTTGTATGCGGCTCAACGGTGCACGTGCGTTTTAAACAGTAGAATCTTGTGTTGGTCTGTTATGGATTAGAAACACTTTTTAAAGAAAATTAATAATCCTTTATTACAAATATTTTGAGAAACTCTGCTGAATATGATCTAACACCAACCTCCTCTCCTTCCCCTCTCTAGCCACTGCCTCTTTTTTTAATCACAGGAACCTGCTGACTTTGAAACAAGTAATGATCTTTCTCTTTTAAGCCTTCATGTGCCATCCTAGGCGTCTTCACCTCATCTCATCTCCTGCTTTGCTGTGATTCTTACCTTGAAGAGTTGGGTTTGTACCTTCTATTGAGAAAATTCCTATGTGCTTTTTCCCTCCCAAGTGAACTTTTTTCCAATTTCCTTTCTTGTTTTGGAGACCCCTGTGTCTTTTCCTTTGCTTTGAAGTTTCCTTTTCCCTCCTGCTTTTGTTTTTTTTCCAATGCCCTCTTTTCCTAAGCAGTGGTCTCCCAGACACACTCTTGCACGCGAGGTAGCTTCTCCCCTGCTTTCCGTCCTTGGGTTGACATGTGCCCATTTCATTCTTTCAGCACTCTGAAATATAGTGAGCAAAATAACAAATTTCCTTTTAACTTTTCCAATCTCAGCTCATTGCAGGTAGCACATCAGGTACCTTCCAGAATTTGCCTCTGTTGCTCTGCTGGCATGAAGAGTTAAGTATCCAGAATGCCTCCTGCAAAACAATCCAGAGGTTGTGGGGGAAAGGAAGCAGGCAAGGGCTGTCCTACTTTGGTGGTGGGGGAGGGGGCGCTAAAAAGGAAACCAATGAGAAAAAAGTGAAAGCTTCGGGCAATTTCATCATTTCATCCGTTTCATCATTTAAACATATAAAAAGCGGAATATGTTCCTTTAGTTCTTTATTGCTTCAAAACTTTTCAAATAAATGCATGGAACTCAACCAAAATGTGTTGCTGACCTCTGATTCTGATAAGTTGGATATTCTGCAGGGTCAAATATAAATAAAACTAAGCCTTAGGTAAAATCTGTGTGAAGACAATTTCTTGTCAATTATATGGCTTTGACAAAACATTTGTAATTAAATATAATACCTGGATACATGTAATATTACTGATCTAAAGCAGAGCTTTTTTCTCAGTTAAACCCACCATTTCGACATCACAGTGATAGTTGATGTTATATTTATATATAGGTGGAGATCATTTAAATACCTCAATTTTTTAAAATTTAGATGTTAGAATTCTTTAGGGCTATAAGAGTAGGAAATATCCATAGTTCAATTATTGCTCGGTCGCTCAGTCGTGTCCACGTCTTTGCAACTCCATGGACTGCAGCAGGCTTCCTTGTCCTTTACTCTCTCCCAGAGCTTGCTCAAATTCAAGTCCATTGAGTCGGTGATGCCATCCAACCATCTCACCCTCTGTCATCCCCTTCTCCTCCTGCCTTTAGTCTTTCCCAGCATCAGGGTCTTTTCCAATGAGTCAGCTCTTCACATGAGGTGGCCAAGGTATCAGAGCTTCAGTTCAATAACAGGAGAGAAAATTTTGTAATTCTTAAATTTTTAGAAATATTACCATAAAGAACAGGATAGCATTACCTATGAGCATGCAAACTGTTGATTTGTAGGCTTAGCAGTATTAGAAAGAACAAGGGGAAATAAGATATTGGACAGTGCTTTAATTTATAAGAAAAACATCATTGTCATTCTATTATAAAACTCTTTAAGTAACTCATTTAGGGGGCTTCCCTGGTGGCTCAGATGGTAAAAAATTGTCTGCAATGCAGGAGACCCAGGTTTGATCCCTGGGTTGGGAAGATCCTCTGGAGAAGGGAATGGTAACCCACTCAGGTATTCTTGCCTGGAGAATCCCATGGACCGAGGAGCCTGGCAGGGAACAGCCCATGGGGTCGCAGAGTCGGACACCACTGAGCAACTAACCCTTTCACTTTCACTTTAAGCAACAACATGTATCTCCAGTTGGAGGGAATGGGATCAGAAAAAGAAAAGCAAACCTTTGTCCAAGTTCTTTTTTCCAAGGGCCAGTCTGTTATATCCTAAGGTCAGAGGAAGAATCAAGGAGGACTCACCTCATCTTGCCCCAAACCACGAAAACTTCTCAAAAACCGTCCTGTTCCTTCCTTCTCCAGCCACCAGCCTTCGCCCGGACCTCTGCAATAGTCTATTCTCTGTCTTCTTGCTTCCAGAACATTCTGTCTCTAATCCATTATTCCCCTGCAATCACAATTCTCTATCTGAAATATAAACGAAATCTGCTAAAGTCCTTCCGTTACTTTACCGTCGTCCCCATACCCTTTCATGGGCCACAGGAAGCACGTGGCGTGCGTAGGACGGGCCACGCCTCTCCCTCAACCTGGTTGCATTGGATCCTTCTATCTTTCCAGATGCTCTTTCTTTGTGGGGTGGGAAGTGGGAGGGCGTGTTTGTAAAAAAAAAAAAAAAAAAGAATAAAGGAGGAGAAAGAAGGAAGAGGAAGGAGGGGATTAAAGAGGCCGCTAAGAACAATTATTAAGTAGGAGAGCATAGAGGGAATGTTGGAGAGCAGTATTTGAGAAAAAAAATGTGTTCTGTGTGTTTCTCAAATGGTAAGTTTACTGCCTACTAGCCCATGTCTATTTTTCCCTTCATGGAACACTTAGGGCCCTAGACACATGAGACACTTCATAAAGGTATATTCATGAATGAAGCAATGGATTTGTTCTAAATTTTCAAAACCTAGTGAAATGGAGAATCTGGAGCACTCTTGTAATTAATTTTCAATAGTTCTGTCTATTGAACAAGCAGTATAGCATTTATAGACATCTCAAAAGTATACAAAAGCAGAAGTGAGATCAATACGGCTGTCACCTCCGACAGAATAATTAAGACTAGCATTTGATACACATCCATGAAAACGTCACTAGTCAAATGTTTGTTCTGCCTTTGTTGCTTCCTTTTTTAAAAACTCAACTACATGCAATTACATGTCCTTTCCATTTCCCCCAACAGCATAGCATAGATATTTCCAATATGGCACACATCTCCTAAGAAAAGAAGCAAAAACTGCTTTCCTGAACTAAGTGATATCTCCAGGTCACTTATTTTAGCTCCAAATAAGGTGGGTGAGTTCATTAACCCTTTGTCCTAGCACTTCCTAAGCTTTGCCACTGGGCCTGCTTCTGCTGAGACTGTGGTGTCTGCCAGTGGAAGGTGGAGGAAGAACCCTCGTTTCTTCATACACCCGTTTGTCCTGGTCAGGAAATGCCATGGCTGATTTTTGGAATCTCTAGATCTCTGGAATGTATCCCAAACTCTTCTACTGGATACGTAAGAGAATTTCAGGCCTCCCTGGACTCTTACCATATAAGGCTCTTCTGCCTGAAGAAAGAGCTACGTTTGAAGCCCAGTGCCCTTCCTTCCATCTCAATCATCCTCCTTGTAGGTGAGGAGTTAACAACAGCCGGCAGGACTTCGTCTGCCCTCCAGTTGTCTTGCCAGGTCTTTGGGGAATGATACACTAAATAAAAAAATTTACATGTTAGAACCCAGATTTTAAGTGCAGAAGGTGGAGGTTGTGTCTTATTTTATATTTTCAGAAGGAAAATTTAAGGAGCATTTACTTATTATTAAAGACAGTTATTTACAATAATAGAGAGTTTAAGGAAGAAATACTATTCTTAGTCACTCATTATATTTAAACACATAGTAAAAGGGCAAAGACTGAGTTTAAATCCTGGATCAACAACTAAGTAGATTTGTGCAGTTCAGTTCAGTCACTCAGTCGTGTCTTACTCTTTACAACCCCATGAATCGCAGCACGCCAGGCCTCCCTGTCCATCACCAATTCCCGGAGTTCACTCAAACTCCTGTCCATCGAGTCGGTGATGCCATCCAGCCGTCTCATCCTCTGTCGTCCCCTTCTTCTTCTGCCCCCAATCCCCCCAGCATCAGAGTCCTTTCCAATGAGTCAACTCTTCTTGGGTAAATTATTTAACCTTTCTCAGTGTACGATTCAATGGCATTTAATGCATTCACAGTGTTATGCAACCATCATATCACATCTTTCTAGTTTCTAAACTTTTTCATGACCCTAAGAAAATGCTGCACACCCATTAAGTTATCATTCCCCATTTACCCTCTCCCCTCCCCTCCTAACAATTACTAATCTGACTTCTGTTTCTTTTTACCTTTACTGAATAGTTTATATATAAAGAATCATACACATGTGAATTTTTTGCCTGTTTCACTTAGCATGATGTGCTCAGGTTCACCCATGTTGTAACATGAACTTCATTCCTTTCTATGACTGAACAATATTCCATTGCATAGATATACCAAAATTTGTTTACCCATTCACCTGTTGGTGGACATTTGGGTTAATTTCTTTAATGGGGAGATTAAAATAGTAGCCTGTATCTTATAGGGTTGTTATGAGTATAAATAATATTTGTACAGCATTTACGGTATTGTCATTTCAGTGTTTTGCAAAGTACATAAATATGATTCTCTGTAACTGTATATATATTATTCACATTATATAGTATGGAAACAACTGGTCATAAATTTTTCCAAATAGTTAAGAGTTATTTTCCTAAATGTTAGTATTGTGAAAGATTTTCCTTTTTTCTGAGGTTTTTTTTTTTTTCAAATTTTATTTAAATGTTATATGTAACATGTGAAAATTAAGTTTTTTGTCACATACACATAATAATTACCTTTATGTAATTTCAGAAAAACATCTATTTCTGCTTTATTGACTATGCCAAAGCCTTTGACTGTGTGGATCACAATAAACTGTGGAAAATTCTGAAAGAGATGGGAATACCAGAACACCTGATCTGCCTCTTGAGAAATCTGTATGCAGGTCAGGAAGCAAGAGTTAGAACTGGACATGGAACAACAGACTGGTTCCAAATAGGAAAAGGAGTACGTCAAGGCTGTATATTGTCATCCTGCTTCTTTAACTTATATGCAGAGTACATCATGAGAAACACTGGACTGGAAGAAACACAAGCTGGAATCAAGATTGCCAGGAGAAATATCAATAACCTCAGGTATGCAGATGACACCATCCTTATGACAGAAAGTGAAGAGGAACTAAAGAGCCTCTTGATGAAAGTGAAAGAGAGAGTGAAAAAGTTGGCTTAAAGCTCAACATTCAGAAAACAAAGATCATGGCATCCGGTCCCATCACTTCATGGGAAATAGATGGGGAAACAGGAAACAGTGGAAACAGTGTCAGACTTTATTTTTCTGGGCTCCAAAATCACTGCAGATGGTGACTGCAGCCATGAAATTAAAAGACGCTTACTCCTTGGAAGGAAATTTATAACCAACCTAGATAGCATATTCAAAAGCAGAGACATTACTTTGCCAACAAAGGTCCGTCTAGTCAAGTCTATGGTTTTTCCAGTGGTCATGTATGGATGTGAGAGTTGGACTGTGAAGAAAGCTGAGAGCTGAAGAATTGATGCTTTTGAACTGTGGTGTTGGAGAAGACTCTTGAGAGTCCCTTGGACTGCAAGGACATCCAACCAGTCCATTCTGAAGGAGATCAGCCCTGGGATTTCTTTGGAAGGAATGATGCTAAAGCTGAAACTCCAGTACTTTGTCCACCTCATGCGAAGAGTTGACTCATTGGAAAAGACTTTGACACTGGGAGGGATTAGGGGCAAGAGGAAAAGGGGACGACAGAGGATGAGATGGCTGGATGGCATCACTGAATCAATGGACGTGAGTCTGAGTGAACTCTGGGAATTAGTGATGGACAGGGAGGCCTGGCGTGCTGTGATTCATGGGGTCGCAAAGAGTCGGACACGACTGAGCGACTGATCTGATCTG
>NW_011495082.1:20807559-20829880 GCF_000754665.1 Bison bison bison
AATAAGTAGGATTTGCTTTAGATATTTTCTGCAGCCTCTCCATTCATGCATGCTATTCTTATGGTCACGTCCGTGACTTGGGGACCTACCATCGAAGCCCAGACCTTCTGGTTTTTTCTTACTCGTGGTCCAGGGAGAATACAAGAGATGCTGCAAGGATCCACGGAGTAAATTTTAAGCTGCTGCCACAGAGCCACACTGCAGGGGCAGTCATGAGCCATTTTTCCAAAAGGGATCATTGGTCTGACTGTAGACAGACTTGTAGTGGAGTCATTCTACCAGTGTCAAAAGTTGCAAGTGAGGCCAGTTAGACAGCAGGTAGGAGAGAGAGAGAAGAGAGGAGCTTGTCCAGGGCTCATCTGCGTATACGGGACCCACGACAGCATGAGGCATTCTCGCACCAAGTTCTAGCTGCAAATATGTGACGCAGAGGGTCTGGTGTCTTCTGTAGACGATAGCCTAATCACTGCACCAAACCTTAGTCTTCTATAGAACAAAGTTTAAATATGGAAAACAGTTATACTCCGTTTTCTTTTGTTACTGAATCCAGACATGTAAGTTGAGGAAAACAGATGATATCCTTTGTCATTTTTCAAAAGTTAAGTTTAGAGAATAATCTTTATACCCCTTGACTGTGGGTCCAGAAAGCAAATAGATGTCACTTAATTATAAGGCCTGGCTTTCTGTGGCGCCAAATATTCTATTTTCCATTGTAATGAATAGAACAGGCCAAAAGGATATTCTGTGATGCATGTAAAAACATGCATTCAATTGCATCATTTTTTTCTGTTTTTGTACAGCATATTTGAAACATAAGCATCAAAAATAATTTCTATCAATGTCACTAGGGACCACTTTATATAAAATTTTCTGCATGCTGTCCTTCGCAGTTCCTTTCTATCAATAAACATATTCCTACTGGACCTTAAAAACTATGGCTGTTTTATTCTTTATTGTAGCTATTATGAATAAAGGATAAAGAAACCACAAAGTTACTGGAACATTTTCATAAAACTAAAGAGTTATGTCAGTAATAATATTCCTAAAGGAAAACAGATTTCTTAAAAGAAAACAAGATCAAGTGAAATGTAGGGTCACTTTCAGATTAGACAAAAATGTCTTTTTACTCTCTTTTGTTTTAATTAAAATAAATGAAAACAAATTGGGGTTAGCAAAATCATACCTCACTTCCTACACTGTCCTTCAGGCAAGTCTACTATGTGACACCAGGCAGAAGTGAGCGAAGGGTCTTATAAATCACACTCCTGGATTTCATGACATGATCTTGTGTTCCACGAGCACAATGCTTCATAAGAAGGCAGGAAATTGCCCAGCCCATGGAACCACTGTATACGAGTATTAAGGACAATGTAACAATTCAAAAGCATGCTACATTAAAGAGCTTCAATGACTTTACCATACCACAATGCCCCCCTTAAAAGTGATTTGCTATTATATCATGCAATACTAGGTGTCTTGAAAATATTTGTCATCTCAGCATGGATCTAACATAATCGTCAAAATTCAAATATTCCTAACTCTAAGTGGCACACACAAAAAAAAGTGTTTATTTTGTGTAGATTAAATCTTTGAAAATGTAATTAGCAGGGTGTATGTGTCAAAGATTGCTGGAAAAAATGTTCTGTTCCTTCATAGGAAAGGATGGATAGAGGTCAAGGCGCTCCCTTGTGTATACTTGCCCGAGGTCAGCTCAATGAGCCCACGGAGCACACATGTTCTTTCCCTATGCCCCAGTTACCATTCTCCACACTGAGGCCAGAGTAGATTTTTTCATGTTATTCCCTGGCTTAAAATCCTAGGATGGCTTTATTCACACTGAAAAGGAACACAAATCTTTTTTTTTTTTTTTTTCCACCCATGAGGAGCTATACATCCGGCTCCTGTCCACCATTCTGAATTCAACTTGTACCTCCTTCCCCTTCATTTGCCTGTGCTAAGGTCATGCTTCAGGACTGATGCTGAAGCAGAAACTCCAGTCCTCTGACCACCTGATGCAAAGAACTGACTCATTAGAAAAGACCATGATGCTGGGAAAGATTGAGGGCAGGAAGAGAAGGGGACGACAGAGGATGAGATGGTTGGATGGCATCACCAACTCAATGGACATGAGTTTGAGTAAACTCTGGGAGTTGGTGATGGACAGGGAGGCCTGGCGTGCTGCAGTCCATGGGGTTGCAAAGAGCTGGACACAACTGAGCAACTGAACTGAACTGAAGATCATGCTAGCCTTCCTGATCTTGAACAGAATTAGATCTTGCATAGCTAAGGGCCCATACCATAGGCCAACCAATCACCATCCTATCTCCATCCTTGCTTTTCTTCCCAGACTGACCACCATCCGAAAATTCATTGTCTGTCCAACATTCTCTTCCCTCCTAGTCCCTCCTGAACTAGATATTTAAGAATGAAGGTTTTCCTGTCTTACCTGACTTTTGGCACAGAGTAAATTCTCAGATTCTGTTTGCACTATGAACAGCTGTATACAATGACCAATGAATTTGTATAAATTTTTTTTTCAGAATATTCCTCCAGTAAATATTTACCCAAGTACGGGATCAAATAACCATGACGAAGCAATGAGAACTGACTAAGGAACTCTTTCGATTATTTTTAAAGTGATGGTCTTACATTGTTAGTGAAAGTTAGCACCCTTAACTAGGAAAAAATGCATGTGTACTAAGTCACTTCAGTCACATCCAACTCTTTGGGACCCTATGGACTGTAGCTAGGAGAAAATATTTGACAATAAAGCCTAGAAAGAAGCAAAGTCAAGACCACGATTTCCTGTATGACTAGAAAACAGAAAGCCTCCTATCACTATTTATACATTAGCATCCTATGCAGAGGTAGATGAGAAGTGGAAAAGTTTTTTTTTTTAAAGGACTCAAAGAGTAGAGCTTACATCCTACACAGTCTAGAGTGAGAGACAGATACTAAATAAGAAAAATGTGGAGGTTTTAGGTGATGGTCAGTGCTGCAGACAGTCAAGTAAAGCAGAAGGCGTGCCAGGGAAGTGCAGAAGTTGCAACTCTAATAAAGTGCTTTCCTAATATGGTTAGTAGTGTTTAGTGAAAGTCTCCCCAGAAAGGTTGTAGATTTGAAACAAGCCTTGTGAGCTACGGTGGGTATCCTGAGGAAGTTCTTTCCAGGGAAGGGTAAACCCTCATAGGAGAGGGACGTTTTCAAGGACACAAATGGCCTGAAGCTGGAGGGAGGAGTAAAGCAAGAGACAAAGATAATGAGAAGTCAGATGATTCACAGCCTTGCAGGTCATTTTAAACCCTTTGATTAGTTTCCAAGTGAGCTGGAAAACAAGTGGAGAATTCCATGCAAAAGAGTAGCATGATCTGACTATGTTTCAAAAGGATTACAGCAGATAACTCTCAATGCTGAACTGACTGGAATGGAGGGAAGAGACCAGGAGACAAGGGCAAAAGCAGAGAAATCAACATTAGAAGTCTCCTGCAGTAACCCTGGGAAAGATGGCAGGGGCTTGGTCCAGGAGATTAGCAGAGAAGGTGGTAAGAAAAGGTAGAATGTGATTATATTCAGAAGTCAATAGAACTTGATGATAAATGAGACATGGGGTACAAGAGAAAGAGACACGTCAAGGCTGATTGGAAGAGCTTGGTCTTCATACCCTAGAAGAAGGCTGTTGCTCTTAACTAAGATGGGGCAGCCTGCTAGAAGACTTGGGTATAGACAAGGATATGGGGAAGATGAGGCATTTGATTTCAGACATGCAAAATTTGAAATTCAGAATAGATAATCAAATGACAATATTAAGTAGGCAGTTAGTTATCTAAATCTACAGTGAAGGACAGAAAGTCAGGACAAAAGAGAAACTTAACATATACGTGTATACACACATGCTATAAACTGTGTACACTATTTACCATATATAATATTTATATATAATTATATGTCATATGTAGAATAGTTAAGATCAAGACTCGAAGAGAGCAGCAAAGAAATGGAAAGAGAAAATAGAAGCAGGTCAGGGCAAAGAAGAGGAGAAGGAATCAGTAACTTGCTTTATGTTATGATTGATGTAAGGAAAAGTTACTTTAAAGGACAGAGTGGTCCTTCACTAAGTCAAGTTTATACCATAAGATATATAATGGTTTGTTGAAGAAAGCTATAGAAATGCTGGTCGAGTCTTAATTCCACATTCCTACCATTTATCTAGGGTTCATGGGTAAATGGCAAAAATAGTGCCATTTCAAAGTGGGCAAAAAAATCATGGAAAAGATGAGAATGTGATCACAGTGATGTAAACCTCAAGATTAATAACATAAAATTTTCCAGGACTTCCCTGGTGGTCCGGTGCTTAAGACCCCACAATCCCAATGCAAGGGACATGGGTGTGATGCCTACTTTGGGAACCAAGGGGCTTCCCTTGTGGGTCAGCTGGTAAAGAATCCACCTGCAATGTGGGAGACCTGGGTTCGATCCCTGAGTCAGGAAGATCCCCTGGAGAAGGGAAAGGCTACCCACTCCAGTATTCTGGCCTGGAGGATTCCATGGACAGTATTAATGGGGTTGCAAAGAGTCAGATACAACTGAGCAACTTTGACTTTCACTTTGGAGAACTGAGATCCCACATGCCGCAAGTCTAGGCCAAAAGAGAAAAAAAATAAAAATAAAAATTTCCTTCACATCATGCAGATAAGCGAGACCTGGGGCCATTTTCAGTCAATTGGGTAGCTAGGAAATGATACTTATGGTGCATGAAACTACTTTTTTCTCTGCTCTGTCCTAGTAGGTCTAACCATGGTCATTCTATACTGAAAAGAATTAGTCATAGATTTTACTCTTCCAAAGAATGAAGCCTAAGTATATTCCAAATATGACTGTATGTAACTATAAATTCATTTTACAAGCTCTGGAGGAGAATTAGAAGTAGGATATCAAGAAACTGGCTTCAGATTGGTTTTGGAAAATAATCCTCACTCTTTAACCTACATGCTTGCTGCTTTCCAAAATCTCCACTTAAGCCTTTTTAGAACATTATTAGATGGCCCATCAATAATTAAAACATAATTCAGATGAGATTAAGAAACTCATGTTCTTCTTTCTTTCTAACCTAAAAAGGCTTAAATTATGAAGGGTGAAATTATAAAGATAACTGTAATATACATTTAAGTCTTCCCAGATGGCTCAGTGGTAAAGAATCTGCTGCCAGTGCAACAAATATGCATTCGATCCCTGGGTGGGGAACATACCCCGGAGGAGGAAATGGCAACCCACCCCAGTATTCTTGCCTGGGACATCCCGTGGACGGAGGAGCCTGGCAGGTTACAGCCGACCATGGAGTCACAGAAGAGTTGGACGTGATTTAGCCACTAAACAACAAGCAATACCCATAAAAGGTAAATGGTAGTGGGTACCAACTGAGCAAGGGTTACAAAATTTTGAGAAAGAATAGCTCTGCCTGAAGGATCAATATAAAAGTTCCATTTAAGAAAGCAAGAAATATCTCTTTGAGTGCGAAGTTTTTTCAAACCACAATATGTTTTTTCTCTTAACCTGATTTCTATTTAATCATTCAAGTCTCATGAAAGCAGAAGCAGAACAGATACGGCACAGAAACACAAGTTGAACATTTTCCAGTGATTCCTTCTGTAAGCACATTCACAAGTCTATTTTTCTGTTATTTACATACAATGACGATCGATTTATATTCAGAATGCTCTTCTCTTGCCACCTGCACAGCGACAGAAACAACCCAAAAGGTGCAGACGATTGTACGACTTCCAGTTGAGTATTTATGAACCAGGCCTGAACACAGCCCTGGGAAAAACTTTTTCTGACTTAGCAATGTGTAAATCTCTCTTCAAGTTCAAATTGCTATAAGATACTATTTTATCTTGTAGCAATTGTTGAACTGTCCAACCCAGTTCAACAACCTAAAGATAACTGGGAATAAAATGATCCCCCAAGTAGAAGGAATTTTCTGGGGTCCCAGGTTATCCCTATACTCAATGTTCTCATGTATCTATTGTTGTCTGAAAATGAAATCACGGGATATGTCATTTTTGCTTTCCTCCACAAGGTAACAAATAATTAAGAAGAAAAAATAAAATATATAATATTTCCAAAAATTTATCAACACCAAAAAGTAAAATCTTAATTTGGTACAAAATTGGGAGAAATACATACTATTTTTCTAAATCCACACAAGAACATTTACCTTGTAAAGACTGGTACCTGGGGCGGGGCAGGGGGCAAAGAATGCCATTCATTTCTCGTAAGTTATACGAGGAGTCAATGGCAGGTGTTAAGCATGAGACAGAAATGAAAAATCTTCAAAGCAATAACAGACATATGAAACACATCCCAAAGGGAAATAGAAGAGCAACAGGAAAGAAATAAAGTGAAGTGAATACAACCTCACAACTAGTG
Source organism: Bison bison bison (assembly GCF_000754665.1). Classification (NCBI taxonomy): domain Eukaryota; kingdom Metazoa; phylum Chordata; class Mammalia; order Artiodactyla; family Bovidae; genus Bison; species Bison bison. The sequence goes on from NW_011495082.1 coordinate 20,813,986, forward strand.
CAAATCCCTCAGGAATGCTCCTAATATGAACCGTTAAAGCCATGTGTTTAACATTTGATAAATCTAAGGTCTTCTTTGTCAAACGGGGAAGCTCCAGGCGCAGTAAGCATTAACCTTATCCCATAAAAGGCATTATATTGCCTGTTTTTGCATTTCATTGCAAAATGACTTTACAAACATGTACATCCAGATCTTGCTTCTATGTTCCACTCTTATGAGTTAAATAAATAGATGACCTTCTTGTATGAATAGTAAGTTCAGTGAGTTCATTCTTTTAAAAGATGGTTATTGAAATATATCATGACCATGCCTACATCATGGAAACATCAGAAAAAAATCTCCCCCATGCTTTGTTCTGCACATCTTTTTACTCAAAGTGACATGTCTAAAAGGTTCAGTGAGAAAACATTGTATCTTTACAGCAGATATGTTGCCAAGCGTGTGTTTCACTCCCAGTGAGAAGCTGCCAAAAAGAAAAACAGAGATACATAATAAGAATATGGTATGAAAAGAAGACACGGGACTTAGAAAATGAACGTGGACGGTCTTGTTCCACATTTTTCACTATGTGGCCTTGGGAAAGTCATGTTCTTACTAGAGATTTCAGCTCTTCCTGTATAAAGTGAAGTCATTCACTAAATAACCTCTGAGGCCCTCCCATCTCTAACACTCTATAGCTCTAAATTATTCCAAACGAATATTAAGCACAAAAATAATCAACTATGATTGTAAATTCCAGTGTTTTCCAGCCTTCCCCACCTGAGCACTTGTGTTAAGGTGCCATGGCAAACTCTTAACAGAATATTTGTTTATTGAATCTTCATAACAACTCTATGAGCAACGTATTATCATTTTCTGCACTATTTTACAGATGAAGACACTTAGAGAAGTGAAATAGTTTGCCACAAACTGTATATTGAATCCAGTATAATAATCCATAATAACTCCATTCTTTACTGTCTCCCAATCAGAAAGAATAAGCAATTCTTCCAAGAAAAAAAGAGTTTAGCCAAGCTCTTTGAAATAGCTGTTAGAAAATGAAGTGATTAAGAGCCTTATCTGAAAGTCAAGAAAGCAAGATTGATTCCACAAAATCCGGATAAACTTATGTTATGGTCGGGGACAGGAGTCGACAAAAAGAAGGCGAAGAAGAGAAGGACGCGGGGGCCCCAAGTCTCTAGAGGAACAGGGTGCTTTAATCACGGCGGCGTGTGCTTATATATTGTTATACAAGGAAGCTTTAGGCAGAAAAATAAAGTTGAGCAAAAACACCAAAACCAAATGCATAACAACAGTAACTAAGGGAGTAACAATCGTCACGGGGCCAGAAGACGATCCATGTATCGGAAATAGGAACATGACTAAGTAGTTTTACAGAGAAGTAAAAGGTTACTGAAAAGAATCCAGGTATGCGTTCTGCCTCATGACCTCAGTCCTGAGAACTGTGTGCAGCTCTGCTCGTTCCTGTTTTCCAGGAACTGATAAGGAACTGAAGGCCCTTGAGAAACAGGAAACAACATAGAGGCTTCCTGAAAATTAAACATTCCCTGAGAGACTTACGTGGATGAAGACTTCCATTTCGGATTGGTTTTCATGTTTGTTTGCTTTTTAGTTGCAGGGGTTTTTGCTCCTTGGGGATTGCTGGGAGCAGTGACCTCACAGTTCCGTGGAAAGTGAAGAGGTGACTGAAGTGAAAGCAGTAAGGCCACCTAATGGGCTCCACACATTAGAATCCGGGACTAAAACAGGAGAGGCAAGTAACATATATTTAACATTTAATATCGTTCAATAACTTACCTGTCTCAAAATCCAAGCCTCCTTTCTTAAAGCGTTTAGACTTTTTCTCCTTCTCTCACTATAATTCCCTCTGCCAGCGTATAAAATATCTGTTCAATTTAGAAATATATGACATAAAGAACAAACACTACCCATGGCAGGAGTATCCACCCTACCTCTGTATGGTTCCAGAATGCCCAACTTCTAGGATAGTCCTGGTGAGGGTTGTGCCTCTCACAGAAACATTTGCAATCCAGAAGACTGGCCAAAGACTTCATTTTTATTTCTAAGGTCAAGGTGGGGATAACTAGAATTTTATTTCAAAGAACTTAAAAATAGTCATTTAAATAGATTTAAATTATGATACAGTGTCATATTTCACAAACCACATGGAGGAGACCAGGGACAAGAGAGAAATTAGTGGGAATTTTTTTTCTTTACTTGAAGAACAAGCTATACAAAGTTTCCCTTCATGAAACAATCTGAAATTATAATGTAAAGTCCAAAGAATCATGACAGTGCTTTTTGTAGACTTTAAAAAATTTAGCATCCCTTTCCTTGAAAATACTTCAGTGGGCTCTCCAAAATAGTAAGACAAGATGCTTTCACAGTGATTTATATGGTATTTTCCATCTTAACAGCTGGACGATTTATGTCTGTAGTATTGCCATGTGGCTCGCTGTTCAAAGCAATGGAGTTTTAGAAGTCCTGAAAACAGGATGTTCACTTAAGGACTATATAGAACATGTTACAAATTTAAAATATGAAAAGAATTCAGTTGCAAAGAGCATGAAACCTGAATCCACAAGCTTTTCCAATGCTTTTTAATGCAGTCAAAGGGGGATGAGAAATCTTTCTTCCAACTGCAGCAAACATGTGTGAAGCTTAACTGGCTTCCTAACCCACAGGGCTTTTCCCTCCGTTAGCTTCATTCTCCAACGGGCTTTAAGAATCAGTAATGTTGGTAAGCAGCCTTCCTCTCTTGCAACAAATATCACACTTTCTTTCCTTCCAAAAGGATGTATATATTTTAGATTAGCATGTGGACTCTTCAAAATATTCCGAATGTCTAATTTGCTTATATTTACCTATTTTTGTAATATATACATACACAAAAATTGTAATACAAGTTGAACAGATGAATACAAGTGCAAAAATTTATTTTGATCACAAGGAATAATAATCCTTTCATTTTTTGGAACAGGAGTCTAAAATATTGTATACTATAAACTCCTAACACAAATTCATTACTTTAATAAATTTAACACTAAAGAATACATAATTTCTTGTCTTTGTTGCTCAATAACTAAAAGAAGCAACTTCTAGAATTAAAGTAGAAAAAAATCTTAGTCTCAAATGAGTACTTTTCTTAATATTAAAACTGTGTACAGGACAGATTATGCAAATACAAAACTAAAAATTAAACTACTTTCTGCTTTTGGATCTAAAAATCCCCAAAGATCAAAAAAATTAGTGTTAATAGTCAAGTTTAATTACTTGCTTTAATCATGTTTAATCATTTATATCATGAACTGTAAGACAAGAAATCCAAATATTTTATGGATCATATGTTAGAAATAATTGAATATGTGACATAAATAACCTATCTAGATTTTTAAAAATTTATCTATATCCCTTTAAATATTCAACAGCATATATAGATGGCATAATATGGCCAAAAAAGATCTCTCAAACTGCCTGCTTTATAAAGTAGTAGACATCTGGCTGACTTGATCTGAGAACACTTACTATGCCAAGTTCAACTTCTTGCATAATTGATTACCAAACTATAATACAAGACAATGGCCAAAACAGTGACAGAATTATTTTTTTCAAACACCCAATCATGATGATTTGATCATGGAATTTGAACATGTTAAAAGAAAACTCACAATATAAAGAGTAAGGACTAATATATATACATATGGATAACATGCCAAATCTAAAAAAAATATTCCACTCCCAATTTTTTTCATCCCTCTTTCCAGTATTGGTTTCTTTAACACCAACACCAATGGTTAAAGCTGATAGTGATCTGAAACCCAGCCTATCTCCAGCTTTTATTTTCTCTGCAATCATCCTCAACTCAGATGATTTAAAAATAAATCATTTTATATAATGTTTATGTATATTAACAGAAAATGACTATCAGATGTGATAGGAGAGGAGGGAGATTCCTTTCACAGTATCCAAAACCTCTGACACAACCTCAGATTTGAAGTTTACTGTAATTCATGGACTCATTCATTCTTGTATTCAACAGAGAGTTGTGGAGCACCCATTTTGTGATATGTACTAAGTACTACAGATGGTGCAGTGGGTTCTGTGGGTAATGGTTCTGCTCATATGATAGTGTATTACATAAAATAATCAACAGACAAGTAAGATGATTCATATAGGTGTAACAGTTCTAAAGAATTAAAACTGGGAGATGAGAGAGAGAATGATTGTAACGACGCCGTTAGATGAACAGGAAACGTGCCGTATCTGAGCTGAAACACCAATGACAGTGAAGTTGTGGTGAAGCAGTAGGGTGCACAGTACTTGCACACAGTAGAGGCAGCAAATATAAAGGCTCTCACACAGCGAACACGTGTTTAAGAAACAGAAAGAAAACTGTAGTTGCTGGAGCATGGGATGTAAGGCAGAAAGAAAGTACAGCATCAAGTCAGAGAAACAGGCATATGTGTTTCCTGCTTGTGGTTCGGCATCTTGCCTGAACGGCGCTTCCTAAAGTCTTTAAGAACACAGTTACACAGAAGACCTCAGTAGAGGGATACGCTGAGCATCTCAACTTGAAGAAGCAGGAAATTAAGATTCACTTCTTATCAGAGCTCCTTCCCAGTATGTCAAATGTGCAAACTTCACGAGTTCTTACACCAGACAGAGCATCAAGGAGACCCCAAAACTCTTTGGGGGATCTATTCATACTACTTACCATGGATAAATATTCTGATCTAGGGTTTTGCTTTGTTTTTGTTTTTTAACAATTGATGGCTCAAGAGTGTTTGTGCTGCGTTTGGGATGGAAATCTTACACGTGCTGGGAACCCACAAGCCTAGGATCCAGTCACCTGGGCGTTATCTACTGACCACTGTCAATTTCTCATGTGCTTACCATAGATCAGAGGATAGTCTGTTATGCCCCCTCAATTTTAGAGTATGTCAAAGTCTTCTTGTTCATCCTTGCCAGTGGATTAACATTCAAGGTGCTTCTATTTGCTTACTCCAGTTTCTAATCATTACTCAAAAAGGAAGATTGTGAAGTAGTTTTGAATGACATCTCAAATGTAAATTATACAAATCCATCCTGGAAATTTCTTATTTCAATACATATTCTCAAATTTTCAGAAGATACAAATATAGATTACACATAAATTGGTTGCTTAAATATAAAATGTTTGAGGTTTATGATAAAACCAAAGAAATATTTAAAAATTGCATGCACCTACATGTTAGTTATATATTTTTCAAATTGTAGAAAACATATAATGATCATTCAGAAAATTTAGAAAATAGAAGAGAAAAAAATAAGAATCAAAGTGAATTCCAGCAAATGGAGATGAACATTGTTTGCTGCTGTTGTTGTTGTTTTAAAATTAATTCATTCATTTTAATTGGAGGCTAATTACTTTACAATATTGTAGTGGTTTTTGCCATACATTCCTGACAGCATTTTGTAATTCCTCAGTGATTTTTCTTTTAACATCTACATATAGTAATATGTACTAGATGGAGAAACCTGGAGGAGGGCATACAACCCACTCCAGTGTTCTTGCCTAGAGAATCCCACGGACAGAGGAGGCTGGCGGGCTGCAGTCCATGGGGTCACTAAGAGTTGGACATAACTGAAGCGACTTAGCACGCATGCACCACACACTTGATGGAGACTACGAATTCAAAGCCTATCACCTGCTTTTATTATATAACCATTGCAGAAAGCACCCCATATAATCTAAAATCTTTTAGAACCACTATCTTAATGTACACAGAATATTCTACTGTATGATTGCACAATAAATTTTACGTATTTCCCGCTTCCTTAGCATAAAATTTATTTCCGTGTTTTTTTATGTTGCTTATATTAATGAGAAAGAAGTTTTCCATGAGACATTATCTTCTGTTTTTGGTGTAAAGTAAGGCTGTGTATTCATTTTGTATCTTACAATTTTACAGAATTCTATGAGTTATAAAATTCTGCAAGAGTTTTCAGCAAAGAAAAAAGTTTATATTTTGTCTTCTTCAGCCAATCATTGTATCTCTTATTTTTGTTTTAAATAATATAATATAGATCAAAATTATTATAAAATATCAAAAATTAATAACTGTATGCCTGCTGCACTTTTATTTATCTCAGTGGCTATAATTCCTTTGTTTTATAATGAATTATGTTGGCTCTGGACATAAAAGAGAGTCTTTATTATAGAATGAATATAGGCTTAATTATCTAAATTTTAAGGGAAATAGTTCTGACACATAGTAGCTAATATTTATATTCCATTCTCAAGCACTGTTAGCATATTACCTAGATTAATTTACTTAATCCCCACAACAAACTTCTGAGGTGCGTACTGCTGTTATTTACATTTTACAAATGAGGGAACTAAGTGTAGAGAAGTTGCGCGTCTATTAAAATTCTGTATTAAAGAGACCTATTAAAATTCTCATATGGTTTATTTTGCTTATACTGTCAATGCAATTATCATACATAAGAGAACTAAAATTAATTGCATTTTTGGGGTAAAGTCAGCTTGGTTTGATAAGTAATTCTGCTAGTGTTTCCATGTATTCCATTAAGGATTTTTGCATCTATATCATCATGCAAAATTATTCTTTAATTTTTTGTGGTTTCTTTTTCCCGGTTTTGGTATCAAGGTAACGCTAGATTCACATTATCAGCTAGATTTCCACCCTTTTTCTGTCTTCTGATACAGCTAATATTTCCTTAATACCCTACAAATGCTGTTTTGATCTTCTCTTTGATCCACAAGTTATTTAGAAAAGTGACTTTAAATTTCATAGTGGTTTTAAATAGAAATCAATTAACAAAAGCTCAACTGAACAAAAAGTCATTTGCTTTGTTGTTTAAGCTTTTGTTAATAAAGGTCATTTATATCACATTATGAGCAGAAAATATTGACTAAATAAATACTAGTCTCTGGATAAATTGAAGATATTTTTTTTAAACCTCTGTCTATCAAAAACATGCCAAAAAATCTATCTGCTTACAGAAAAGCTACATAATTTGCTCGTATATGTAAACAGTGCTAAGTATTTGTGTTTGATATAGTTATATGTGCTTATATGAAATATCAAAACTTGTTTAGTTATTTAAGCTTTCAATTTATTTTTATCCCATCACCTAAGAATTCTTTTTTTTTTTTTTTGAAGTCGCTCAGTTGTGTCCGACTCTTTGCAACTCCATGGACTGTATAGTCCATGGAATTCTCCAGGCCAGAATACTGGAGTGGGTAGCCTTTCCCTTCTCCAGGGGATCTTCCCAACCCACGGATCGAACCCAGGTCTCCCTCATAGGAGGCAGATTCTTTACCCGAACCCAGGTCTCCCTCATAGGAGGCAGATTCTTTACCCGAACCCAGGTCTCCCTCATAGGAGGCAGATTCTTTACCCGAACCCAGGTCTCCCTCATAGGAGGCAGATTCTTTACCAGCTAAGCCACAAGGGAAACCCAAGAACACTGGAGTGGGTAGCCTGTCCCTTCTCCAGCGGATCTTCCTGACCCAGGAATCGAACCAGGGTCTCCTGCATTGCAGGTGGATTCTTTACCAACTGAGCTATCAGGGAAGCCTCATAAGAACAAGCCCCACCTAACAATAAGACTGTTCCTATCTACTGTAACAACTTTATCTTTATAAAATAATGTTTTCTCTCTTTTTTATTTTATATAATTTTATACTATGGGTCATAAAATCCATGTTTCTATCCTAATTGTAGATGGTGTATTTTATCAACATGAAATTATCCTGTTTGTTATGTTTACTTTTTGGTTACCAACCAAGTTTCTCTTTTTTTCATTTTTCTAATAAATCTTCAAAATTATTTTGTTTTTACCCAGGTTGTATTTCAGCTTTAGCTTTCTAGTTTAAGTATCATACAGTAGCATGCCACTTTTTAATCTAACACTTGAGATTTTAAATTTACATAATATCACTCTATCAGTTTATGTATTTTAAAAATCATTGATACGTCTGTTCTTATATCTGACATCTGTACTTTGATTTCTATGTTCCTAGGATTCTTTACCCTTTCTGTTGTTTTCTATTCTATGATGGATGCACTACTTTATGATTTCCATTTTTGTTTTTCACATTTTCAGTTCAGATCAGATCAGTCGCTCAGTCACGTCTGACTCTTTGCGACCCCATGAAACGCAGCACGCCAGGCCTCCCTGTCCATCACCAACTCACGGAGTTCACTGAGACTCACGTCCATAGAGTCAGTGATGCCATCCAGCCATCTCATCCTCTGTCGTCCCCTTCTCCTCCTGCCCCCAATCCCTCCCAGCATCAGAGTCTTTTCCAATGAGTCAACTGTTCGCATGAGGTGGCCTAAGTACTGGAGTTTCAGCTTTAGCATCATTCCTTCCAAAGAAATCCCAGGGGAAAGTGAGAGAGGAGAGTGAAAAAGTTGGCTTAAAGTTCAACGTTCAGAAAACGAAGATCATGGCATCCGGTCCCATCACTTCATGGGAAATAAATGGGGAAACAGTGGAAACAGTATCAGACTTTATTTTGGGGGGCTCCAAAATCACTGCAGATGGTGACTGCAGCCATGAAATTAAAAGATGCTTACTCCTTGGAAGGAAAGTTATGACCAACCTAGATAGCATATTCAAAAGCAGAGACATTACTTTGCCAACAAAGGTCCGTCTAGTCAAGGCTATGGTTTTTCCTGTGGTCATGTATGGATGTGAGAGTTGGACTGTGAAGAAAGCTGAGCGCTGAAGAATTGATGCTTTTGAACTGTGGTGTTGGAGAAGACTCTAGAGAGTCCCTTGGACTGCAAGGAGATCCAACCAGTCCATTCTGAAGGAGATCAGCCCTGGGATTTCTTTTGCATTTTGCATTTCTCTAAACACTGCCTAAATTAAAATAATGTCTCTTGATTTTCTCTAACATAAACAGAGAAATACTTTTACTTCTTCTCTGTCTCATTCATAGTATTAATTGATAAAATATGATATCTGAGGTTAGTTTTCTGTAAAAATTAACATTTAACATTGTGTGTCTTCTGTGAACAACTTTTAAATTTGTATTTATTTTATAGACATATTCTCAGCCAATTACACTTTTAACATTTTTTATTCCACTTCCATTCTTTTTTTAAAAACTTACTATATGATGAATTATTTTAAGCATACAGAAAAGAAATAGTAACAGCTAACATTGACTGAACACTTACAATGTACCAAGCATTATTCTAAGTACTTGAAAATAATTAACAGTAGTTTTTGTAATAACTTTTTGAGATAGGAGATATTTATGTTTCCATGCTATAGATAAAACTATGTCATTTGCAAAAACCTTGACAGCTAAAAATGATGAGCTCATATTCAAACCTGGTCTCGCTCATCTGTGTCCTCATCCTCTCGTCTGCCATTAAGACTTCTACGACAGGAATATACCACCAACCCCACACTCTAGGGTCATTCTATATGTAATTTTTTAAATTTAAGCTTTATTCTTTGATTTTATTTATTACTTTTGCTGTCATCATCTCTGCCTATGTGGTATTTTTTTCTTCTTTTATTTCTTCGGAGTCCAGACGAATTTCAACATTTTGTAGCTCTGTAATTTTTTCCTCTGATTGTAATTTATTCTCCCATTGCTTTTGATATTTTGATATTGTTGATTTTGATATTTTTGGTTCTATAAATTTATTTTCTTCATGGATTTTAGGGTGTGGGTGCTTTTTTAGGTACATTGAACTGGGAAGTACCTCCTCCTTTCTAACTGCTGTCTCTCTTGTCTCTCTTTCTACTCTCCCCTCCCCTGCCCTGCCCTCCCCTATCCCTCACTTCCCCTCCTCCTTTTTCTCTTCCTCCTCTCTTTCTATCTCACTCCCTCCCCCTCTTTGTCTCCCATTCCAACCCCTAATCTATCTAGGACATTCTGGCATCAAGAACTGTGCCTTTTTCTGATAACTAAGAGACTCTCACTGAGTAACTATAGTGACTCCATTGTAGGAGTACATTAGTAACAAAATATCATAGCTTGGGAACCTCTCATTGTCCATATCCGTCTCTGTCCTAGAGCTTCAAAAGCTGATTCACAGCAAAGCATACAGAGAACCTGAAAACTAGGGAAATCTGGGAATGCTAATTATTAGACTAGAATGCAATTAGCACTCCTTTCCCCCTGGATGAATGTGATTGAGTAGATTTGCTATTATCCGATATGGAACATCTAATCTATGGGGCAAGATTTTCTTACAACTGATGCGTTGGACCATAAAGAAGGCTGAGTGCCAAAGAATCAATGCTTTTGAACTGTGGTGCTGGAGAAGACTCTTGAGAGTCCCTTGGACTATAAGAAAGGAGATCAAAGTAGTCCATCCTAAAGGAAATCAGTCCTGAATATTCACTGGAAGGACTGATGCTGAAGCTGAAGCTCCAATACTTTGGCCACCTGATGCAAAAAGCTGACTCACTGGAAAAGACCCTGATGCTGGGAAGGATTGAAGGCAGGAGGAGAAGGGGGTGGCAGAGGATGATCAGAGAGCATCACCAACTCAATGGATATGAGTCTGAGCAAGCTCCGGGAGATGGTGAAGGACAGGGAAGCCTGATACGTGGCAGTCCAAGGGGTCACAAAGAGTCAGACACGACTTGGCCACTGAACAACAGCAATGGCTAAGCCTGTGTCTCCAGGACAAACTTCTGCTCTTAAAACAACTAAAGTTGAAGCAGACTTATATGGCATAAGCCACTGCACCTATTAAGCACAGGGATTCCAAGAGTTGCTTTTCTTGAGGAAAAGCTATGACTATGGCAAACATTGAGTTTTGTATATACTTCTTGGCATAGTTTTTCCCACTCTCTTAATTTAGACTCACTTCTAAGTATCTTTGTTACATTTATTTTAGTTTATATTTGTATTAGTCACAACCTCATTATTTTCTTCACTGCTCTAAGTGTACCCATCTGTTCTGTAGTCCCCTTGGACAAAAAAGTTTGGGAATTCTGGCTTGTAGCAATGACTAATTGCTAGACTGATTATGTTCGTTTTATTTCTGTTGTGAATCTACATAAATTTATTCCCCCAAATTTCACAAGCAAAGTTATGGTCCAAGAAAAAGAAGGATTATATAATTAGCTGGTAAATGTACTAGGAACTAGGAAAATGTAAATATCAACTTTAATTTAAATCATCTAGACTGGCTAGGCCGGATGTCTGAACTTCTGTGTGTAACTGCCTACATTTACGGTTCTAGCTGTGTGACATGAGGTACACATTTTCATAAAGGACTACAGACATTTATAGAGCTAGAAAAGGATTCTTTTGAAAGAAAACTAAAGGTACTTGTTTTATATAAATGTTGGACCAAATGTTCATCCTTTATTATTCTCCCATAGGAGTTTTACAAGATGAGAATCTGGCATTTATTAGCAGGTCATTTAGGGGTCGGTGGCTGTGGGAACCCAGACTCTTTGTCTGCATTTTATCTTCACCATATGATTTTTGTATGAGTATTTAAGTCTTATAAAGCATAATACGTCATGAATATTTAATAATTACATTTTTAAAATAACACAAATTAAATCACCTGCCTATTACAATGTTACACCATCAGTAAAGATGCATTTAATTCTTCAATAGGGATTGAAAAAATATTTTTGGTTTGAGCACTCATTTAGTTATGGATATGTGTATGTATGTATTATGTATGACAGTATGCTCTGAATAATCTCAGTTGTATTGAATATGATTTTAAGTTTTGTCTCCTTAGTTGAATGTTTGAATATACAAGTAATTTTAATCCATACAAACTTTGTAAATGGGTTTAAGATAAATAATATGATATAGGTACAGAATGTTATTGCTAAACTGCTAGATAATCAGATAAATCTACTCTGAATTATTTCCACTAAATTCAGAAATTCAGCCAAGTCTACCACAATAAATTGAAGCAGAAAGAACAGTCTATTGTTTAAAGAGGTTCATCAAATGTTCTTAGAAAGCATCTATTTGGACTTTGTGCTGCATTCATTCAATGCAACCCCAGAAGGTGTGACTCCTGACATTTGATAACTTTAACAAAAGAGAGACCACAAAGGCATAAACAAGATGTTGAGGCAATCTAGAGGTGAGCACAAAACGGCATCTTGATTTAAAACACAAGACTTTGGATCAGAAGAGGAGCTTCCAAGCTCTGGTTTTGCTACTTACTGTGCAATCTTGGGCAAGTCACCACCTCTTGATTTCAATTTCTTCGTCTTTTAAATGACTCTTGGAACTGTGTGTATAACATATGTCTGCAAATCTGCTACTTGGCCCCTTGTTTATAGTGCCCCAAACACACTGACTTCCTTGTTGTTCCTCAAAAACACCAAGAACCTCCAGCAGGGGGCCTTTGGAGAGGCTCTTCCCACTTCCTGCATTGTGCTTTCCTGAGATTTCCCCATGGACAGCTGCTTCTCTGCCTTCACGTTCAGCTTAATATTCCCACACGCCTTTGCTCCAGCTCGATAGAAAGACGGAAAAGCAGATAGGTGGTGCCTTCATCTTTCATACGGGAGACTGGCTCTGCATCCCTTCAAGATCCAAAAGATGCAGAATTCCCTCAAGTAGACAAAATATTAACAAATTTCCACTTATAGGTGTCAAGAAATTCTGCAAAGTCTTCAGACAATTACCATTCAGCAGCACAGGTAAACTCAGCAATCTGTAAGAAATGAGTAACAATACTTCAGTTAACAGTGTGTGCTGCTGCTGCTGCTGCTGCTGCTAAATTGTTTCAGTCGCGTCCAACTCTGTGCGACCCCAGAGATGGCAGCCCACCAGGCTCCTCTGTCCCTGGCATTCTCTAGGCAAGAATGCTGGAGTGGGTTACCATTTCCTTCTCCAATGCATGCGTGCATGCTAAGTCACTTCAGACATGTCTGACTCTGTGCGACCCCAGAGACGGCAGCCCACCAGGCTCCTCTGTCCATGGGATTCTCCAGGCAAGAACTCTGGAATGGGTCGCCATTTCCTACTTCCTAGGATCTTCCCTACCCAGGGAGAGAGCCCGTGTCTCTGGCATCGGTGGGTAGATTTTTTACCACTGTGCCACCAAAGAGACGACCAAGTAATAATACAATATAAACAACTTCCATATATATATATACACACACATATATGGAAATATTTTTTCATTTTAAATTTCCTTCCCATTTAGGTTACTGCAGAGCACTGGGTAGGTTCTCATTAATTATGTATTTATACTTAGTATCAATAATATGTATATGTCAACCCCAATCTCCCAATTCATACCACCACCTCACTTTCCCCCCTTGGTATCCATATGTTTATTCTCTACATCTCCGTCTCTATTATTGTTTTGCAAATAAGATCATCCATGCAATTTTTCTAGATTTCACATATATGTGTTAACACACGGTATTTGATTCTCTCTTTCTGACTTACTTCACTCTGTATGACAGTCGCTAGGTCCATCCACGTCTCTACAAATTACCCGATTTCTCTCCTTTTTATGGCTGAGTAATATTGCACCCCGTATATGTACCACATCTCCTTTACCCATTTCTCTACTGATGGGCATTTAGGCTGCTTCCATGTCCTGCCTGTTGTAAACAGTGCTACAGTGAACATTGGGGTGCCTGTGTCCTTTGGAATTCTGGTTTTCTCTGGGTACATGCCCAGTAGTGGAATTGCTGGGTCATATGCTCATTCTATTTCTAGATTTTTTCTTCCTTAACTTTTAATTTTGTATTGGGTATGTGTACCAGCTCAGTCGCTCAGTTGTGTCGAACTCTTTGCAGTCCAATAGACTGTAGCCCCCACGCTCCTCTGTCCATGGAATTTAAGCAAGAATACTTGGAGTAGGCTGCCATTTCCTATTCCAGGGACTCTTCCCAGCCCAGGGATCAAACCCATGTCTCTTGTATCTCCTGTATTGGCGGGCAGATTCTTCACCACTGTGCTACTTGGGAATCCAGGTGTACGGATATAGCCAATTAACATGTAATGTTATGATAGCTTCAGGTGAGCAGAATCAGGGTCTTTTCCAATGAGTTCACTCTTTGCATCAGGAGGCCAAAACACTGGAGCTTCAGCTTCAGCTTCAGCATCAGTCCTTCCAATGAATATTCAGGGCTGATTTCCTTGAGGATTGACTGGCTTGATCTCCTTGTAGTCCAAGGGACTCTCAAGAGTCTTCTCCAACACCACAGGTCAAAAGCATCAACTCTTTGGCTCTCAGCCTTCTTTATGGTCCGACTCGCACATCTGTATATCACGACTGGAAAAACAGCTTTGACTGGACGGACCTGTGTTGGTAAAGTAATGTTTCTGTTTTTTAATACACTGTGTAGGTTGGTCATAGCTTTTCTTCCAAGGAGCAAGCATCTTTTAGTCTTATGGCTGCGGGCACCATCTGCAGCGACTTTGGAGTCCAGGAAAATAAAGTCTGTCACTGTCTCCATTGTTTCCCCGTCTATTTGCCATGAAGGGATGGGACTGGATGTCATGATCTTAGTTTTCTGAATGTCGAGTTTGAAGCCAGCTTTTTCACTCTCCTCTTTCACCTTCGTTACCGTTTGACCTCACGCACGTGACAGTGTGCGTCTTCAAAGTGTTCAAACGGTAGGGCAATCGAGTGTGCCAGTACGGCAGGAGTCACAGTCTTTAGTAATCTAACCATGCAATTGACATCCCACCCCTGTGCCTTATTTTATTTATTAGAAGCAAGTCATCACCTAACCTCAAGAGGAAGGGATGGCACAGTCATGTATAGCAGGCAGTCGGATTTTACAGCTTTCTGAAGTCGGATTGCTAAAATTTAATTATAAAGGTCGGTTTAAAAGCTGTCTGCCACATAGGTTCATTTGCATAATTGGAAAGGTGAGTGTAGCTTGTGTTTAGACACAATTGCATCCTAAAACTTAAAAGATGCCATCAAATGTCAGTTTCTCTTCATCACCATTACTTCTATTAGTTTCGTTCTAAGACAAGCAGCATCAAGAAAAGATGAACTTTCGGTAACACACCTAGTGCCCTTGTAGATGTCTAAACAAATGAGAGCACGAATTCTTTTCCAGAGTGCCTTTCTCCTTGTTCATTTCAATAGCAAAGGAGATAGTCTTTAAACACAAAAATGTTTAGAAATACCTTAAATGCACTCAACAGTTAAGTACTTTAAAAACTTTCTAGGAAACATGTGGGAAACAACAGAAATGAGAAATTCTCCTAAAAGAGGAAGGGGGGGGGGAGAAACATTTTTCCCTAAGGAGAATTGAAAGAGCAAGTAGGAGAAAAAATGAAGAAGTTTTAGAGATAGAAAATGGAAATTCAGGGTTTTCTCTTACAGAATCTGAAACCCTCTACATAATAGACTGAAAAAAAACTTTTTTGATGTCGGGCACATCTTGATGTAGGGGCCGTTTACCAAAAGCCTGAGTACAAATGACGGTAGAAATAGCACCTCTGTTGAAACACACAGATGAAGCAAATGTTTAACTATGAGCAGATTTAAGTCATAGCTCAAGTCCTTTCTACCAAAAGGGGCCTCACAATGTTTTTAATCCAATCTAATTCATACTATAGGTGAGAAAACTGTGCCTGGAAGAGTTAAATTACTTTCTAAAAATCAAACAATTAGTAAATACAGAGCAAGGATTGTTCATTTACCTTTGACCTCCAAGTCCATTTTTCAAAGAAATCGTTGCAGCTGTACATTGAAGATATTTATGATTTACAGTGCCCTCAGAGAATGATGGGGAGGCCCACAAGAGCTCTAAAATTCCGGGATTTCCTTGTCCCACTTTTGGGATTTATCCTAAGCATTGAGTCAGAATCTCAAAGAGATACTTACACTCCCATTTTTAACATTATTCACGATAGCTAAGATATGGAAACAGCTTAAATTAAGTGTTCATT
>NW_011495082.1:20829980-20860530 GCF_000754665.1 Bison bison bison
CATTGGTTGACGAAGGAAATTAAGATATGACATATCGAACCCAGATCTCCTGCATTGCAGCCAGATTCTCTGCTGTCTGATCCACCAGGGAAGGCCCACAATGGAACATTATTCAGTCTTAAAAAAGGAAACCCTGCCATCTTCAATGATATGGCTGGACCTGGAGAACATTCTATTAAGTGAAATAAGCCAAATCTGGAAATACACATATTGCACGGTCTCACTTACATGTGGAATCTAAAATAGTCAAATTCATAAAGAAAACAACAGAATGGTGGTTTGCCAGGAGCTGAGGAAGGAGGAAATGGGAAGATGATGGTCAAAATGTATAAAGTTTAGTTACACAAGATTAACAAGTTCTGGAAATCTACTACATAGCACAGTGCACGCTAAGTCGCTTCGGTCGTGTCTGACTCTCTGGGAGCCTATGGGCTGCAGCCCACCAGGTTCCTCTGTCTGTGGGACTATAGCATAGTACCTATAGCTACAATAGTATTGTATCACATGACAGAAATTTGCCAAGAGTGGAGATCTTAAGCATTAAGCATTTTTACCAAAAATTTTACTAAAGGAAGTGGGAGGAAACTTTGGGAGGTAATAGGTAAGTTTATGGCTTTGATGATGGTAATGGGTTCATGAGTATAAACTTATCCCAAACTCATTGAGTTGTATACATTAAATATGAACAGCTTTTTACATGCTAATTATACATCAATTAAGTGGTTTGTTTTTCAAAAATTCTTTTAAAGAAAGAGAGGTGAACTTAAGTAAATCTATCCCAAACCAAAGCTAACAGAATGCACTCTGGGAGACATGGTCTGAAAGAGATACAAAAGGAAGTTCTTTAGGACAAAAACAAGCGATACCAGATTAAAGCTCAGGAAACGCAGCAAGGAAAGGTCATCAAAAAGGGCAAGTGTACGAGCAAATCTAAATGAAATCTTGACTGTTTAAAGCAATAACATTATCATGTGAAGTTTAAAATACAGAGACAATTAAAATATTCAACCATAGTATCCAAAAGGCAGTTGTGGGAAGAATGAGAAACAGTTAAAACATTCTAGGTCCTCTACATGTCTAGAAGGCTTCCTAGGTGGTAAAGAACCCACCTGCCAATGCAGGAGATGCAGCTTTGATCCCTGGGTCAGGAAGATCCCCTGGAGGAGGAAATGGCAACCCAATCCTTTATTCTTGCCTGGGAATTCCATGGACAGAGGAGCCTGGCGGACTACAGTCCATGGGGTCACAAAGAGTTGGACATGACTTAGAGACTAGAGCACTAAAAAATTAAATATATATATATATATTATTTAAGGTGGATTCTAATAGCTTAAGGATGCCTGTGGTGAAGTCAGTGGTAATCACTAAAGTAATAAAATTAATAAAAGAATCCTAATAGAAGCAGAAAATGGAATAAGGAGGAAAAAAAACCACTCGATTATAGCAAGAAAAGGCAAGGAATGAAAGGAAATGGAACAAAAACAGATGACATATATATTTAAATGGTAGATTTAAACTCAGGTTTTCCTCGAGTCTCTTCAAATGGTTTCCAGTTCATGACCCCCAGTAAAGTTTTTACTGCCTTCTTTTTGCACTGAACTCGCCCTCTCCTACATATCCCACCACGGAGCTCAGACTCTTCCTGCTCTCCCTTAACTCCTAAACTCTCTCTCTAACAACTTCACGGCTAAAGCTGTGAATCATGAGCAGACGTTAAATAATATATGAGCAGATACAATAAAATCAAAAGCACCATGTTCGTAGAAGTGCAGAAGAAAAAAAGAGAAACAAAGCGTTCACAACTGTGCTCCCCCTAATCCCCACTTCCTCCACGATCCAGCTAAATATTCCTCTTTCATTTCCTTCACTTTAGGGAAGGACACCAGCCCTGGTACCAGTGCTCAGATTCTGTCAACAAAGGAGCATTTTCAATCTGAACCAACAAGTAAGTCTCTCCCTTCCTTTGGGGAGTGTGCTGAAAGGGGGAGGGCTGCAAATATTTATCATTCAGTATTTATACCCATTCTATTTGCATATCCTCTTTCTTATTTCTATTTCCCAAGGTCCACTTCTGTATCCCCAATACCACTAAACTAAGCAGTACAGCAAGCAAATGCACTGATTTTTACAGCTGAAAGGAAAAGGGACATGACCTTTACCCCTGTTTTAAAAACTGCAGAAGTGATTAGAAAGTTTTAGTCTATAAAGTCAGTTTTACGTTCTTTGATTTAATACCTCTGGAAAGTCTTAACTTTCCAGTCAGACTCCTAGGTGGGACTCTTGGACTTTGCCTCTTGCCTAGATGCATGACTTTTCTGCAAAGTGACCCCACACTTGTAAACCTCACTCTCATCATCTGTTAAATGGGGACAGTAGAACAACTGAGGTAAGGATTAGAAAAGCCCTGTAAAGCACTGTTCTTAGATCAGAATGTATGTCCAGTAAAGCTTAGCTCCGCTTCTTTGCATAGGCTGGTCAATGTTTGAACTAAGTGGATATGATTTTTAAAATTCATTTTGAGATCCAGGCTAGCAAAGCACACACAGCCCTCTGCTTCTCCTCCATCTGTCTGCCAACTGACATTCTTTGTTGCTAATCTAAGACCACGCCATATGTTCCCCGTATGGATGACTCTTTCCTGCCCAGGTGGGGAAGCAGACACAGTGATCTAATAAGTCTTTGCTGTCTCACTAGGGCAAGTCTTGGGAAAACTTCCAAACATTGAGAGGTTCTGATGAGACACCACCAGCTTGGGTGACTATGTTGTACATCAAAAAGAATTTATTTTTTTACTTCCTTTTTTCCTCCCAAGATCCCCAAACTATGTTTCACTCCCGTCACTACCTGTTTCCTTGTCTCTGTTTAGTCTAGCAGACAGGTCAAGACTCTGAAAAAGGTTTCAACATGGGATGTCTGTGTGGTGTCAAGGACGGTATAGATGAAAAGTGTATTATTAGGAACTGGAGGACTGCATTAAAAGTCAGGCTCTGATCTACAAATCCCAAGCCTGTGGCATCCCAGTGAAGGAAATAAGCCACTTTGAAAGGGATGTGAAACGTACTCATAGAGTTTAATATCACCATATTTCACCTTCAGCATAATGGAAAGTGTGGAAGGATTTGCAGAAAGAAAATAAAATTATATTCAGAATTGCATTAAAAAGGAAATAGCAAATTGAGAAATAAATATTTACCATTCCACTAATGCTCTTCTTCACTGGGTCATAATAAAACAGCATAACCCCAGAACGTTAACACAACAATAACAGATTGGGAAAGAAATCTCTGAGATACCCTTGCTATTTTGACAGTTATATAAAACAAAAATGAGGCTTTCACTTTCTATTTACTTATGTTAAGCTAGTGTTTGAAAATACTGAAGAACTCATTTTTAATGTTATGAAGTTAATTAATAGCTAAATTAAGCAAATTGGGATATTAACCTTCAAAGTCATTAACTGCAGAATGAACACAGGTATCAATAGCTAACTTGTCTCCTTGTTCTAACCTGTTGCCTTCTACTTTCCAGTTTTTTAATTCACAGCGTGGTGGCCCTAAGTAGACCTAGGTAAACCACTTAGCGTTTCTGAGCCTCAGTTTCCACATCCACAACACAGCAATTAAAAATCTCTGCCAGCTAATTGTCTCATAGGGAGTGTAATAGTAAAGGCATTTTTACAAAGTGTTTTACCTCTTATGAGGAATTACACTAAGACGTTTATTATCATAGGAAACAGGCAGGGATTGATATATTATTCCTTTCATTGGCTCCCTGCAAAGGGTTTAACAGGCCTGACCTCTAACCGTGTGACCTGGCTAGGGATATGCAACCTGGTTTGGATCTGTGTGCTATATCCTAACTCGTCAGTATACCACCATAAGTTATATTTCTTAGAGACATGAGGTTTTCAGAAAGAACTGGAAATCGGGGTCAGTTTCTCGAGGGAAAGCACCACAAACTTGACCTTTCTACATGTATGAGCCTGTTGGGGAAGGTCCCATCCTTTTTCCCAGCTCGTTTCACCATACGCTGGCTCGTGTTTTGCTACCACTTCAAAGAAATACACAGTTAACAAGAGTACATAATTAGTGTTTATGCTCTCTCCAGCCCATGTTGATGCTTCTCACGGGGAGAGACAGGCAGTACACATTTGAAACCTGCAGTGTATCCAGGGGGTGTGCGTGAATCTTCATATTTTCATTTATACAGCTGCAAAAAGGAAATTCAACAGAAAGGTGTCTGCACCATGTTCACCAACTTATGCCTCTGAATTTATCCGAGGCTCTGTTCTTTAAGCATTCATACCACTGTTCACAAATCTGGTAATAAAAATTACTTCTGCTTTAGCTAGGGAGCTCAGGGTATTTACCTTGTACGTGAACTTGCCTAGCTCTACCCATCAGGTCTCTACGAAGATGGGGGAAAAAATGAGAGAGATCTGATATTATATTCAAGTACTTCATTTCTTTCCCAAATTAGTTCTCCTTCTGGAAGATAATGCTGGATAGTTATCCATGTAATACTTTCATTATAACAGAATGGAGAAGAATTGCATTAGCTTCAAAAGAGATATGAACTGGAAAGGTCATTTTTGTGATAATGGAATTCATCAAGGAGACTGAACAGACACTAGGAGAGATTCACAAAAGATGTCATTTTTTTCCCCTCTGTCTGAAATTTTTTCCTGATTATCAAAAGACCTTAGTACTTTACAAAAAGTGTATTTTTTAATTCACCTGGAACCATGCTTGTAGTTTATTATTGGTCTTACTAAAAAGATATTAGCCATTTAAGTCTAACTGTGAATTACACTGGGTCATCAAGAGGACCTGAATATTTAACATTTAGTAAAGAGGGTTCTCCATCATGTTTGATTTCCAACCATTTATATTCCAAAAATAGCTTTTCTTTTCCAGCCATGAAAGTAGTGCTTTGTGGGGATGTCCCAGTCTCTAGGGTTCTAAATTTATCTCAGATCTTTCAGGTTCTACATTTGAGATAAGTCTTAAACCTTGGAGGTCTGTTCAACCTATGGAATTTCAAATATTATCAGAAGCAATTTAAGTATGTCTTGAAGAGCTTTTGTGAAGCTCTTCTAAATTAATTATCAGGAATACGGATTTTCATAGTCCTTGGCAAAGCTCAATTAATTTTGACTAAAGTCAAAACAAATTATAAATATTTAAGATAGATTTTCCACTCTTGTCTCCATGTTTCTAGCCTGCAAACCCCCTCAGTCCCAATCTCTGTTGATCCTCACTAGCCATGTAAACTACAGGAAACAATTTAACTTCCTGGACTCTGTTTCTTTACTTCTGAGATGAATAAGCTATTCCTGTCCCATCTGTCTCTTAGAAATGTGAGGGAAATGACACGAGATTAGGTGTATGAAACGTAATGGTAAACTGTAAATTGTCTCATAAACTGCCATTATTCTTTTTTTATTATTCTTTATCTTTCATTTTAAGTAATGCTTTGGTCTCCACACAAGCCTGAGAAGCCAATGTTTACCTGAAAGACTATACCTTTGATGACAATTAGAGCAAAATAGGGCAAGCAATTAACACAGAATTGGATGAAACAAAAATAATTATATCCTTGATCTTGGGGAAAATTGGGTTTATTTAGAGAGAATAGATGAAGAGCTTTTTTTTTTAATTCTAGAAGATATTTAAAGATAGTTTCTAGGACTTTCAAGACTTTGTACATAAATTCTGATTTTTTTTTTCAAATGAAATCTGTGTATTTCCTTAAGGTGGTGTACTCACTCACCTTTAGTTTTGATTAGAATCATTTGAGGCCTCACAATTGAGAGGAAAGAAGACAGAAGAAAGAGACTTTACAAGGACCTAGGCAAGAATTACAGGACAAGAGAAAAGATGTGTTAAAATGAATATATGGCTGCAAAAGAAGGAGGTGGGGGGAGCCCAAAGTGGTGTTGACTGATCTGAAATGTACTGAAAGAAAAAACAAGCCAAGTAACTGAGAACTTAGCAAGATTACTCCATGCACCAGCTATGAGAAAACAGCATCCTCTAAAGAAAGTTACTTCCAGAAGCAGGCTGGGGATGAGAGGGTCACTATTTGGAGGGCAAGGGAGAACAGCTCCACAGCAAACAGAGCAAGGATGGGATGTTTGCACATCAGGTGCTCGTGACTTGGGAAATGCCTGCACTTTAGGAAACAGCGTGCAGGAAACCTGAAAAGCTGACTGAGTGCCCATAAATATACGATGTTAAAATAGATGTTGAAAAGTTAGGATGCTCCCACACGCTTTAAAAATGTTTTAAACAAAAGGAAAAGTAAGCATGAAGAGAGAGCTCAGTGGAAGAAAGCGCAAATGTATAAACCATTAGACCAATAATAGCATCTGGCATTGTCGGTTGTCATGAAACATCTTGATATATTTCAGTGGTTAATAAAAGGATATTACCACGTGATAACTGATGGTTTTATACCACCTTCTGACTAGCCTACAAGTTGCTGAAACAGCACATCTTTTTACCAGCACTCTAACAAGCAAACACTAGAAGAATCCTTTTTCAGCACTGAGATTTTAAGAGAAGATAAAGACTACCTTGCATGCCTCCTAACTTTGACGTGGTTTCCCATCAAGACGGCTGTAGCTGAAAGCCAAGGGAACACTAGGCATTAGTGAATGTGATGGGGAAGAAAGGGCCCATTCGCAAGGAGAGGGGAAACAAAGGAGATGGTGTAACATCAATCTACCCATTTTAGTAGCAGAAACAGCACTTTAATGTCCTGACAGTTCCCTGTTGTCTCAAAGTCATTTCATTTGTACTTCTTGACAAGGTTGATATTTAACTGTTGGCATTATTATTTGAATTTGATATATAGTCGTAGGAGGCAGTCATTGAGAATCATTCTCCAAGTATTATGAAATATTACTAAAATCTTTAATCCAATGTGGCTGATGATTTACATCCACTGAGTTCCACTACCACTATTTTGCAAGTGAACCTGGTATTTCTTTATGAAAAGAATAAGAGTTATGTTTAACAATTAGCTTCAGTCCAGTATGCTTTACAGAATTAACATTCCAACTAATAAGATTACAATAGGTACACAAAAGCCATTAAAGGGCATGGCAGAAAGGTTACTTTTAAAATACCTGGCCCTATGGAGACTCCCAGGGACAGAGGAGCCTGGCAGGCTGCAGTCTATGGGGCCGCAAGAGTCGGACATGACTGAGCAACTCAGCACAGCACACAGGCAAACATTATTATTTATTATTATTTTTTTTTTGCAAACAAACTAGCTTGTTAGGAATTCTTATCTTGTAGGCAAAATAAAAACAACCACTTATAGTGGGCAGGACTTACTACTCCTATTATTAATAAAAATTAATATTAAATCTATGATGATAAAAAATAAAGCACATCCCTTATTTGGTTTCTGTTCTATAGCATGCACTGGACCTTTTCCTGCACTGTTTTTATTGCTCATAACTACCTTGTGCAGAAGGTGTTGCTGTGTTTCTACAAATGAGAAATGTAGATGGAGTAACTGGCCTGATGGCACTTAATCAAGGTGGAATTCCAAGTCCAGATCTGCCTGAATCCGAAACCTGGGCTCTTTCTCTTAGGCTGTAGGCATGTATCGATAGGATTACCATCAGAGTTTAATGCACTTAGATTATGAAACTAGAAAAGTGGGAAACTGAAATATTTGTTTCTTCTGAGTGTAAATGTAATCATTTTAAACAAACAGAGGGAAGGCTCCCTATGAGATGAGCACGTACTGTTGTACCTGCTGATCCCACTTAGCTGACCCGTTTCCCTGGCGCTTCCAGCCTCAACACAGCCAAGGGGACAGTGTTGCCATGCCTGGACCCTGCTGTCTCCTGGGGTGGCGGAGATACCCCACTGAGGGGCATAAATTCTGGGTCCTTTAAGAACATGATTTTATCTTTATTCATTTATTTGTATTGCTGCTAAGTCACTTCAGTCATGTCTGACTCTGTGCAACCCCATAGACGGCAGCCCACCAGGCTCCCCCGTCCCTGGGATTCTCCAGGCAAGAACACTGGAGTGGGTTGCCATTTCCTTCTCCAATGTGTGAAAGTGAAAAGTGAAGTCACTCAGTCGTGTCCGACTCTTTGCAACCCGGTGGACTGCAGCCCACGAGGCTCCTCCATCCACGGGATTTTCCAGGCAAGAGTACTGGAGTGGGGTGCCACTGCCTTCTCCATTTGTAGTGACATATAGTTAATTTAAAATACTATATTAGTTTCAGGTGTACAGCATAACGATTCAGTAAATTTGCAGACTATACTCCACTATAAATTATTATAAGATGATGGTTGTAATTCCCTGTGTATACAATATATCCTTGTTACTTTACTATTTTATACAGAGTGATTTTTCTCTCTGAATCCCATACCCTAATCTGTCCTTCCCCTCTTCCCTCTCTCCTTGGGCAACTGCAAGTTTGTTTTCTATATCTGTAAGTCTGATTCTGTGTTGCATAAACCTTCATTTGTATTATTCTTTACATTCCACATATAAGTTATATCATACAGTATTTGTCTTTTCTGTGATTTCACTAAGCATAATATTTCTAGGTCCATCCGTCTTGCTGCAAATAGCAGAATTTCATTCTTTCTAATGGCTGAGTGATAGTCTGCGTATTACTGTACACACAGAGCGCATCTTCTGTAGGCATTCCTTTGTTGATGACACTTAGGCTGCTTCCCCGTCTTGGCTACTGTGAACATTGGGGTGCATTATCTTATTAAATTAACGCTTTCATTTTTTCTGGCTATATACCCAGGAATGGAATCACTGGACCACGTGGCAGCTCTCTTTTAGTTTTTTTTAAGGAACCTCTATACAGTTTTCTATTGGAGAAGGAAATGGCAACCCACTCCAGTATTCTTGCCTGGAGAATCCCAGGGACAGAGGAGCCTGTTGGGCTGTGCTTTCTATGGGGTCGCACAGAGTCAGACACAAATGAAGCGACTTAGCAGTATACAGTTTTCTATAGCGGCTGCGCTAATTTACATTTCTGCCAACAGCGTAGAGGGTTCCTTTTTCTCTACATCCTCTCCAGCATTTGTTATCTGTAGGCTCTTCAATGATAGCCATTCTAACAGGTGTGAAGCAGTATCTCATTGTGGTTTTGACTGCCTTTCTCTGATAATTAGTAATGTTGAGTATCTTTTCATATGCCTGTTGGCTATCTGTTTGTCTTCTTTGAAAGAATGTCTATTCAGGTCTTATGCCCATTTTAAAATTGGATTGTTCTTTTTTTTTTAATATATATATATAGAGTTGTGTGAGCTGTTTATATATTTAAATATCAACCCCTCGGTCACATCACTTGTCAATACGCTCTCATTTCATAGGCTTTTCCATTTTGTGTCAGTGGTGTCTTTCAAGCTTAATTAGGTCCCATTTGTTTATTTTTGCTTTTACTTTTTTATTTTTTGAGTGAGTAGACAGAACTCCCAACAAAAAAAATTGCTACAAGTTATGTTAGAGTGCTTCCCCTGTGTTTTTCTCTAAAAATGTTATGATTTGGGATCTTACATTTAGATCTTTAATCCATTTTGAATCAATTTTTGTAAACGCTGTGAGAAAATGTTCTAACTTCTTTCTTTTACAAGTATCTGTCCAGTTTTCCCAGCACTGCTTATTGAAATGACTGTCTTTTCTCCATTGTCTATTCTTGATACTTTAATCATGGATTAATTGACCACAGGTGCATGGATTTACTTCCGGGCTCTATGTTCTGCTCCATGGATCTTTGTGTCTGTCTCTGTGTCAGTAACATACTGTTTTGATGACAGTAGTTTTTCAGTATTGACTAGAGTCTATGAGGTTTATAACTCCAGCTTTGTTCTTTTTTCTCAAGATTGCTTTGTTAACTTAAGGTCTGTTATTCAAGGCTCCTTATGGATTTGAATTATTTTTTGTAGTTCTGTGAAAAAATGTCATAGGTACTTTAGTAAAGATTGCATTAAATCTGGGGATTGCTTTGGGTAGTATGGCCATGTTACAATACTAATTCTTCCAATCCAACAGCACAGGATATCCAGTTCTGCCACTTTCAGACTGTATATGCTGCTGCTGCTGCTAAGCCATGTCAGTCATGTCTGACTCTTAGCGACCCCATAGACTGCAGCCTACCAGGCTCCCCCGTCCATGGGATTTTCCAGACAAGAGTACTGGAGTGGGGTGCCATTGCCTTCTCCAGACTGTGTATCTGGGAGTACATTATTTAACCTCTCTGAGTTTAAGCATTCTCTTCAAAATATATGGAAAGCTAGCACAGCCTTTCAGGGTTGTCATGATTAGGTACCTGTATGGAAAGTTTCTCAGCAGTGGTTGCAACAAAGGAGAGTGATAAGCCGGAACCTCTATTGTTCTTGCGAAGGCTGCAGCTCTTGCCAAGGCTGAATGCCAAAGGCTGAGGTAAGTTTGACCTTGGTTCCCCACACCAAGGTCGAAGGTGTCCTCTGTTAGAGCTCACTCACAAAGAAATGGAGAGAAGGTTTGAGCCTAAAATGGGACTCTTCTGCTGGCAATTGTAAACAAGCTGGACTTCTTCCTTGAGGCTGGGAAAAATTGGCAGTTTGATCTGTCAGCTTGTGCCGCCTCCGTATTAACTGGCTTCTTCACGTGGCTGTGGCTGTTTTCTCTTGGAACCAAGTTTTGAGGGACACCCTAGGCAGAATCGCAGACCTTTCGATCAACCAATCTATCACTGGACTAGTCGTCTCATTTTGGTACTTTAATTTTCTAAACAATATAAACTTAATGTGCGTGGAGTATGCCTGTTTTGCATAAAACTATATCTTTCCGAAACTCAGAGAACTATCTTTGTTTGAATCATCTAAAAGGTAGATAAGTCAGTCAGTAAGTTCAGTTGCTCAGTCCTGTCCAACTCTTTGCGACTCCATGGACAGCAGCACACCAGGCTTCCCTGTCCATCACCAACTCCCAGAGTTTACTCAAATTCATGTCCATTGAGTTAGTGATGCCATCCAACCATCTCATCCTCTGTCGTCCCCTTCTCTTCCTGCCCTCAATCTTTCCCAGAATAAGGGTCTTTTCTAATGAGTCTGTTCTTCACATTAGGTGGCCAAAGTATTGGAGTTTCAGCTTCAACATCAGTCCTTCCAATGAATACCCAGGAATGATTACTTTAGGATTGACTGGTTTGATCTCCTTGCAGTCCAAGGGACTCTCAAGAGTCTTCTCCAACACCACAGTTCAAAAGCATCAAGTCTTTGGCACTCAGATTTCTTTATGGTCCAACTCGCACATCCATACATGGCTACTGGAAAAACCATAGCTTTGACTAGAGGGACCTTAGTTGGCAAAGTAACGTCTCTGCATTCTAATATGCTATTTAGGTTGATCATAGCTTTTTGGAAATACCCTATCTAAAAGGTAGATACTGTTATTATTTCCAAACCAAACGTTTTCATGTTAATCTTTTTAGTAAAATTCCCCATGGTAAAATAAAGAGTAAGACAATAGGAATATCGGAATTACTTTACCCATATTTACTTCACAACTTCCCTGAAACTCATCCTTTTCATAAAGAGTTAACAATTATATAAACACTGAGAATGATCTAACAAAGCCACTGGATACTCCTATTTTTGTTATCAGTTGTTTATCCTACAACCAAGCCATTTTAGAAAACTAAAAGTTTATAAGGATCATGGTGGCGAATGAAAAAACCATCTCAACATCGAAAGCCTATGTCATATTTGAAAGAGGTGGGTGTCCCTTGACAAAGCTGATGCTAAGTGAACATACATGAATAATGGGAACTACATGGAGTGTGTAAAACGTTATCACAGTGAAGTAAGTGGAATCTGGTTTTAGGTCTGCCTTCATCACAGACTGCTATGAAAATCCCCAAATTTCTAAAGTATCTTAGTTTTTTCTCAACTTTAAGAATGAAGAACTGATGTTGATGTATGGCAAAACCAATACAATATTGTAAAGTAAAAAATAATAATAATAATAATAAAAATTTAAAAAATAAGAATAAAATTGTCATACCCTTAAAAAAAAGAAAAAAAGAACGAAGAACTGGGAGACCGCTCTCTGCCCAGACTTTGCTGGAAGATTCCTCAAATTATTCTCCTTTTAAAAATGAGAAACTAAGATGAAGACATTTTGAACAAATTAAGCTAAAACAATGACAGCAAGCCCTGGCCTTTTTCCTGAGCAGTTTGTTCTGGAAAGAAGGGGAAGCATGTGCAGAAGCTCATGGAAAAACTAAAAGATGTGTTCTATGCAAAGGTTCCTGTCTATTATGAAGGAAAATGATCTTGCATTATAGAAGAAACGTTTCAAGATAGATTTTTAAATTATGCTGAAATATGCTTTGAAGAAAGGATGTGGGAATTTTAAAAAGAAAATTATCGAAAGCTCTTTCTTGGTGTGGTTTAAGTGCTAGCTGAAGACAAGTTGAGCTATATGACTTCCTGAAATTCCTGTGAGCCTAGAGGCTTTGAAATTTAACTCACACCGTCAGGCCCCACAGTCGTTTTCTTCATTTACCGATTCACCTATTAAACGCTTGCTGAGCGTCTACTACATGCTTGGTTCTGTGCGAAGCTCTGAGAGGTGCGTGACCAACACGATGCAGTAAGACTACGCCCCGGCCTGCAGACGCTTCCGCAGAGAAGGAGACTGTCGTGAGCGCGGGGCGGCGGGGCGGCGGGGCGGGGTAGTGAAACGGTGACGCGCACGCGCGGCCGTCTTCATTCTCTTTTCGCCAATCTGCTCTGTGACCCACACAGCTTTCGCTTCCTTCTCTTTTGAATCCCCCACTCGGATCTGGTCTGTTTTGCAGAATGCTTACCCCAACCACCCCCACTTTCCATGTCCCTTTTCTTGTATAAAGGACTCGAATAAGAGCACATGGAGTCTTACTCATCACTTTCATAACAAATCTGTAATTCAGAATCGTTCCATTAGAGGAAAGGGATTTATACTTTGAAAGATGGTGTTTATTACCATGAATACCATCAATAGTGGTTCTCTATGATACTGTATAGATAATAAGGCAAAAGGAAGTTACTTAGTCCAGATGTGGGAAATCGTTGGTGAGAGAGAGAATTCTTGGTACTCTTCAAATTGCTCTACCATAAACTGTGTTCTTCCAGAGCCAGCCCTTGGTCTATTGCCCTGTTTCTTCAGGGTGCCAAAAAATAAATGCCAAATAGCGGAGGCACCATAGATCATCTGCGTAAGTGTCTTACACCAGCCCCCTGCATCATCCTGAATGAATTAATTCTGTGTAGGTTTCAGTTTCGCGTATTTTCCTTCTTTGGGGGATCCTAAAAATGTGCGCTTCCATTATTTAATTTGAAGCTGTCTCAGCGGAATCAAAACATATAGAGCAATAAAAAAAGGTGTTGTTGAAATTCTGCTCACCCCTTGCCTGTTCAACTACCATAAAATTCAGACTGCACATAAGACATAGGCTAGGTCTAGACCATTTGAATGACAAGTTCAAAATGCAGTCAGACATCTGGATGATTCCAGAGATCCAAGTGTTTGGCATTATATAGACAAATATATGGATGGTGGCCAGTTTGTTAAAATGCTGGAGGTGGTTTATGAAAACCCCTCCTCCTTACCTAAAGTATTCCACCAAGGGCAAAATATCTTCACCCCAGTTTTCCTGTGAAGACTGTGCAAAAAGTGATTTTGAGAAAAAAAAATTAAAAAATAAAGGGGGGCCTGTCTTCCTGCATAGTATCAGATACTGGCCCAAAATAAATGCTTTTGGCTAGTCCAATAGGTAAAATTATCTGCTTCTAAATTTCAGTGTCTGGCATTTCTCCATTGTAGCTGACCTCATGGCACTATATTCCCTAAGAGACGTTTCTTTCTTCCCTTAGCTTTTCCCATAGCCCGGCAAGTAAGGCTAGGAATGGCCCCCCAAAACAGGCTTCTTAATAGCAAACACAAACATAAAGCTTTAGTCCATGAGCATTAATTTTCAAAATTTCTACATTTGGATGATATTAACCCTATTTGCAGCATGAAGCTGACAAGTTCATACAGACTTTTAACACCCCATTAATCTTACTTTGTTAGACTAGGGCATACACCAGCCAAAAACTGGAAATTTGATTAGCTGGTCCCATGCATTAGCTATCTCATTGCTATGGCATTTTAAAATATTTTCCAGATATACAAAGCCATGTTAGTTTTTTGAAGGTCTTTAGGGGGTTAGCAAAAAAACATACCAAATAACCTCCTTGTAAAACACTTCTACTTTGGCTACCAAAAAAAAAAAAAACTGATTTAGAAATTTTTGTTTTCAACTGATAAATAATAATCTTAAAGAGAACTGTGCAGCCTAAACTTTGATTTGTGGTAACCTTTCAGCTCTGGGCATTTTTTCCCTAATCCTCTAGATTTATCAGGATCTAGTACATTTTTTTTTTCTAGTGGCAATTTGATAATAATTTTGAATTTCATACAATATGCTGGGCTTTTCAGAAAATCCTTCTGATGGACATGAATCCAATTGGAGTCATTTTGAAATGGATAGTCAATTTATTGGATTAGCTGATAAGGTGATGAAAATCTCTTTTAATCAGATGGATATCTTTAATGAATCAAAAAAGGCTTTTTCATCCATCCCTATCTCATTAAAGCCTTTGTAAATCTCATGGAATGACTTAATGGTACATTTTATGTCCTTTTCTTCTTTTGTGATTTTAAACAGCTTAGCAAATTGTTCATAGAGAGAACTGTGTATCGCAGCATAACTGCTTCAATTCAGAGTCTAATTCAGCCCCTTGCTCACAAGGAGCTGGCCAACCAGGCCAAAATCAGGAAGACACCAAGACTAATCTATCTTAGATTCTCTGAGACCAGAAAAATAAGTTGTAATGCACAAGGGCATTTTCTCCTGGAGGTTTCACCTGAGATTTCCATCTTTTCTCTCATCTCCACATTAAGCAAAAAGAAAAGAAGCGTGGCCTGAGGCAAAGCAAGGCCTTTTCCTCTAAACTCCAGAATAGTGTCACAGTTGGTGAAAGCAGCTGATTTAACAGAGTGACTTACAACAGATATATTCACCTGAGGATTATTTCAGCTTCTCAGCAAAATGACTGGACAGTTAAAGGTATATGCCCTTTTTCGTTATCTCATTTCGTAACTGATAATCAGTCATTAAATACTTCTACAGTAACAAGTGTTACCCCTAAGGAAACCAACACCCATTTCCATTTTGTTAGTATTCAAATTAATATCCACTACTTTTTCTCTTGTGGAAGCCTATAACGTACCGTTTCTGTCACCAAGAATCTGGTATGCCTAGGGAGCTCGTAGCTCAAGAAGCAACCTCAGTTTTCTGAACAGGTATCTGTATTCACTTCAAGCAGGATCAGGAAGACAAGGCAAACTTCATTGTGTTTCCTGTGTGTCGGGTCACGTCCCACACTTCCCAAGTCGGCCACGTGGGGCGTTTCCCATCTGGTCGACCAACACCCCCTTGAGCCTCTCATCTCACCTGTTAGCACCTCATCCCGCTCCTACTCAACAACAGAGTCACCAAAGCTCAGACTGAAGCTGCCAACTATTTTTAATCACAAAAGGTGTACAGCTATTCTCTTGCAATACAAAACATCCATCAATCCTACGACATTTTGAACATATGTCATTCTAAACTTCACAAAGTTTTAAGGTTAGCTCCTTTTAAGCAGAAGAGTCTTTTCTTAGAACTTGCGTTTCAGAAGATAAATCTAATCATGCCAGAAAGCACAGCTTTTAAATTGGCAATTGCCTGTAGAAGTTGGCTCTGTGACTTTTTAAAAGAAAATCGGAAACTTAAACAACTCCTATATATTGAGTATATATTATTTCTCTCCAAAACCATTCAGTTTTGAATAAGCACTTTATTACACTATTTGCATTTTTAAATATAGATTTTAAGATTGAATGCTGATCTGTTTCCCTGATTCACACGGCTCATGTCTTACTTGAAAGCAGCTACGTGAACTTTAGCTGAGGAGTTTCACTTATTCTCCTCAAGTGCGATCTCTGGGGAATAATTTCCTGTGGGAAGTAACTGTAGGAGTGTCTCCATTGTTCTATGGAAAACTAAGAACAGCTGCAACATTTTTAAGAATAACCTACATAGAAAGTGTCAAATTAGGGGCATTCCTTCTTTTCCCTTGACTAAACGCAGCCATCTTCTTTAAGCACTGACTGAAAGGGAATTTGTTAGCCATGCTGATGTGTCTAAAACAGGCCAGATATCACTAAACAGAAATTCAATAATATTTTTTTTTTTCAGCATTAAAGGAGATAACTGTTAAATACCATTTATCTTGTCTGGGTTCATGATTAATGAGGTGTGTGTATCCTTTTGCTTCCCTCTATCACTTTTTCTTTTAATCAGTGTTAGCATACCAAGGTTATAGTATCTTCTAGATTTGTTATGTGGTAAAACTATGTGCAAAGAGATGCTCATCCCACTATATTACATGGGAAAAAATTGAAAATATATAAATATATGTTTTTTTCTGTAAAGAAATACATAATACCCATATGTATATACACACAGATACATAATTCCTGATAAATTTTCCTTGTTTGATAGTTATACTGAAATACAAAGAATAATTGATAAAACATACACAGAGAACATTTTGCAAAATAACTTTTGTTTAGCTTTTTTGTTCGCAATATTGAAACGTGATGGTGGGCAGCTTTTTTAAGTAAGATTTGCTCTTTCTTTGGTAAACTGTCAAATAGCACCTAAATATTCTCCTGGGGATTTCTAAATTGTACTTAGAATTTTGAATACTCTACTAAAATATCTGTAAACAGTCTGATACATGAGACCACTTGCAAACATAGACATATTGATATTCTAAATAATCACCCCAGAATGTTTTTAAAATCATTTTGAAATCAGACATCACAGCTGGGAGGTAGGTGTCAAAATTAAATGCAAATGGTGATGATGTCATTACTTAGACATTTTTTTAAATTTTATGAGGTCCTTTTTATTTTAGGGATCATGTTTATATTGTCATTCCCTTTAGAAAGATGAGAAAAACAGATGATTCTAAACATTGTGCTATATTTTTGACAACTTTGTCAGAGCCAAACTAACAGTTTCATTTCTACATAATATACTACAATGCTGAATATTTACCTGAAATAGATATCTAGGAAGAATAAAAAATATTAATATAACGGTAAAAATGAAGGGTTCCAGGTTTTCTCTTAACAACAAAACAAAAATGAAGAGAAAAATCCTGGGAGATATTAAGAAAGAATGCGTATACTGTATTAATTTAGTCCTTTTTTGTCTATCCACTTCACTTTATCTCGAACCTCAATTAAGAAAATTGAACCTTTTACTTTCTTTTTTGAAACTGAACCACAGAAGAAGGGAAAACTAGGTCCATAAAGCAGCTGCTATAAAAATCATCAAGCGTTGACTGATACAATGTAGGATAGAAACAACTGAAGTGGCACGTGGAAATAATGGAAAAAAGTTGGAGGAACAACATATACAAAGCTTTAAATGTGAACACCGCACCTAACCTGAGAGAGACGCAGTTGTGGAGCTCGGCATGTAGTAGAAGTACACCGTATTAAAGGAGAGGCAGGGAGCCACCTTCTCACCTTAGGACGACGTATAAGAGGCTGGAGAATTAATTGGACCTTGTGGCTTTGGTCTGTTTAACAGAAGCATGGTCTCTGATCACATGCAACTTTAGTCTAGCCAATTACTGAAAGGGTTCTTTCGGTCTTCCCAGGGTTTATATTAAATGTTATCAACAAATCTGCCCATCGACAGAGGATTAGTACTTTCAGTACTCCAGTGGCGCCCTTTCGGCAATCTGTATGTGTGGGTTAAATTTAGAAGTCATGTAGCCATATCTTCTCTTTATTCTTCTTGGTGCTTAGTGCTTGGCAAACAGAAGGTGCTCAAACACTTTTCTGCTTCTAGCTATTTCAACACCCATGAGGACTTTAGATACAGGAAAAAAAGGCTGAGGAGAATCTAGAGAAGCATTCCATGATGTGATCACAAGTTTGAAGCTGGCGTGAAAATTTTGGCATAAAGAACCTCACCAAGGGATGATTTTAATAGCAAAAAGTAACTGAAAAATCAAAAGTAAAATGGAAAATATTATAAAAACAGACCTTTTATTGTGCCTAGAGAAAATTTCTTTCACTTGAGGAAAAATATATTTCAGTGTTTAGAAGGTGGTGTTGAAATTTCAAAATGAAATGTTTAAATGAAACTGAAAATTTTGCAACCATGTACTAACACTTTAAAATAGCACTTGTACTGATAGTGATTTATATAAAATATCTAAAATTAAAAGAGAAATAAGAGAGGGAGATGAAACAGGGCAAGAAAGAGAAAAAGAAATTAGCTCCATATAATACTCTGAGTAAAATAATTTGAAAGAGTACTCTTTGTGCTTTTGTTTGATCCAAAATTCCCATAACTGATCATAACATTTTCTTTACATGTATCCACTAAGTGAATAAATGTAAATCAGTACTAATGTGAGGAGTATTCTTTTCCATGTTAAAAGATGAGGTGGATAACAGATGAGGCAAAGAAAAAAGGACTTGAGCAGTAATGGATATGCTATCTCTTTATCTAAGCTTGGCAAATGTAGTACACCTCAAACTCTTTGCAGTGTATAAATAGATTTGGAAAAAACTTTGGGTAGAATTCACAATGAAGAACCACACTGATCCAGTAAAAGCCACGGTTGGTAAATTTCTCAGGAATTGCTCCAATATAAGGATTGACACAGAATAGCATGGCACCCACTCCAGTGCTCTTGCCTGAGAATCCCATGGATGGAGGAGCCTGGTGGGCTGCAGTCCATCGCTAAGAGTCGGACACGACTGAGCGACTTCACTTTCACTTTTCACTTTCACGCACTGGAGAAGGAACTGGCAACCCACTCCAGCACTCTTGCCTGAGAATCCCATGGATGGAGGAGCCTGGTGGGCTGCAGTCCATTGCTAAGAGTCGGACACGACTGAGCGACTTCACTTTCACTTTTCCCTTTCACGCACTGGAGAAGGAACTGGCAACCCACTCCAGTACTCTTGCCTGGAGAATCCCAGGGACGGGGGAGCCTGGTGGGCTGACGTCTATGGGGTGACACACAGTCGGACGTAACTGAAGTGACTTAGCAGCAGCAGCAGCTCTCAGTAGACAGTCTTCTTTTTGGAAAGAGCTTTATGAAGGAAAGTACAGAGTGAAAATGATGAAAACAGTGTAAATATCCTCTTCTTGGTAAAATTTAAGAGTGCTTCACTCAGAACCTCAAAACCTGTACTGCTAAGTACCTACAGAGTTGAAAAACAAAGCCATATAACTTAGATGTATTTTAATGAAAGTGTCAAAAAGTTAATGCAGTTCTACACTGAAGCATTCTCTCAGGTCTCCAAAGTTTAAAATATATAATCTAGTCTCCTGTGTCTCTTAATCCTTTGCATCTATGGATAGTTCCTGTTTATGTTAGCAAATAAAAAAGATGGAATGTAGGTCAAAGGTTCTCTGGACTTATTTCCCTTTAAAAAAAAATCAATATCCTGAAGAAACTTAGCTTTTATGATACCTGTCCATCTCTCAATAGTTGATGATGATATAATAATAATAATAAATGTAGATTAAATTCCCTGGTTGTAGCAGGAACTGGGTTAGTTAAAAATTCAAATAAAATAAAAGCAGGTTATAAGGGTCAAACAAATTAAGCTTTCTTTGAGATCTGGATCAGCATCTGAGCCTTGTAACCAGGCTTCTTAATTGAATATTAAGAACTATCACTCAAGCGTGAGGAAAACAGTGATGATTATGTAATGGCCTTCTATTGAGATTATTCCCGTCTAGCATATGGACTATTTCATATCACACTTCACAAGTTTTGATACTTCTGACATCTTAATCTAAAGTAGATACTGTTTAAAATCCTGTGATCACTAAAGTGCTCTAAAATATGAGCTATTTAAATATGTATTTCCTGGCAATTAATGCCTACCAGTGACAATGACCAAATGTTTCATTATAGGATGGCTAATGAAAGGCAGCCACAACCAGAGAGAATTAACCTGCACATTTTTCCACTTGTAACCTTTCTCCTTGCCACAGAATAAACAGATTTAACACAGTAGTTCTTTAATCTTCACTAAAAGCTTGATGATGGGAAATTTCCTACATAAAATATGTGATCCTGAATATGGTTATTAATCAAATTCAACATCCAATTCACAATTTCACGAGAGGTTGCCAAATTTACAGAGAAAGGGTCAAATTAGTTTATATACTATGGGTAAATTATTTTCCCATCTGACTGTATGATTTTTTAAACTCACTGTTTTATGAACCCTAACAGAAAACAGGATATTGGCTCACAAAGGGTAGAGGAAGTATAAAGTCTCTGAGTTAATGCTATGTCTGTTTTAATTAACTACTTCATAAAATTTTTTCACACAGGTTACAAACAACATGCAGTAGGATTACAACTATGAAGACAAAGAATTTAACCTTGGGAAAAATGAGAAGAGGAGAAAACGTGTTTGCTTAATGAGACTGTCAGTGGTATTTGTCTCTCTTAATTCTTTTCTTGTGCTTTATTTTCATCTAATGGGAATTCTTTTAAGAAAATTTATGTTATCCTAAGTACTTTAACTGAGACATTTCTTCTCACATAAGAAATAATTTGTTTTTGCTGATACTTTTCAAGAAATTTGAGAACCACCTTAAACTGTTGTTTGTTTTAGTGATTATTTCTACAGAAAAAAAAAAAATGGAAGTGTTAAACAAGTATAGCTTCGTGGGGAAGACAGTTCCTCTTAGGCAGTGTCTGAATTTATGAATTCTAAGGTTCAAAAGTGAAACGAAAATCACTCAGTCGTGTCTGATACCATAGTGGGTAGCCTTTCCCTTCTCCAGGGGGGATCTTCCCAACCCAGGGATCAAACCCAGGTCTGTCACACAAATTAAATGGCTTCCAGAAACTTATTTAATATACACAAGATTAATTCTGTGTTTCATTTTACTTCTCCAAGTATGTTGTTTTTTCAGTGGTAGATGTTGGCATCTTTTCAATAAACAGTGCATTTGGCAAGAACAAGCATTGCCTTGGCGATGCAAGTGATGATTAAGGATTTAGTGTTCAAGAGCATCATGATGGATTCTTGTTAAAAGGGAAAGCAAGATTCAGCTAAGCTTACACAGCATAAAGATAGAGAAGACAGTTAAATAAAATTATTTCATATTCCTGAATCAGTTCTGCTTTCTCCACTTCCCCCAGTTCATGGAAAATACAATATTGTATTTATATATTATGATGGCTGGAACTTAAGTAGCTAAAAAATAAAAATAAGGATACTTCTGCCTTTGATATAAATAATGCTTATACATGTACACATAGAAGCAATCATTTTTTGTGACACCAACACATTCTGAAAATATACAGATATATATAACAGCAATCACAGTAGTGGTTATTATTTATCAAGTGATTATGAAGTACCCTCCAGGCACTGGGCTGCATGCTTATAGATTCAGGTCCTTGAACTTTCTACATCTCTGAAAGTAAGAGTTGCTGTGCCCACTTGATAGTGAAGAAACAAAATCTCTAGAAAGAGTTTATTTACCAAGACTTAGTTTTGGTTTACTTACTGAGACTTGCCAAGCTTCACAGCTCATGAGAGGCGGCACAGGGATTTGAAATGCATCCTGTTTCATTTCAGTGTCCAGGGAGTTCTGTGTGCATGCTGTGGTGCTGTCTTCATATTGCTCGAAGGGGTCTGAATTGGGTAGTGGGTCTGAGTCAGAGCCTTCAACAATCTCATCATCTTAACTAAGATACTCATTTCTTCTGTGTGTGTGTGTATGTGTGTGCTCAGTCATGTCTGACTCTGTGAACCCATGGACTATATCCTGCCAGCCTCCTCCATCCATGAAATTCAGTCCAGCAAAGCTAAAGAGAAAACTCTGAAAGCCAAGAAGCTAAGCATTTAATTTTCAGAATGAATATTTATAATACTTTTCCTTTGGTTCAGTTCTAGTAAAGTGGGTGAACCTAGACCCTGTTATGCAGAATGAAGTAATTCAGAAAGGAGAAAAATAAATATCGTATATTGATGCATATATATGGAATCTAAAAAAACGGTTTTGGTGAACCTATTTGCAGGGAAGGAATGGAAATGCAGATGTCTAGAACGGACTTGTGGACACAGTGGGGGAAGGAAAGAATGAGACAAACGGAGAAAGGATCAGCAACATATGTGAGCTATCGTGTATAAAACAGAGAGCTGCTCTTTAATGCAGGGAACCCAGCCTAGCCCTCTGTGCCGACCTGGAGGGGAGGCAGCCTACGAGGAAGGCGCTCCATGTGTGACTACGGCTGGTTTGCACTGTTGTGTGGCAGAAACCAACACAGCATTATAAAGCCATTTTTATTTTTATAATTAAAAAGTTTTTATAAAATTTTCATTTTTATAAAGCAATTTTCCTCCAATTAAAAAATAAATTAAAAAAAGAAAAAATAAATCAATTAAATGTAAAAACTAAAGTGCTTTAAAAAAGTCCAGATAATGCAAACAATGTAAGAGGTATATACGATATTTGGGCCATTCTGTGATAACCATCATTAACATTCTGGTGACTCAGCTTTCTTGTAGGACTTTGTACATGTTAGGTAATAGGTAGGTAGGAGAGGAAACAAAAAATTTTGCATAAGTAGAAGAAAGCACATAGAGGTTTTCTTTTTAATTATCATTAATTTTTACTTTTTTTAACCTCTAACCTATAGCCAGCCACATGACTGCCCCTCAATGCCAGCCATCAGTAATTCGTATTCAGTTCAGTTCAGTTCAGTCGCTCAGTCGTGTCCAACTTTGCGACCCCATGAATTGCAGCACGCCAGGCCTCCCTGTCCATCACCAACTCCTGGAGTTCACTCAGACTCACGTCCATCGAGTCAGTGATGCCATCCAGCCATCTCATCCTCTGTCGTCCCCTTCTCCTCCTGCCCCCAATCCCTCCCAGCATCAGGGTCTTTTCCAATGAGTCAACTCTTCGCATGAGGTGGCCAAAGTATTGGAATTAGTCATTTGTTTATCTTTTCTATTTTTTCCCAATATTTAATCATCTGCAGTGATACATGAGGATTTTGTAACTGTTCTTTTCACAAAAATTGTCAGGTATTTCTTTGTGATTGCTTTTTCTCCTTGAAAATGTCTTGAGGAAACCTCTGTGAATTAGTTTAAATATAATTTATTCTTCTTAATAGCCAAATATGTCATAGTGTAAAAATACAAATAATGGTCACTCAGTGTGTCTTTTTTTTTTTTTTAATAGCTCTAAAAGGATCATCTCTGGACCTTTCTGTGATAGATATATAAGGGGCTTACTTTAATGAGAGAGATTTTCAGAAGTCAATGTGCTGTGCTTAGTTGCTTGGTCATGTCTGACTCTTTTGACCCCATGTAGCTTGCCAGGCTCCTCTGTCCATGGGGATTCTCAAGGCAAGAATACTCCACTGGGTTGCCAGGCCCTCCTGCATGGGATCTTCCCAACCCAGGGACTGAACCCAGGTCTCTCTCACTGCAGGCAGATTCTTTACCTTCTGAGCCACCAGGGAAGCCCTTATGTATCAGAAGTGGATACATAAGTAGTATAATTACCATATACGCATATTTTTTAGATATTTCCAGATAGCTTTTATAAAACACTGTGAGAAGTTCCATTTAACATGGAAATATTAAATGACAAGGCAGTATATACTGCTTTCCCATAATGGGAAATAAGGGATATTAAAAAGCATCTCCCATTCCTTGTTTGATTTAATTGTATTTTTACTGAACACCTAGATGCCAGCCTCGAAAACAATATATTACTTCACTTAGGATCACCAGAAATAAGAATTAAAAATTGCTGGGTTCAAGAACTGTCCACATAGTTTTAACTACATTCAGATATGTCTGCCAGAAGAGCATTTACACATCATCTCTTTCATGTGGGATGGTTGGTTGGTTGACTGGTTGGTCATTTTCAGTCTACTTCTCCAGTCCACAGTATCACTGTCACCATGTCTCTATTATTTACTGGAGTTTGCTATATTCTTCAAGTGTATAGGGCAGAAATAAGATTAAAAACCAGTGCTGCAGGCGTTTATCTACTCAACCAAACTCACGGGCAGTTTACTGTCTGATATAAGAGCTACATTTCTGTCCCAGAAATCAGAAGGCTTGCTTTTCTGCATTCATATCCCATTCATATCGCATTATTTTAGAAATGTTTATGAAATTTAACTAACCAGGCTTCTTGAAATAAACTAACTTTAAAACAACTTGATAAATGCAGCCCAAGCATGAATGTATCATTTAAAATACACATAATAGATTCTATAAGGTGTCTTAAATTGAAGTTAGATAGCAGCAAGCCCAGAATTCAATAAAGAAACTTTGTAGACTCAACATAACTTACATATTGCTCTTTGTCTGATCATATCATATAAAGCTATTTTGGATTTATTTTTAACTGACACAGAGGAGAAAATTCTTTATTAATTGAGGAAAGAAATCTTTGAATAGGAATAGCTTTGACTTTTAAATTATTGGCCTTATCTTGCTCTTTTATGTATGCTCAGAATAGTGACAGCATTTTCAACAATGTTCCCAAAGCCATTTAGCTTACAAAGTGGAATTATTGTGATACGGTACACTTAATGCATTTCTTCTTCATAGCATCTTATTTCATAAAAATCAATTGGATTTTATGCCTTGCATAGAAGGCCCTTCTTGCACAATGAAGGCAGAGTTATTATGGGTAAGCTGGCCAGATATTATCAAATGCACTAGAACCTTTCTATAGTATTTATTGTTGTACAGAATGCAGTGTAAGGCACTCCACTACCGTACAATAAGTAGAAGTTTCTCTAGCGCAGCCATTGTAGGAACTCTTTATAGGAAGCTATTAATATCACAAAGGTAGGCAAGGAAGTCTTGAAGTTTTTCCAGAGAGAAGATATACTGAAGTAACAATAAAGCCGCCCTAATGCAGCTTTACACATGCAATGTACCTAGCAGTGTCTAGCCCGTGGTAGGCATTCAAAAGATACTTGCTGAATAAACAAACGAAGGCAGTTTTCTAAAATAACATATGCAATGATGACACAAAGGTAAGACACCAACAGACACAGACAAGGGATTCAAGTTCTACTGAGGTTGGTAAGGAAATAATACTGTATTCTTTTTAACAGACAAATAATCAGAGCTAAGAGAAACAGGAACATATTTCAAATTGGAGGGACAAACGTCCATGCCCTTGGGAGCCCAGCTGCCAACGTGGTTTCAGATTAAAATTCCATCTGGTTCTTCCGAAAAGCTTATTTCCTTCCATTCTTAAGAGGCTTAATAACCTTCTGACTCTCTTCAGCTCTTGTAAAGAAGCAGTCTATGTGCCTGCTTGCTCACCAAATAAAGGTAACTAAGAACAGCAACAGTGTGTTCTTGACCATTTCTTGAATAAAAGAATCCAAGAAAATGTTTTTTTGTTTTTTCATTTTTTTCAGTTTAAGATCCCACATGCCA
The DNA here is from genome assembly GCF_000754665.1 of Bison bison bison. Classification (NCBI taxonomy): domain Eukaryota; kingdom Metazoa; phylum Chordata; class Mammalia; order Artiodactyla; family Bovidae; genus Bison; species Bison bison. The sequence goes on from NW_011495082.1 coordinate 20,855,582, forward strand.
AACCAGTAAAAATAAATAAATAAATTGGGCCAAGATAATTTTTAAAATACTATTTTTGTAAAATACAATTTTTGAAGATTACTCTCCATTTGCAGTTATAAACATTGGCTGTTTCCTCATGCTGTCCGATACACCCTTGAATCTCTGGCATCTGATAGTTTGTGCCTTTTGCTCGCCTAGCCCTGTTTTACTGCCTCAGCCCTTCTCCCATGCCTGCTGGTAACCCCTAGCGTGTTCTCTGCCTGCAAGTTAGATTCTTTTTTCTTGTATCCACCAGATTGTTGTATTTTTGAGAAACAGCCTTCAACTTCCCATCTCCCATTTTTAATGGGTCTGGACTGCAAGCATTCTTCAGGTCTATTCCTACGGTATAAATTCCAAACGTGGAGTTTTAACAAAGCCCCAGAACATGCTAATTTCTTTTATAGAAGTAGATGTAATGTTTTATAGGTATTTCTGCCAACATTGCGACCAAAAATAAATAACAGCATATATGTGATACAGAGCCTTTAAGATAAAAAATAAAATGCTCAGCATTTATTATTTGTAGACTTTTGGATCACAGCCATTCTGACTGGTGTGAAATGGTACCTCATACTGGTTTTGATTTGCATTTCTCTGATAATGAGTGATGTTGAGCATCTTTTCATGTGTTTGTTAGCCCTCTGTATGTCTTCTTTGGAGAAATGTCTATTTAGTTCTTTGGCCCATTTTTTGATTGGGTCATTTATTTTTCTGGAGTTGAGCTGTAGGAGTTGCTTGTATATTTTTGAGATTAGCTGTTTGTCAGTTTTGATATTTGACAAAACTAATACAATTATGTAAAGTTTAAAAATAAAATAAAATTTAAAAAATTTAAAAAAAATTAGCATGGACTTCCAGATAAAGATGAAAAATAAATAAATAAATAAAATGCTCAAAACATTTCACCCTTTTTTATGGTGCTCATAATATAGACATCTTTCCCAGCTTCTTCTCTTTGTTTTTATTAATTTTCTTAAGATTCCATAAATGCAGATAAATATGGCTTCACATCAACACAGAAGTAGAATTACATGTGTTATGCTTTTCTTATTGTGTTTTTCTCCTTTTTTCCCCCACTTATTTCCTCCTTGTTTTCCTTCCCCATAAGTTGTAGGATATTAACTACTTCTTATGCACACTTTCATGCTGTTTTCATATCATACAATCATGTGTGCATACACATGTGCATATACATACATGCTAAATTGCTTCTGTCGTGTCCAGCTCTTTGCGACCCCATGGACGGTAGCCCACCAGCCTCCTCTGACCAGGGATTCTCCAGGCGAGAATACTGGAGTGGGTTGTCATGCCCTCCTCCAGCGGTTCTTCCTGACAGAGATCGAACCCGCGTGGCTTAGGTCTCCTGCACTGGCAGACAGGCTCCTTACTGCTAGCATCACCTGGGAAGCCCCATATACATATAACGTAAACATATATGAGGTTGATCATGGTTTCCTTCAGAAATGGGATATGGTTTACACACTTTCCTCCATCTTGCTTTCTCTTCTGAAAAACACATCATGAGGTCATTTCAGATCAGCTCATGTGGTCCTGTGTCATTCGATGGCATGCTCCACCATGACTTAGCGTGTATCCAGTGTTTTGTGAAGATTAATTCACAGATAGTTCATTTCTTTCTGGATACATCCAAACACATGTTTTTCCCCCCTCAATGGCATGGAATCCCAGGAGCAGGATTGTCAAAACCAGATAGATAGGAAGGACCGAGATAGATTTGCGTAGTGTTTAAACTGCTGTGCAAAATGATAAAACATCCCACATTTCCGTCACTAACTCTCTACTCATATCATCGAGTCAGAGATAGTTATTGGTCTTTTATTTTTCTTCAAGTAATGAATATTAGCCCTATCACATTATCAAATTTCCCTGAATACTAGTCAGGTCAATTTTCTTATAATTGCAAGCTGTTTGGTTTGGTCTCCCATAAATTGCTATTTCATATTCCTTCTCTCTTGGGGTTTACAAATACAATTTTGTAATAAATTTTCGAGAGATGCCTAAATGCAGAATTTTTTTTATTGACATATACTTGATTTACTGTGGAGGAGGGCATGGCCACTCACTTCAGTGTTCTTGCCTGGAGAATTCCCATAGACAGAGGAGCCTGGTGGGCTACAGTCCATGGGGTCACAAAGAGTTGGACTCGACTGAGTGACTAAGCACACACACACACACACACATACTTGATTTACACTATTGTGTTAGTTTTAGGTGGGTAGTATAGTGATTTTTTTTCTGATTATATTCCATTATAGGTTGTTACAAGATACTGAATGTAATTCCCTGGGCTATACAGTAAATCCTTGTTGCTTTTCTATTTTGTGTATTGCAGTTTATATCTGTTAGTCCTATATTTCTAATTTGTTTCTCCCCCTCCTTCACCCTTCGGTAAACCATAAATTTGTTTTCTATGTCTGTGAGTCTGCTTCTATTTTGCATACAGATTCTTCGTATCATTTTGAGATTCCATGTGTGACATCAGATTGTATTTGTCTTTCTCTGACTTAACTTCAGTAAGCATGATATTCTCTAGGTTCATCAGTATTGCTGAGCATGGCAATGTCTCCTTCTTTTTTGACATCTGAGTGGTCCACTGTGTGGTGCAGCACATCTTCTGAAGCCGCTTGTCTAGGGGTGAGCACTTGCGTTGCTTCCAGGCCGCGGGTATTGTAAACAGCGCTGCTGTGATGCGCATGCGTGTGTCTTTTTGAATCGCTCTTCTTGTTTCTGGGTGTATAGCCAGCAGTGGGATTGCTGGATCATACGGTATGATGGTATCCCTGCATTTGTCTTATACATTCAAGTATTTACCAAACTCTATTATTTATTGCTTATATATCATATCTCTATGTAATTTTATATGGTCTATGATGTATAGACACATCTTTAATTTCATAATTTCCTGTTTTCTTCATTTGAGTGAAAAGTTTTTCCTTCTCTTTTCCCATACTTCCCAGACTAAAATAGTTTCCATATGTTTTTTTATAAGGTTTTATTGTTTTCCTCTTTATATTTCAGTTTTTGCCCAGATGGACTTTAGTTTTTGTATGCTCTAAAATGGAGAACTTAACTTATTTTATTGGCTTCCAGATAGATAATTAGTTGAGCAACAACCACTCTTTTTACTCTGAATTGAAATGTCATTATATCTTGTATTAAGTTTTCATATACATTTGGATCTTTTTCTGGATTCACTATTCTGCTCTATGATGTGCTTAACTATACCTATAGCAATATCATAGAAATTGGAGTTGAATGTTTTATGTCATGACATTATTTTATAGGACAAGTCTCTATTACTTTCTTTTGTAATTTTTCTGATTATCTTAAAATGGCATTTCTTTCATGTAAGTTTTACATTGACATCTATCAAGTTGAAAAAAATCTTGAGATTCTATTTAGTAATTTGTCTATTTTATTTTCTATGACAGCAAGTGTTTTCCATCCAGTTAAATAACCTTTCCTTTGTAGACATATCATTTGCATGTGTGCGTGCTAAGTAGCTTCACTTCAGTCAGTTCAGTCGCTCAGTCATGTCCGACTCTTTGTGACCCCATGAATCGCAGCACGCCAGGACTCCCTGTCCATCACCAACTCCCAGAGTTCACTCAGACTCACGTCCATCCAGTTGGTGATGCCATCCAGCCATCTCATCCTCTGTTGTCCCCTTCTCCTCCTGCCCCCAATCTCTCCCAGCATCAGAGTCTTTTCCAATGAGTCAACTCTTCTCATGAGGTGGCCAAAGTACTGGAGTTTCAGCTTTAGCATCATTCTTTCCAAAGAACACCCAGGACTGATCTCTTTCAGAATGGACTGGTTGGATCTCCTTAGAGTCCAAGGGACTCTCAAGAGTCTTCTCCAACACCACAGTTCAAAAGCATCAATTCTTCAGCGCTCAGCTTTCTTCACAGTCCACTCTCACATCCATACATAACCACTGGAAAAACCATAGCCTTGACTAGATGGACCTTTGTTGGCAAAGTGATGTCTCTGCTTTTGAATATGCTATCTAGGTTCAGTTGTGTCTAATTCTTTGGGATGCTATGGACTGTAGCCCACCAGGCTCCTCTGTCCATGAGATTTTCCAGCAAAAATACTTCAGTGGGTTGTCATGCCCTCCTGAGACATACTGTTTATATTCCACATATGTCCTTCAGTAATATTTCTTTACTTTTTTTTCTATAGATACTTTTCCTTTCTTTTTAATTCCTAAGAATTTTGTAATTTTTTTTCATAGTATTGTTAATAAAACCATCTTGCTATATCTATTTCCAACTTATTTTTAGCATAGAAAAAGCATCTAATTTTGTGTTTTGTATTTTATGCAAGCAGTGTATCACATACTTTTATTAATTCTAGTGAATTTTTTAAATCAGAGATTTTGGATGTAATAAGATTCATTTCTACTTTTTCTAATACATAACTTTATTGTCTTAATGTTTTATCTAGCTTTTCCAGACTGATGAATAATGATAAAAATGGCAGATATGTTTGCCACATTCCTGCTATTAATGGTAATAATTTTTGCTGCTTAGAAAAATGCTGATTTTTGTTTTTAATAAATCACCTTTATTATCTTTTAAAATTTAATTGTTTATTTTTAACTTTTTTCTTGAATGATTCTTTAAATTCTGTAGTGCTTTACAAATTTCAAAACTTTCACACAAGTTATATCATATATTCCACAATAATCTTTTTTACTCTACCCCTGTATTCCCCTCCCACATTCCCTCTTTACAGTGTTCAGTTCAGTTCAGTTGCTCAGTTGCGTAGGAATCTTTGCGACCCCATGGACTGCAGCACACCAGGCCTCCCTGTCCATCACCAACTCCCGGAGTTCACTCAGACTCACGTCCATCCAGTTGGTGATGCCATCCAGCCATCTCATCCTCTGTTGTCCCCTT
>NW_011495082.1:20860630-20860769 GCF_000754665.1 Bison bison bison
CTCAAGAGTCTTCTCCAACACCACAGTTCAAAAGCATCAATTCTTCAGCGCTCAGCTTTCTTCACAGTCCACTCTCACATCCATACATAACCACTGGAAAAACCATAGCCTTGACTAGATGGACCTTTGTTGGCAAAGT
>NW_011495082.1:20860869-20867875 GCF_000754665.1 Bison bison bison
CCAACCATCTCATCCTCTGTTGTCCCCTTCTCCTCCAGCCTTCAATCTTTCCCAGCATCAGGATCTTTTCCAATGAATCAGTTCTTCGCATCAGGTGACCAAAGTATTGGAGTTTCAGCTTCAGCATCAGTCCTTCCAATGAACATTCAGGACTGATTTCTTTTAGGATGGACTGGTTGGATCTCCTTGCAGTTCAAGGGTTTCTTAAGGGTCTTCTCCAACACCACAATTCAAAAGCATCAATTCTTCAGGGCTCAACTTTCTTTATGGTCCGGCGCTCACATCTGTATAAGACTACTGGAAAAACCATAGCTTTGACTAGATGGACCTTTGTCAGAAAAGTCATATCTCTGCTTTTTAATATGCTGTCTAGGTTAGTTATAGCTTTTCTTACAAGGAGCAAGTGTCTTTTAATTTCATGGCTGCAGTCACCATTTTGGAGCCCAAGAAAATAAAGCCCATCACTGTTTCTATTGTTTCACCATCTATTTGCCATGAAGTGATGGGACCAGATGCCATGATCTTCATTGTTTGAATGTTGAGTTTTAAGCCAACTTTTTCGTTCTCCTCTTTCACTTTTATCAAGAGGCTCTTCACTTTCTCCACTTTCTAGTTTGTTCTGTGTATCTGAGAGTCCACTTCTTTTGTTTTGTTCACTAGTTTGTTTTATTTCTTAAATTCCACATATAAGCTGTATCATATAGCGGCAAGAATGGACATCCTGGTCTTGTTCCTGATCTTTTGAATTATAGTTGATTTAAAACACTGTTTTAGTTTAAGATGTACAGCAAAGTGATTTAGTTATTTTTTTGCATTATATTGCATTGTATGTTAGTATAAGACCTTGTTCTAACTTATACTAACTTATATAGTTCGCTGTGCTATACAGTAAATCCTTGCTGCTTAACTGTTTGTGTAATTAGTACCTGTTAACCCCACACTCTTAATTTTTCCCTTCCCCACTCTGTTCCCCTTTGGTAACCATAAGTTTGCTTTCTGTCTGTGAGCCTGTTTCTGTTTTGTATATAGATTCATTTGTGTTATTTTTAGATTCTATGTGTAAGTGACATCATATAGTATTTGTGTTTGTCTGATTTCACTAAGTATAATGTTCTCTAGGTTCATTGATATTGCCGCAAATGACAGTATTTCATGCTTTTATTATGCCTGTGTGGTATTGTGAGAATCCATTGTCCGTGGCGTATGGCACATCTTCTGAAGCCACTTGTCTTCTGATGAGCACTTGGGCTGTTTCCATGCCCTGGGTTTTGTAAATAGTGATGCTATAATCTTTGGGGTGCATATGTCTTTTCGAATTGCTATTCTCATTTTTTCTGAATATATACCCAAGAGTGGGATTGGTAGATCATATGGTAGTTCTTTTTTTTTTTCCCGAGGAATCTTCGTAGAGTTTTCCACAGTGGTTGTACCAATTTACATTCCTACCAGCAGTGTAAAGGGTTCCTTTTTCTCTACACTCACTCTAGTATTTATTATGACTTTGTAGTTTTTTCTTTTTTTAAGAGAACGATTCTGACCAGTGTGAGGTGATACCTTATTGTAGATTTTAGTTTGTATTTCTCTAATAATTAGTGATATTGAGCATCTTTTCATGTGCTTGTTGGTAATCTGTGTCTTCCTTGGACAAATGTCTATTTAGGTCTTCTTTCCAACTTTTGATTGAATTAGTTGCTTTTGCAATATTAAATTGAATTAGATGCTTGTGTATTTTGGATATTAGCCCCTTTTCAGTCACATTCTTTGCAAAAATTTTTTCCCATTCTGTAAATTGTCTTTTGTTTTATTGATAATTTCTTTTGCTATGCAAAAGCTTTTATGTCTGATTGGCCTGTTTGTTTGTTTTGCTTTCTTTTTTTTTTTTTTTCCTTTGCCTTGAGAAGCTAATCTAAGAAAACATTGCTATGATTCATGTCAAAGAATGTTTGCCTATGTTCTCTTGTAGGGGTTTTATGGTGTTGTGTCTTGTATTTAGATCTTCAAACTACAGTAAGTTTTGTACTGTAAGTTTTGGTGTGAGAGTGTGTTCTGACTTCATTGATTTACATGTAGCTATCCAGCTTTCCCAACACCAGTTGTTGACTAGACTGTCTTTTTTCCACTGTGTAGTCTTGCTATATTTATTGTAAATTAACTGATGGTAGGTGCATTGGTTTGTTTCTGTATTCCCTGTTCCATTGATTCCCCAGTTGATTTTGTGGCAATGCCATGCTGTTTTGATTACTGCAGGTTTATAGTATGTTTGAAGTCTGAATGGATTATGCCTCTAGCTTTTTCTTTTTCCTCAGGACTGCTTTGGCAATTCTAGGCCTTTTTTAGTTCCATATAAAATTTATGACTGTGTTTTCTAGTTCTGTGAAAGATATGGGTATTTTGATAGGAATTACAATAAATCTGTGGATTGCTTTCAGTAGTATGAACATTTTAACCAGATTAATTTTCCAGTCTGAGAACATGGGATATCTTTTCATTTCTTTAAATCACATTCAGTTTTCTTTATCAATGTTATATCGTTTTTAGCATGTAAGTCTTTCTGATTCTTGGTTGAGTTTCTTCCTAGGTTTATTTTTGTGCTATTATAAACAAGATTGATGTTTTACTTTCTCTTTTGAATATTTCATATTGGTGTAAAGAAATGCAACAGATTTCTGTTTATTCTACTTGTACATTATACTTTATGGAATTTGTTTATAAGATTCGATAGGTTTGTATGGAGATTTTAGGATTCTCTCTCTATCTATGTATCTAGATATTTGTATCTAGATAAAAATTTAGATTCTCTAAAAATTTAGATCTTAGATTTAAATTTAGATCTTAGATCTAAAATTTAGATTTTGGATCTAAAAATTTTAATTTTAGATCTAAAAATTTAGATTTAGATTCTCTCAATCTCATGCTATCTACAAATAGTGATAATTTTACCTCTTTCCTTCCCATTCAGATACCTTTCTTCCTTTCATCTGATTGCTATGCTAGGACTATCAACACTATTTTGAATAGAAGTGCTGAGAGTAGGAATTGTCTCATTCCTGAATTTAGCAGGAATGGTTTCAGCTTTTCATCATGGATTGTTGTGTTGGCTATGGGTTTGTTGTAAATGCTTTTATTATGTTCAGATATGTTCCCCCTTTATCCACTTTATTGAGAGATTTTTACAAAATCATGAGTGGTTATTGAATTTTGTCAAACGTTTTTCTCTGTGTCTAATTGAGGTGATCATTCAATTTTTGTCTTTCTTTTTACTAATATGGTGTATCACATACTTATTCACCATATGATTGATTTGCATATGTTGAGCTGTCCTTAGACCTTAGAATGAATCCAGCTTGATTGTGGCATGTCTTGTGGCATGTCTTTTTATGTCTTGTTGGACTTGGTTTGCTAACATTTTGTTGAGGAATTTTGCATCTATATTCATCATAGATATTGGCCTGTAATTTTCTTTCTTTTTTTTTTTTTTGTATGTCTTTGCTTTGGGATCAAGGTAATGTTGCCTTCATAGAAAGAACTTAGGAGTGTTTGCTCCTCTTCCTTATCTTGGAATAGTCTGAGAAGGCTAGGTGTAAGTGTTTCTTTGTGTGTTTGGTATACTTCTCCAGGGAAGCCATCCAGTATTGCACTTTTTTTGCAGGGGCGTTTCTCATTACAGATTCTATTTCACTTCTAGTGATCAGTTTGTTCAAATTTTTTCTTAGATCATTTTTTACAGGCTGTATGTCTAGAAATTTCCCCATTTCTTAGTTATCCAATTTGTTGCCACATAACTGTTCTAGTTTTCTCTTATGTTTTTTATATTTATGTGGTTTCAGTTATTTCTCCTCTTTCACTTTTGAATTTGTGTGGGTCCTCTTTCTTTTCTTCTTGATTATTCTGGCTAGAGCATTTGGATTTTATTTATCTTTCAAAAAATCAGCTCTTGGTTTTATTGATCTTTTCTGTTGTTTCTTTTAATCTCTGTTTTGCTTTTTCTCTGATCTTTAATATCTTCTTCCTTCTGCTGATTGAGTTTTGTTTGTTCTTTTATTACTTTTGTATGTGGTATTTTTGGTTGTTTACCTGAAGTTTTTCTTGCTTTTTGAGAAATACCTGTATCACTATAAATTTTCCTCTTAAACTGTTTACTGTACCCCAGACATTTCGTATGATATCATTGTAATTTTAGTTTGTCTTGAAATACTTCCTGATTTCTTCTTTGATTTTATTTTGTCCCATTGGTGTTTTAGTAGCATGCTGTTTATCCTCCATATGTTTGTTATTTTCCCATTTTTCTTTTTGTGGTTGATTTCTAGTTTCATACCATTGTAGTAAAACAAACAAAAGAAGTTGCTTGAAATAATTTATGTCATCATAAATTTGTTGAGGTGCATTTCATGACTTAGTGTTTGATCTTGAAAATAATTTGTATTCTGATTTTATTGGATGTGATGTCCTATATCTATCAATTAAGTCCAACTGGTTTATTGTGTCATTGCTGATCCATCCATTGATGTCAGTGGGATGTTAAAGTCTCCTCTTGTTATAGTTTTATTGTTCATTTTTCCCTTTATGTCTTTTAGTATTTGTTTCATATATCTAAGTACTCCTGCACTGGATGTATATATGTTATGGAATGTAATATCCTCATCTCATATTAATCCCTTCATCATTATATCATGTCTTTCTTGATGGCTTTTGTTTTAAAGTCTATTTTATCTGATATAAGTAATGCTACCCCTGCTTTGTTATACTTTCTATTTCCACAAAGTAACTCTTTCCATGCCTCACTTTCAGCTTAAGTGTGTATTTTGCCCAGATGTGAATGGGAATCTCTTACAGGCAGCATATTATAGATTCCTTTTTGTCAGTCCACTCTGACTGCTTTGATCAGAGCATTTAGTCCATTGACATTTAATGTAATTATAGATAGGCATGTAATTTTTGCCTCTTTAATCCGTGTTTTCCAGTTTTCTTATAGTTCTTCATTTCTTATTCTTGTTGTTTTCCCTTGTGTTGTTTGATGGTTTTCCTGTCTAGTATACTTGAGTTGCTTTTTTTTTAGTTTTTAAAAATCTGTTGTGTATTTTTGATTTTTGGTCACCATGGATTTCAGTAGGTTGACTCATAACTATATCTACCTTCTTTAAACTGATAGTCATTCAAGTTGAAACACATTATAAAAGATCTACAATTTTATATGTTCTTCTGCCACGTATTATGACTTTGTCCTGTTCTACATCTTCATGCTCATCATCTAACTATTAATTGTAGACATAATTGCTTTTATAATTTTTTGGCTTTTTAATATGCTTACTGGCTTATTTAAGTGCTCTTCAATTCCTTTACATATTTCCCTTGCCTACTGTGATTTTCCCTTTCCTATGGATTCTTCTTTGCTATTTAAAGAAGGCCCTTCATTATTTATTTTAGGGTAAATGTAATACTGCTGAATACTTTTAGGTTTTGCTTATCTGAGAAATTCTTTCTCTCTCCATCTGCTTTAATGATAGTCTTACTGGATAGAGTATTCTAGGTTTCAGTTTTTCCCTGTCAGGACTTTGAATATATCATGATATTCCATTCTGGCCTGAAAAGTTTCTGCAGAGAAATCAGCTGATAGCCTTGTGGGGGCTATTCTTCTTTTGCTGCCTTTAGAATTATATATTCTTAACTTTTGCCATTTTAATTATGGTATGTGTTGAAGTAGGTCTTCTTGGGTACATATTGTTTGGGATTCTCTGTGGTTCCTGTACCTTGATATATGTTTCCTTCTTTAGGTTTAGGAAGTTTTCAGTCATAATTTATTCAAATACATTTTTGATCCATTTATCTTTCTTTTCTCCTTCTGGAATTTATAATATACTTAGGCTGGCACACGATATTATCCTATAGACCTCATATGTTACTTTCTTCCTTTATATTTTCATCTGTCTTTTTGTCTGCTGTTCTGATGGGGTGATTTCCATTATTTTATCTTCCAGATCACTTATTTCTTCTTCTGTGAAAAGTGAAAGTGAAAATCACTCAGTCGTGTACAACTGTTTGCAATCCCAAGGACTATACATTCCATGATGCTAAAGCTGAAACTCCAGTCCTTTGGTGATGGACAGGCAGGCCTGGCGTGCTGCGATTCATGGGGTCGAAAAGAGTCGGACACAACTAAGTGGCTGAACTGAACTCACTGATACATTCCATGGAATTCCCCAGTCCCGAATAATGGAGTGAATAGCCGTTCCCTTCTTCAGAGGATCTTCCCAACCCAGGGACTGAACCCAGGCCTCCCACATTGCGGGCGGATTCCTTACCAGCTGAGCCACCAGGGAAGCCATCGTCTTCTGTGGTAGTCTGCTATTTATTGCTTCTAGATAGGTTTTTATCTCAGCAATTCAACTATCTACTCTTGTTTGATCATCTTTAGTTTCTGGTTCCTTGTTATAGGGTTCTGCATTTCTACAGATAATTTTTCTTAATTCAGTTAACATTTTTTTTACCACAGTTTTCAACTTGGAGGTCTAGTAGACTAGTGATTTCTGTTTCACTATTTGTTCTTTTAGGGAATTTCTCTTGTTCTCTTAGCTGTGAGTGGTTCCTCTCCATTTCCATTTTACTTAGCTGTCTAGGCCTCTATAAATTTAGACGATCATTATCTGCTGTGGCCTTGAAGGCCATGTTTTTATGAAGGAGCACCCCTGTGTAGGGGGCTGTGTGGTCTTGAAGGCCATGTTTTTATGAAGGAGCACCCCTGTGTAGGGGGCTGTGTGGCCTTGAAGGCCATGTTTTTATGAAGGAGCACCCCTGTGTAGGGGGCTGTGTGGTCTTGAAGGCCATGTTTTTATGAAGGAGCACCCCTGTGTAGGGGGCTGTGTGGCCTTGAAGGCCATGTTTTTATGAAGGAGCACCCCTGTGTAGGGGGCTGTGTGGTCTTGAAGGCCATGTTTTTATGAAGGAGCACCCCTGTGTAGGGGGCTGTGTAGGTGGCGCAGTGGTGAAGCGTCCACTGCCAATGTCAGAG
>NW_011495082.1:20867975-20924278 GCF_000754665.1 Bison bison bison
ATTATTTTATCTTCCAGATCACTTATTTCTTCTTCTGTGAAAAGTGAAAGTGAAAATCACTCAGTCGTGTACAACTGTTTGCAATCCCAAGGACTATACATTCCATGATGCTAAAGCTGAAACTCCAGTCCTTTGGCCACCTCACGTGAAGACTTGACTCATTGGAAAAGACTCTGATGCTGGGAGAGATTGAGGGCAGGAGGAGAAGGGGACGACAGGGGATGAGATGGCTGGATGGCATCACTGACTTGATGGACGTGAGTCTGGGTGAACTCCGGGAGTTGGTGATGGACAGGCAGGCCTGGCGTGCTGCGATTCATGGGGTCAAAAAGAGTCAGACACAACTAAGTGGCTGAACTGAACTCACTGATACATTCCATGGAATTCCCCAGTCCCGAATAATGGAGTGAATAGCCGTTCCCTTCTTCAGAGGATCTTCCCAACCCAGGGACTGAACCCAGGCCTCCCACATTGCGGGCGGATTCCTTACCAACTGAGCCACCAGGGAAGCCCTCGTCTTCTGTGGTAGTCTGCTATTTATTTCTTCTAGATAGGTTTTTATCTCAGCAATTCAACTATCTACTCTTGATTGATCATCTTTAGTTTCTGGTTCCTTGTTATAGGGTTCTGCATTTCTATTGATAATTTTTCTTAATTCAGTTAACATTTTTTTTACCATAGTTTTGAATTTGGAGGTCTAGTAGACTAGTAATTTCTGTTTCATTATTTGTTCTTTTAGGGAATTTCTCTTGTTCTCTTAGCTGTGAGTGGTTCCTCTCCGTTTCCATTTTACTTAGCTGTCTAGGCCTCTATAAATTTAGACGATCATTATCTGCTGTGGTCTTGAAGGCCATGTTTTTATGAAGGAGCACCCCTGTGTAGGGGCTGTGTGGTCTTGAAGGCCATGTTTTTATGTAGGAGCACCCCTGTGTAGGGGGCTGTGTGGCCTTGAAGGCCATGTTTTTATGTAGGAGCACCCCTGTGTAGGGGGCTGTGTAGGTGGCGCAGTGGTGAAGAGTCCACTGCCAATGTCAGAGACGCAGGAGACGTGGGTTCAACACCTGGGTTGGGAAGATTCCCTGAAGGAGCAAATGGCAACCCACCCCAGAATAGTTGCCTGGCTACTCCCATGGACAGAGGAACCTAGCTGGCTACAGTTCACGGGGCCGCAAAGATTTGACCGTGACAGCACGCACGCGTGCATCCCTGTGCGGACAGTGTGGGTCCAGTGCTTTCTGGTGTGAGGGCTGGTTTTGGTGTCAGTGATGGCCATGGCTACCTTCAGGGTGTGCTGGCCACTATCCCCTTGATAGGGATATGGTTGGTGTAGTAACTACAGTCTGTGCTGGACATGAGGCAGGGCTTCTTCTACTCTGTCTCGGCCTTGTCAAGGATGGGCTCTACTTCTCAGTTTTTGGCATACGAACCCTGAGAGTTGGATTTAGCCAGGCTCCTCTGCCTTTGAGTGTGTGCCCTGCCCCCAAAAAGGTGATTGCTGAAGTAAGCCGGGCCCATACAGTCACAGAGGACCATGTGCCACCTGTGTAGGGATCTGCCACTTCTGCTCAGAAGCAGCCCAAGAATGCACTCCTTTCTCTGTTGTATTCATCCCAGATCTAGCATGAGGCCATGCTGTGGAGGAGGCTGTGGCTGGGAGTCAAAGTACTATGGCTGCAAGAATTGAGGCTGCTGAACTGCCACCTGAGATCTGGGCGGCCTCTTTGGCAGCCTTCTCCTACGGCCTGTCTCTCCTAGATCTAATGCTAGGCTATGATGTGGAGAGGGTAGAGCTAGGATTCATTGCTAAAACATCAGCCGTTGCACACTCCTAAGTGCACTGACAGTGGTGATCACCACCCCATCTGGACTACACCTGGAGTCCTTTGGGCTGTCTCTCTGTAGCTAGAATGAGTCCTGTTCCAGGCCCTGCTTGCCTGGGCTTGAGCACTTAGCTGCTATACACGTTTGTAGCATCACTCCTCGTGCATACTGACAATTTCTTTCATGGCTACCCTCACCACCCCTTGCAGGTTCTAACAATGGCTTCTGTAGCTTTACCTCTGTCATTCCCTGGGCACCCTGGTGTCTGCACAGGTGGATCAAGTCTCTGCCCAGATCTTGCAATAGGTTATGCTGTGGAGTTAGTAGGGCTGGGATGTTCACCTCTTCAGACTGGGGAGTGCAGGGAAGTGACATCACCAGTGCAAGGCTCTATCCACCCCGATTGTCAGCAAATCAGCATAAGTACCCTCCTTAGGAGTAGAGTCTAGGTTTCTCCAGCCCTTCTGTCTCAGAGCATTTTCCAACAGGTCAAGGGGCCCGCCTCCTCCATGCAGGACCCCAGGACTGAGGTGCTCAGTTGTGGTTCAACTTGCTCACACCCATGGGTGTGAGAGTCCACCCATGCAGACCTTCTCCTCCCATTGAGGAGACCAGGTCCCTCCTAGGGACATAGATCATGCCTTGATGCCTTTGGTTTTTTTTATCCTACCCAGTTACATAGAGTTCTTTCTTGGAGCTTTGATTATATAGCAGTCCTGCCAGTTTCCAGTTACTTTCATGAGAATTATTACACATATAGATGTATTTTTAATGTGTTTGTGGGAGGAGGTAAGTTCTACATCCTCCTACTCTTCCATCTTAATCCAGGTTTTATGATCTTTATTATCTTTAAGTGAGTTTCTTCTGTTACTATTTAACCTAATGATTTTCTTACTGACTGGCAAATTTAAGCAAATTATTTCCCTCTTCTGTGATTATGTTGTTTCTTTAATTCCTTTGTGTAGTGGATTATGCCATTAGATTCTTGATACTTAATCACCCTTGTATTCCTGGAATAAATTATGACTCATTTAAGTGCATTATTGTGCTTCTGTGTTGGATTATCTTTACCAATAATTAATTCAAAATATTTGTATTTGCATGACTTTTTTTTTTTTAAGACTGCACCACGCATGTAATGCATGTAATTGGGCTTCCCTGGTGGCTCAGATGGTAAAGCATCTGCCTACAATGCGGAAGACTGGGGTTAGATCCCTGGGTCAAGAAGATCCCCTGGAGAAGGAAATGGCAACCCACTCTAGTACTCTTGCATTGAATATCCCATTGACAGAGGAGCCTGGTAGGTTACAGTCCATGGGATTGAAAAGACTTGGACACGACTGAGCAACTTCACTCACTTATGCATGTAATTAAAAGACACTTACTCCTTGGAAGGAAAGTTATGATCAACCTAGACAGCATATTAAAAAGCAGAGACATTACTTTGCCAACAAAGGCCCGTCTAGTCAAGGCTGTGGTTTTTCCAGTAGTCTTATATGAATGTGAGAGTTGGTCTATAAAGAAAGCTGAGCACTGAAGAACTGATGCTTTTGAACTGTGGTGTTGGAGAGACTCTTGAGAGTCCTTTGGACTGCAAGGAAATCCAACCAGTCCATCCTAAAGGAAATCAGTTATATTCATTGGAAAGATTGATGTTGAAGCTGAAACTCCAATACTTTGACCACCTTGTGCAAAGAACTGACTCATTGGACAAAACCCTGATGCTGGGAAAGATTGAAAGTGGGAGAAGGGGACAGCAGACGATGAGATGGTTGGATGGCATCACCAACTCAATCGACATGACTTTGAGTAAACTCCAGAAGTTGGTGATGGACAGGCCTGGAATGCTGCAGTCCACAAGGTTGCAAAGAGTTGGACACGACTGAGCCACTAAACTGAACTAAACTAAACAGTTCCAAAATAAAAGGAAGACAAAACCTTCTCTTCCACCATGGGCAGGAATGGTAGCAGCAGGAAAGTTGCCGTTCCCTTAAGACAGTGAGATGGAAATTTTCCTGGTATCCAGTTTTCTCAAGTATTCTTTCCTTCACGAATTCAGTGAAAACAGCCTTAAGTGAAAGTGAAGTCACTCAGTCATGTCTGACTCTTGGTGACCCGAGGGACTATAGCCCACAAGGCTCCTCTGTCCATGGACTTCTCCAAGCAAGTGTACTGCAGTGGGTAGCCATGCCCTTTTCCAGGAGATCCTGACCCAGGAATAGAACCTGGGTTTCTTGCATTGCCGGCAAATTCTTTCCCATATGAGGCCCCAGGAAAAGCTGAAAACAGCCCAACTTGTCAGCAATTTCTCAGGTTCTTTTCAATCAACCAGACCAGGCCAACTCCTGTGGGCCTGTTAAAACTAACCTTTGCATCTCCTAGACTCTGACTGCCAAGCTTTTCACTGCATCTACCATAGAGAAACTCTTGAGGTTTCCTGTTTCTGGTCTCCAGGCGATTGCCTGATCATCAGTGAGAAAGTCGTTGGCTGCTTCTTTCTACAAAGTCTTTGCCTGACTCATACTCAGCTGGCCACAGTCTCAGAAACCACCTGCCTCTGGAGACACTGATTGACTGAGCAGTAAATAGAGATGAAACATGTTCAAGGAGCCATAGTCCCAGAATCCTCTTCATTGGTTAAATAGGAAATAAGCTTATTCTATAATCATTCTAACATACAGTACTAAAACTAAATTACTAAAAAGAATAGGGTAGTCAGTAACTTTCCTCCTTGTCTGGTCTGCTTCACCTGCTTGCCTCTAATTTCCCCTGGAATTCTTCACTACTCGTTTCTCAGTGCTTCACGGCATCTGGTGGATGCCTCAATTGCTACAGCATTTTGACATGTTTTTGTAATTAATTATGCACATATCTATCTTTGAAAGGTAAGTGTAACTTATCCATGAACCCAAAGCAGTTATTGTACTACTTAAAGTGGGTGTCCAAGAAATTAAATTAGTTTATTATGAGTTGCTTTTGCTATCAGACTGATTCCTTAAAATCTACTTTGAAAAATATTTTATTTTGAAAAGTTTAAACGTCAGCTTTCCAGAATTTTATCTACAGCACTAGGAAATCACGTTTGAAGGAGGGAAAACAGAATTTTCCAAAAAAGAAAGAAAGCTATATGTGTTGCTGCAACCAATCAATAACAATGGTAATAATAATAACAATAAAAAGGAGGAATGGGAGGTAGTGGGAGTGGGGAGAGACAAAGTAGTAGTAATAGCAGCAGCAGCTGATGTTACTTGAATTAATTTTACTTACAGCATTGGACTGGTTAAAACCACAAAATAGATGATAGATGATACGCTGAATCACCACCTTGAATGTGTGATTCAAACCGTTTATTCCAGCAACAGTGAGCTGATATCCTCAACCTTATCACCCATAGTGTGAGTGCTTAGTCGTTCAGTCGTGTCCGAAGCCCACCCAACTCCTCTGTCCATGGGGATTCTCCAGGCAAGAATACTGGAGTGGGCTGCCATGCCCTCCTCGAGGGGATCTTCCCAACCCAGGGATCAAACCCAAGCCTCCCGCACTGCAGGCAGATTCTTCACTGGCTGAGCCACCAGGGAAGCCCGTCGCCAGTAGGATGTATACATAAAGCGAATGGTTAATGCCAGGCTCTGCATGGTTGCCATAGGAAGGGATTTCTCTCTGATGGACTTTGGAGTCATGAAAAATGGGTTTCACATCTGATTTTCTCATTACAAGCAATGTGAGAACGTCACTTAACCTTCTGAATTTCCGTTTCTTTACATATAAAGATTAATAATTAAAATACCTTATAGAGTTCTTCTAAGGATTAAATGTAGTAGTCAGTTAAAGTATCTGACACATTTTAATATGTTGTGATTGTTTTTGCACTCTCGATGTTATAGTATTAATTAAACAATCTTCTGCATAGGGGAAAAGCCAATACATTGTCCCAGTAACTTCACTGGGAATAATTCCTAGATAATAAAAATATATTAAGGTGAATTACTGAACCAGAGCACTTAAAAATAAAACAATAGTAATCTTTTAAACTGAAATTTGATGACAAGAACAAACAGATTTTGCTTATCATCAGAGCAACTTCAATAGAAAATAAACTTGGATACATTGTTTATATGTAATTAGATGATTTAGACATAGCTTTAATTTTCACAATATTTACATAAATTTTAAATTTTCTGTTATGTTTAAATGTATTTAAATGTTTAAATGTGAACATCTCACATAATAAATATAGCAACAAAAAAAAATTCCAAAAAATATTGTCTAATCTGGTGAATATGTTTTTCCCAAACATATACACATTTTCTCTCCCCCTCAATTGCTCCCTCTCAAAGGTAAGCTTCTCTACATTATCAGAAGACTGAACTACTTTTCTGAAGCGCAAATATTGAGAATATGAAAAGAGTACAGTTGTTCAACTCATCTGTAGATAATCAAAAAAAAGTAAGTTAAGCCTTGGAAAACTATTCAATTCTATTTATGAAGTACCTGCTTCACATAGCATTGAAATATAGTACAGTGGCTATAAAACACATTTTTGGTTCACTCTCTTCAGTCCTTTGCCAGGATTATTTGATTTTGGTATTGCCTAACGAAGTAGTCTCCAAACATTTTTATATTAGTGCTTTTACAAGATATGTATTCTAGATTCTGGAGAACTAGGGACCATACATCTTTATTGAATTACAAATTTTGAAACACCCAATTACAAATACTAACATCATATCATGTACATATAATTTTAAATTGAAGGATTATTGCTTTACAGAATTTTGCTGTTTTCTGTCAAACCTCAACATGGCTCAGCCATAGGTATGTATATATATCCCTCCCTTCTTGACCTCCCTCCCATCTCTCTCCCCATCCCACTCCTCTAGGTTGATACAGAGCCCCTGTTTGAGTTTCCTGAGACATACAGCAAATTCCCGTTGGCTATGTATTTTACATATGGTAATGTAAGTTTTCATGTTACTCTCATCATACATTCAGCCTCTCCTCCCCTCTCGGGTCCATAAGTCTGTTATCAATGTCTGTTTCTCCATTGCTACTGCTGCTGCTAAGTCACTTCAGTCGTGTCCGACTCTGTGCGACCCCACAGACAGCAGCCCACCAGGCTCCCCGTCCCTGAGATTCTCCAGGCAAGAACACTGGAGTGGGTTGCCATTTCCTTCTCCATTGCTGCCCTGCAAATAAATTCTTTGGTACTATCTATCTAGATTCCATATATATGTGTTACTGTACGATATTTATCTTTCTCTTTCTGACTTACTCACTCTATAATACGCTCTAGGTTCATCCACCTCATTGGAACTGATTCAAAGGTGTTCCTATTTATGGCTGAGTAATATTCCATTGTGTATACGTAACACAACTTCTTTATCCATTCATCTGTTGATGGACATCTAGGTTGCTACCATGTTCTATTGTAAATAGTGCTGCAATGAACATTGGGGTGCATGTGTCTTTTCCAGTTTTGGTTTCCTCAGGGTATATGCCTAGGAGTGGGATTTCTGGGTCATATGGTAGCTTTATTCCTAATTTTTTAAGGAATCTCCATACTGTCTTGCATAGTGGCTGTATCAAGTTACATTCCCACCAGCAGTGCAAGAGGGTTCCCTTTTCTCCACACCCTCCCCAGCATTTATTCTTTGTAGACTGTTTGATGAGGGCCATTCTGATGGTGTGAGGTAACATCTCACTGTAGTTTTGATTTGCATTTCTCCCTGGTGGCTCAGATAGTAAAGCATCTGTCTACAATGCAGGAGACCCGGGTTCAATCTCTGGGTTGGGAAGATCCCCTGGAGAAAGAAATGGCAATCCACTCCAGTACTATTGCCTGGAAAATAGTACTGGCGGAGCCTGGTAGGCTACAGTCAATGGGGTCACAAAGAGTCGGACACAACTGAGCGACTTCACTTTAATTTTTTAATAATGAGCGATACTGAGCATCTTTTCATGTGTGTGTGTGTGTGTCTGTGTATGTGTGTTTTCTGACATATTTTGGAGGAGTAAATGAACTGGAGCAGGCACCAGGGAGACGGGAGACACTTTAGAATCTCAGGACTTGAAAGGCCAGATTTCTGACCTCACCCCTTCCCCAGGTTCGCAGATCAGTAAACTGAGACAGGAGAAGCACACCTTACAAACCTCTGAGCTGAAGAAGACCCAGATGTGCTTATGTCTTCTTTGGAGAAACGTCTGTTTAGGTCTTTTTCCCCACTTTGTGATTGGGTTGTTTGTTTTTCTGGCATTGAGTTGTATGAGCTGCTTGTATATTTTGGAAAATAATCCTTTGTCAGTTGTTTCATTTGCTATTATTTTCTCCCATTCCGAGGGTTGTCTTTTCATCTTGCTTATAGTGTCCTTTGCTGTGCAAAAGCTTTTAAGTTAATCAGGACCTACTTGTTTACTTTTGTTTCTATTTCCATTACTGTAGGAGGTGGGTCATAGAGGATCTTGCTTTAATTTATGTCATTGAGGGTTCTGCCTATGTTTTCCTCTAAGAGTTTTATAGCTTCTGGTCTTACATTTAGGTCTTTAATCCATTTTTAGTTTATCTTTGTGTAGGTGTCAGGAAGTGTTCTAATTTTATTCTTTTACATGTAGCTGTCCAGGTTTCCCAGCACCATTTTTTGAAGAGGCTGTCTTTGTCCCATTGTATATTCTTGCCTCCTTTGTCAAAAATAAGGTACCCATAGATGTTTGGGTTTATTCCTGGGCTTTCTATCTTGTTCCACTTTTTTATATTTCTGGTTTTGTGCCAGTACCATGATGTTTTGATGACTGCAGTTTTGTACTGTAACCTGAAGTCAGGAAGGTGGATCCCTCTAGCTCCATTCTTCTTTCTCAAGACTGCTTTGTCTTTTGGGGTCTTCTGTCTCTCCATATAAATTGTGAAATATTTTGTTCTAGTTCTGTGAAAAATGTCATTGGTAGTTTGATGGGGATCACATTGCATCTGTAGATTAAATTTAGTAGTGTAGTCATTTTCCCAATGTTGAGTCTTCTCACCCAGGAACATGGACTATCTCTCCTCTGTTTATGTCATCTTTGATTTCTTTCATCAGTGTCTTATAATTTTCTGTGTACAGTTCTTTTGTCTCCTTCAGTTCAGTTCAGTTTAGTTCAGTTGCTCAGTTGTGTCTGACTCTTTGTGACCCCATGAATCGCAGCATGCCAGGCCTCCCTGTCCATCACCAGCTCCCGGAGTTCACTCAGACTCACGTCCATCCAGTTGGTGATGCCATCCAGCCATCTCATCCTCCGTCGTCCCCTTCTCCTCCTGCCCCCAATCCCTCCCAGCATCAGAGTCTTTTCCAATGAGTCAACTCTTCGCATGAGATGGCCAAAGTACTGGAGTTTCAGCTTTAGCATCATTCCTTCCAAAGAAATCCCAGGGCTAATCTCCTTCAGAATGGACTGGCTGGATCTCCTTGCAGTCCAAGGAACTCTCAAGAGTCTTCTCCAACACCACAGTTCAAAAGCATCAATTCTTCAGTGCTCAGCCTTCTTCACAGTCCAACTCTCACATCCATACATGACCACAGGAAAAACCATAGCCTTGACTAGACAGACCTTTGTTGGCAAAGTAATGTCTCTGCTTTTGTCTCCTTAGGTAAGTTTATTCCTAGATATTTTATTCTTTTTGTTGCAATGGTGAATGGGATTGAATCCTTAATTTCTCTTTCTGATTTTCATTGTTAGTATATAAGAACGCAAGTGATTTTTGTGTATTGATTTTGTATCTTGTGACTTTGCTAAGTTCACTGATTAGCTCTAGCAAATTTCTGATAGCATCTTTAGGGTTTTCTGTGTATAGTATCATGTCATCTGCAAGCAATGAGAGTTTTACTTCTTTTCTGATCTGGATTCCTTTTATTTCATTTTCTTCTCTGATTGCTATAGCTAGGACTTCCAAAATTATGTTGAATAGTAGTGGTAAGAGTGGTCACACTTGTCTGGTTCCTTATCTTAGGGGAAATGCTTTCAGTTTTCCACCACTGAGAATGTTTGCTGTGGGCTTATCATATATGCCCTTTACTATGTTGAGGTAGGTTCCTTCTATGCCCATCTTTTGAAGAGTTTTAATACAAGGTCCTTCTAGTCGAGGCTATGGTTTTTCCAGTGGTCATGTATGGATGTGAGAGTTGGACTGTGAAGAAAGCTGAGCGCTGAAGAATTGATGCTTTTGAACTGTGGTGTTGGAGAAGACTCTTGAGAATCCCTTGGACTGCAAGGATCCAACCAGTCCATCCTAGAGGAGATCAGGCCTGGGTGTTCATTGGAAGGACTGATGCTGAAGCTGAAACTCCAATACTTTGGTCACCTCATGCAAAGAGTTGACTCATTGGAAAAAGACCCTGATGCTGGGAGGGATTGCAGGCAGGAGGAGAAGGGGACGACAGAGGATGAGATGGCTGGATGGCATCACCGACTCGATGGGCATGAGTTTGGGTAAACTCTGGCAGTTGGTGATGGACGGGGAGGCCTGGCATGCTGCGATTCATGAGGTTGCAAAGAGTTGGACATGACTGAGCGACTGAACTGAATCATAGATGGGTGCTGAGTTTTGTCAAAGGCTTTTTCTGCATCTATTGAGATTATCATATGGTTTTTATCTTTCAGTTTGTTAATATGGTGTATCACATTGATTGATTTGCATATATTGAAGAATCCTTGCATAAATGCAAGATTGATCCTGGAATAAACACAACTTGATCATGGTGTATGAGTTTTAAATGTATTGTCAAATTCTGTTTGCTAGAATTTTGTTGAGGATTTTTGCATTTATGTTCATCACTGATATTGGCCTGAAGTTTTCTTTTTTATGTTGTCTTTGTCTGGTTTTGGTATCAGGGCCATGGTGGCCTCATAGAATGAGTTTGGAAATGTTCCTTCCTCTACAATTTTTTGAAAGAGTTTTAGAAGGATAGGCATTAGCTTTTCTCTAAATGTTTGACAGAATTCACTTGTGCAGGTCATCTGGTCCTGGGTTTTTGTTTTCTGGAAGATTTCTGATCACACTTTCAGTGTCACTGCTTGTAATTGGGGAGTTCATAATTTCTATTTCTTCCTAGTTCAGTCTTTCAAGATTGAACTTTTCTAAGAATTTGTCCATTTCTTCCAGGTTATACATTTTATTGTCATATAGTTGTTCATAATAGTCTTTTATAATCCTTTGTATGTCTGCATTGTCTGTTGTAACCTCTTCTTTTTCATTTCTAATTTTGTTGATTTGATTCTTCTCTCTTTTTTTCTTGATGAGTCTGGATAAAGGTTTGTCAGCTTTATCTTCTCAAAGAAATAGCTTTTGGTTTTATTAATCTTTACTAGTTCTTTCATTTCTTTTTCAATTATTTCTACCCTGATCTTTATGATTATTTTCCTTCTTCTAATTTTGGGGGTTTTGTTGTTGTTGTTGTTCTTTTTCCAGTTGCTTTAGGTGTAAAGTTAGGTTGTCTATTCAGTGTGTTTCCTGTTTCTTGAGGTAGTATGTACTGCTATGAACTTCCCTCTTAGAACTGCTTTTGCTGCATCCCATAGGTTTTGAGTTGTCGTGTTTTCATTGTCATTTGTGTCCAGGAATTTTTTGTTGTCCTTTTTGATTTCTTCACTAACCTGTCCATTATTTAGAAATGTATTGTTTAATCTCCATGTGCTTGTGTTTTTTACAGTCTTTTTCTTGTAATTCATATCTAGTCTCATATCTAGTTGTGGTTGGAAAAGACGCTTGATAGAATTTTAATTTTCTTAACTTTACTTCAGTTTGATTTGTGACCCAAGATGTGATCTATCCTGGAGAATGTTCCATGTGCACTTGAGAAGAAGTGTATTCTTCTGCATTTGGGTGGAATGTCCTGAAGATATCAATGAGATCCATCTTGTATCATTTAAGACATGTTTCCTTATTAATTTTCTATTTTGATGATCTGTCCATTGGTGTAAGTGGGGTGTTAAATTCTCCTACTATTATTTTGTTACTGTCAATTTCTCCATTTATGTCTGTTAGTGTTTGTCTTATGTATTTAGGTGTTCCTATGTTGGGTGCATAGATATTTATAATTGTTATATCTTCCTCTTGGATTGTTCCCTTGATCATTATGAAGTGTTCTTCCTTACCTCTTCTACTTTGTCTGATATGAGGATTACTACTTCAGCTTTCTTTCACTTTCCATTTGCATGGAATATGTTTTTCCATCCTCTCACTTTCAGTCTATATGTGTCTTTAGGTTTGACGTTGTTTTCTTGTGGACAGAATATATACAGGTCTTGTTTTTGTATCCATTCAGCCATTCTGTGTCTTTAGGTTGGAGCATTTAATCCATTTACATTTAAAGTAATTATTGATATATATGTTCCTATTGCCATTTTCTTAATTGTTTGGGGTTGATTTTGTAGATCTTTTTCTTCTCCTGTATTTCATGACTATATATGTCCCTTGAACATTTGTTGTAAAGCTGGTTTGGTGGTACTGGATTCTCTTAACTTTTGCTTTTCTGAAAAGCTTTTGATTTCTCCATCAAATTTGATTGAGATCCTTGCCAGGTACAGTAATCTTGATTGTAGATTTTTCCCTTTCAGTACTTCAAATATATCCTGCCATTCCCTTCTGGCCTGCAGAGTCTCTGCTGAAAGACCTTCAGCTGTTAAGCTTATGGGGTTTTCATTGTGTTACTTGTTGCTTTTCCCTTGCTGCTGTCACTGTTCTTTCTTCGTGTTTAATCTTTGTTAGTGTGATTAGTATGTGTCTTGACATTTTTCTCCTTGAGTTTATCCTGTATGGGACTCTGTGCCTCTTGGACTTGATTGACTATTTCATTTTCCATGTTGGGGAAATTTTCAACTACAATCTATTTAGAAAATTTCTCATACGCTTTCTTTTTCTCTTCTTCTTCTGGGACCCCTATAATTCAAATGTTGGTGCATTTGATATTGTCGAAGAGGTCTCTGAGACTATCTTCCGTTCTTTTTATTCTTTTTACTTTATTCTGCTCTTTAGACGTTACCTCCACCATTTTGTCTTCCAGCTCACTGATCCATTCTTCTGCTTCAGATATCCTGCTACAGACCTTCTAGAGATTTTTAATTTCAGTAATTGTGGTGTTTGTCTCTATATGTTTATTCTTTAATTTATAGGTCTTTGTTAATTGATTCTTGCATTTTCTCCATTTTGTTTTCAAGGTTTTTGATCATCTTTGCTATCATTGTTCTAAATTCTTTTTCGGATAGTTTGCCTATTTCCTCTTCATTTATTTGGACTTCTGCATTTCTAGTTTATTCCTTCATTTGTGCAGTATTTATCTCCCTTTTCATTTTTTTTTTTTAATTTACTGTGTTTGAGATTTCCTTTTCCCAGGCTTCAAGGTTGAACCCTTTCTTCCTTTTGGTTTCTGCCCTCCTTAGGTTGGTTCAGTTGTTTGTATAAAGGTTTGTATAGGGTGAGATTTGTGCTGAGTGGTTTTTTTTTTGTTTTTTTTTTCTTCCTCTGATGGATGGGCTGAGTGAGGTGGTAATCCTGTCTGCTGATGATTAGGTTTGCATTTTTGTCTTGTTTGTTGTTTGGATGAGGCATCCTGCACAGGGTGCTGCTGGGAGTTGGGTGATGCTTGCTGTTGTATTCAAGTGGCTTCCTTTGGAGGAGTTCTCACTGTCTTATCCTCCCTAAGCTTAGTTGTTTTCTGGTAGTCTAGGGTCTTGAAGTCACTGCTCCCACTCCAAAGGCTCTGAGCTTGATCTCTAGCCAGGAAAGGAGATTACACAGCTGTTTGTTTGTTTTTTTTTTTTTTTTTTTTTTGGCATTAATGAGATTTTTTTAATACCTAAAATGAGAAACCAAAGGTGAACCCCAGATAAATGGCAGTCATAAAATCAGGCAAATAATAATTAAATTAATGGAATATACATACACACCCATAAACAAAATCAAAACAGTCCAACAAAAATAAAGTACAATAGATTGACCCAGCAAACAAAGGAAACCAAAAATGATATCCACCAGTTAAGAACAAAACTAACTAAAGCACAAACTGGAAAACAAAACTAAACCCAGATGTCAATTGGGAAATAAAGCAATGAAAGCAAAACTAACAAATATGGTGAGAAAAAGAAAGAAAAGAATAGAAATGCAAAGTTATAGATAGGTAGATAAAGAAGATCTATATACATTAAAGAGTAACTGAAAGGGAAAAAGAACAGTTGGAAAAGCAAACAAAGAAATAAATATAGAAAAAATAATAATAGGTTTAAAAAATTTTTTAATTAAATAAAGAGAGAAAAAAGAAAAAAAGTAAAACTCCACAGAACTGCAAAAGGCCAATGTAGAGGTTGAGGTTTATAATAGCAATTAAAAATGTGATTGGAAAAAACAAAGAAAGCAAAGCCTTGATTAGATTTCATAGTGCTAATAAAATTGGCAAGTTTAACAGAGGAGGAAAAAAGAAAACAACAACAAACCTAAGGAAACTACAGAACAAGTCAAAACATAAGAATAATAAATCTTTTCTGAGTCATTGCTGTTAGGGTCCTTTTCCTTGCTGGGGGTCACCGTCCACCTCACCTCCCTAGGATGCCCTCCAGCACTGTGCTGCTCTCTGGACCTGCTGTGGGGGCAGCTCAGGCTCGAATCTGGTCCTACTCCTGTGTGTTTTTGCCTCCAATATCCACAGCCATCAACACTAATGCATTTTCTTTTGTGGGAACTCTCAATGTCCTTTTATATATTCCACAGACACAATCTGTCTAGTTGATCATGTAGAGTTTATCTGCAGCTTGTAAAACTGGTGAGAAGGTTTTGGGGCTTCTTTCTCAGCCACACTGCCCCTGGGTTTCACCTGTGGTTTTATTTCCACCTCTGCCTGTTGGTTGACCACTGGGGTTTGCTCCTGAAGCTTCCCTGGAGGATTTGAGTTTGCTCCTGTGAAGGCCAGGTGTGGAGGTGGTGCAGCTGCTTGAGTCGCAGGGGTCCTGGAAACACCAAGTACTCAGGGGAGTTGGAAGCTAGGGCAGCAGGAAATACAGTGCTCTAGAAGAGTATGGTGACCAGTATTGGCCAGTACACTCCAGCATCCTTGCCTGGAGAACCCCATTGACAGAGAAGCCTGGCAGGACAGAGTCCACGGGGTTGCAAAGAATTGGACATCACCAAAACAACTCTGCGTGCATAGATGCAAGACTTTTTTGCCTGTGGCAGCTCTGCCCCAGTGAGGGCTGAGCATGAAGGTGTTGCAGCTGCTCGCGTCACGGGGGCCCTGATGGTGCCAAGGGTGGGGGGACATGGACTGCTTCAGCTGCAGGAGTTACGGCCCTATCAGACTCTTTTTTCGAGCCTCTGGTAGCTGGCAATCACAAGGCCTCTTTGGTTAGTCTTTCTCCGTAGCTCTGCCTGTTCAGGCATTTAGAGGGCTCTCTTGCCTGAGGTCCTTCTCTGTTGTTCAGTGCATCAGGCACATAGAGGGGCCACCCTGGGTGGGGTCCTACTCTGTAGTTCCCAGCTTCTGGCGCTGAATGGGCCAGCCTCTCTATTGTTCAGTTGCCAATGCTGCTGTGTGGAGAGAAGCTATGGTGAGCAGTATTGCCTTGCTTCCATTGCTGCCCCGCTTTCCTCCAAAGGCGTTTTCCACCACAGTCTCCTCTCTCACGGCCTCTTGGTCCATCTCTCCACAGTCAATAGCAGCCCTCTCCCTGGGACTGCTTCACAATCCCTCTACTCCAGCTCCCAGCTGCTGCAC
Organism: Bison bison bison; assembly: GCF_000754665.1. NCBI lineage: Eukaryota > Metazoa > Chordata > Mammalia > Artiodactyla > Bovidae > Bison > Bison bison. The sequence continues at coordinate 20,883,527 of NW_011495082.1, forward strand.
TTTCTAGAAACCTGTGTCCCTGTCTGGGGTATGTATGGCTGCGGCAAGGACTGTCTAATTCTCATTCCATTTGGGCTGCCACAGATCAGGTGCTTCACTCTCAGCCTTAAACGTTTCTCCTCTGACCCAGACAATTGCTCCAATGTGGGGATGGGACCCCTGCTTCAGTCCCCCCACCCGCCAAGGGCAGGTCCAGTCTTACTGACACTCCTGTTTTTCCCCTTAGTTACTTTGTCCTACCGAGCTTTGCGTGGTTCTATATATTCTTTTCCACTGGTCTGGTTGTCCTGTCTGCTCTCAGCTGTTCTGCAAGCACTCCTGTGTCAGAAGGTGTATTCCTGATGTATCCGCAGAGAGCGATGTATTGCATGTCCACCTACTCCTCCGCCATCTTGTTCTCTCCCATATTATGTATATTTTTAAAGTAATGTGAATGTGCTTTTTTTAAAGAACGAAATGAAATGAGTATTAATAGAACTAACATGTTTTGTTTTTACTTCCAGTGGCTTATTTTCCCCTCCTACTCCAGGAGGCCAGGAGCCTAGATAAGGGAAAAAGACTAGCTACCTGATGTCCTTTCTGGTACAAGAGTTCTAATTCTGTGTGTTTTTAAGGATGCTTTCCAGAATTGTTTTAAGATGTCATCTCCCAATGATAGAATTCAGTAGTGTCAAACATACTGGCAAATATATATTTTGTATTCTATTCAGATTTTATAAATCAGATGTAGCAGTACAAGCCAGAATATGCTAGCAAATATGGTCCATTATTATCTGATAGCAAATATAAACACATCAAAATCATAAAAAATTATTGTAGCATTTCTTAAAATATTCTTATGTCAAATATATTAAATAAATAACATAAAAATTCAAGCCTGTTGTTAATTGCTAAGTCTAAGGCATTAATTTTATGAATTCCTTTTAACCATGATCATTCCTCTACTGAAGATGAAGTGAATAATGTTGTTTTTTTTTAAGTTAGAAGATACTGAATTACATTGAGCAAATTACAGTACAGAATTATTTATAGTACCTAAACCTCTATATAAGACTTCAAGACCTTTATAATGTGAATCAGGTTTTGATAGCTTTTTTTATTTTTTTGCATGTTCGTGTCATTCCAGCTGGCTGCAGGCTCAACCAGTTAACAAGATGTTCAGTGATTTGCAGTTATAAAGGTTTATCTTCACAAGCAAAAGGGCTTAATTTAGATCCCTCATTGTCTTTAAATTAGAGCTTAAGAAATAGAACAAAGTCTTTGGATTAAAAGTAAATAAGATTTTGTGGATTTGTAGTGTGCCATATTCATAGATTTAATATATATCATGATAAGACAGAAGTAGAATTTCTCTAGTTTGGAATGTTCCCTATTAATCCTTCAGAAAAGAACACTTCCAGTCAGTAGATTAAAACAGTTCAGGATAATTCTTAGAATCACATCTTAAGTGATTCCAACTCATTACGATCAGAAGTGATTGTTCACCAGATAGTTAGGAAAGGGCTTCCAGAATAAATCTTTTCAGTGATTTGATAAATAAAAAGAAAAAAAAATTGTTGACCGATGAAAATCAAAGTTGCTTCATGTGTAATTTCTGAAAGTTAAGAGACAAAAGCAGCTATGCACTCTCACAGAAAACCTTCCTTCTCAATCAGGAGACTTGAAAAGAGTTACAGTCCGCAAGTGGGTGCTCCAGGAAAATTATTTCTGTAACAGACTCCACACATCTTGCAGTGGATTCACACTGCCTTGGCAAGCAAATGGGCTAGCTTTGATGGTGCTGCCAGTAAAGCCACAGTCCTTTGTTGCTGCGCAAACACATTTCTCTCTCTCTTTAGATGGCCTCCAGCAAACTACACATGTTACTTTTGTTCGGGTAATTTACTGTCTTGGAAAAGGAAGTATGAAACTACTTTTCAGAGAAAACCATTGAAACTCTTTGGCTGGCAGCATCAGAGTCACTAGCTTCAAAAATATCACCACAAAGCTTTCTATGATCAAATGGAAATACTGAGATGGGGGGAAACCCTCCTTACATCCAACCAGCAAAATTCCTGCAAACCTTCGTTCATAAACTGGATTTTTACGAGCCATCTGTTTTCCAAATAGACCATATTTCTTGGCCTTAACCATCCTTCTTTATGCTCCTTCCAGCCATGGTCCCCATTATTTATACACAACATTAATAAAGATCTCTGAAATGAAAGCATCAATACATCTCATAGCCTCTTTACTTTCGTCCATTAAAGATTTTTTTTTAAATTTAAATTTAGATCAGTTCGGTTCAGTTCAGTTACTCAGTTGTGTCCAACTCTTTGCAACCCCATGAATCGCAGCATGCCAGGCCTCCCTGTCCATCACCAACTCCCAGAGTTCACCCAAACTCATGTCCGTTGAGTTGGTGATGCCATCCATCCATCTCATTCTCTGTCGTCCCCTTCTCCTCCTGCCCCCAATCTCTCCCAGCATCACAGGCTTTTCCAATGAGTCAACTCTTCACATCAGGTAGCCAAAGTATTGGAGTTTCAGCTTCAGCATCAGTCCTTCCAATGAACATCCAGGACTGATCTCCTTTAGGATGGACTGGTTGGAACCTTGCAGTCCAAGGGACTCTCAAGAGTCTTCTCCAATACCACAGTTCAAAACCATCAAATCTTTAGTGCTCAGCTTTCTTTATAGTCCAACTCTCACATCCATACATGACCACTGGAAAAACCATAGTCTTGGCTAGACAGACCTTTGTAGGCAAAGTAATGTCTCTGCTTTTTAATATGCTCTCTAGGTTGCTCATAACTTTCCTTCTAAGGAGTAAGCGTCTTTTAATTTCATGGCTGCAGTCACCATCTGCAGTGATTTTGGAGCCCAGAAAAATAAAGTCTGACACTGTTTCCACTGTTTCCCCATTTATTTGCCATGAAGTGATGGGACTGGATGCCGTGATCTTAGTTTTCTGAATGCTGAGCTTTAAGCCAACTTTTTCACTCTCCTCTTTCACTTTCATCAAGAGGCTTTTTAGTTCCTCTTCAATATTTAACCTCAATTTCTTTGATATTTCTTTATTCTTAGCCCAACTATTGCTTTAGTAAATACCCCAGTTTGCTTGTTTGATATTTTTTTTTGTTTCTTTTGGTATAAACATGTATAAACATTTTCTTCATCTTTTAGAATACTTTTTTACCTCATGATAACCTGCTACTCACATAATCTTGAAATGAGAGAGTAAATTAGCAATTTACAGGGTGTAGAAATTATTTTTCCATAGTTTCAATCAAAGGAATAGCTGTGATACTCTTATTCATAACATGAATTTCATTAAATTTTAATTTAATATGCAGTGAGTTTTAAGTTTTCCTTTTAAAAAATATAATGTTAGATTGACCTAAATGATTATAGAAAGCAATTTCAACTTTCTGATTCTAGTGTTGATGGGAACTAAAAAGCACAAACTTTGAAACTATTTTGTTTTTGGAAGCTCAACATATCCAGTCATTAGAGAAATACAAGTCAAAACCACAATGAGAGATCACTTAACACCCATTAAGTTGGCTATTATCAAAAGACGGAAATAACCAACTTTGGGACGATGTTGAGAAATTTAAATTTAAATTTAATTTTAAATTTAAATCCTTGTGCATTGTTGGTGGAGATGTAAAATGATACAGCCTCTGTGGAAAACAAGACGGCAGTTCTTTGGAAAATAAAATAGAGTTACCATATGATCCCGCAGTTCCACTTTTAGGTATATACACAAAATTAATGAAAGCAGGGACCCAAACAGATGTCTGTGCCCGTGTCAAGGCAGTATTATCCACAGCAACCCAGAGGTGGAAACAGCTCTTTGTCTATCAATATATGAATATATTTAAAAGATGTCATATGTGTATGCAATGGAATATTATTCAGCCTTAAAAAGTGATGAAATTCTGACATGTGCTACAATGTGAATGAAACTTGAAGAGATTATTTTAAATTAAGCTAGACACAGAAGAACAAACATTATATGGTTCCACTTATATGAAGTACCTAGAGTAGTCAGATTCTTAGAAACAGAAAGTAGAATTGTGGTTACCAGGCTTCCCTTGTGGCTCAGCTGGTAAAGAATCTGCCTGCAATGCAGGAGACCTGGGTTCAATTCCTGGGTTGGGAAGATCCCCTGAAGAAGGGACAGACTACCCACTCCAGTATTCTTGGGCTTCCCTTGTGGCTCAGCTGGTAAAGAATCCACCTGCAATGGAGGAGACCTGGGTTTGATCCCTGGGTTGGGAAGATCCCCTGGAGAAGGGAAAGGCTACCCACTCCAGTATTCTAGCCTGGAGAATTCTATGGACTGTACAGACCATGGTGTCTCAAAGAGTTTGACATGATTGAGCAACTTTAAAAAAAAGCGGGGTGGGGCATTGGCTGGGGAAATTGAGCAATGGAAAATTGTTTAATGGATATGGAGTTTCAGTTTGGGAAGAAGAAAAAGTTCTGGAGATGAATTGTAATGATGATTGCACAATAATGTGAATGTACCTAATGCCACTGAGCTGTATTGCTATGTATACTTTAACTGTAAAAATGATTTTCTTTTCAAAAATAATGTTTCTTAACAGTGATTAACTTAAATAAAATATTTCACTTTATTTTGAAATTATTTCATCCATTTAACCCAGAAAGTTAATTATCCTCATTATCTACAATGTTGAAATTCTAATTCTCTATATTGGGCTTAACAGCCTCAATGGATATTTGGTGCTTTAGTCGCTAAGTTGTGTCCAACTCTTTACAACCCTGTGGACTGTAGCCCACCAGGCTCCTCTGTCCATGGGATTTTCCAGGCAAGAATATCAGAGTGGTTTGCCATTTCCTTCTCCAGAGGATCTTCCTAACCCAGGGACTGAAACTGGGTCTCCTGCACTGTAGGCAGATTCTTTACTGACTAAGCTACCAGAGAAGCCCCAATAAATATAAACTTTGGGCTTCCCAGATGGCAAGTGGTAAAGAATCCACCTGCCAATTCAGAAAACATAAGACGTGGGTTTGATCCCTGGGAAGATCCCCTGGAGTAGGAAATGGCCACCTGCTCCAGAGTTCTTGCCTGGAAAATTCCATGGACAGAGGAGCCTGGCAGGCTACAATCCATGGAGTCACCAAGAGTTGGACAGGACTGAGCAACTGAACACACACACGTACAGTTACGATCTTTACGCTGAGCCTGTGTAAAGGAAACCATATTTAAAAGTCCTTCATGAGTTAGATATTCCAGATTCAGGAAACCTGATACCAGAACCCCTTTAGGATTTAGTGAAATTATACTGATCAAGAACTATGCTCATTTTCGTGTCTTAAAAAAAGCCTTGGGAATATTATTATTGATGCTCTTAGAATCACTTACAGGAGTTCAGATGAGAACTAAACTTCTGTTGCTCAATGAACACCCACCAAATTGTGTATTTTTTAAGAAACTTCTCATGAACGTTGTCTGAAAGGCATTTGTGTGGCTAATATGGATCACATAAGTCAGACACTAAAGCATTATATGTTTGTCTAGTTCTCTCAGCCACTTTTGGTTCTTCTTTCTTTTCCTTTTATGTCCATTGCTTGTTTTTGTTTTGCTTTAGTTGGGGAAGAAGTTAGGAAACCATGATGTTAGGTTAGTTTTAAAAGGATTTTATAATAATAAAATTCTGCCACTTCAAACCATGTTTGAAATGTGTTTAGACGTTCAGGAGTTTTTAGCTATTTATAATGAATTGATAGCCCAACCGCAAAATAAACAGTATCTAAGTTATTTTAAAATGACAAAATGTTCTGGGGCGTGTTTTTGTTATTGGTAGTTATAAGTTGCTCTTACTATTGGAAAGAGATTCATTTTTACTACGGTTAAATGTCCCTTCCATGTACTGGGTAAGACAACAAAAGGGAAAATGTTGCTTTTCTTCACTTCATCTGGTTAGAATGTAAGCAACTATAAAACTGAGCATTTGTATTGTGTACATTCTTTCCAGAGAAAAGTACAATACAAAGTCGGGTGATAATAACGGAAGGAAGGACCCAGCCATGTGCACACCATTTTGATGCTTTTCAGCAGCGTAGACTTCTAGAGGAGTAGGTGTGTGCACACACACACACGCCCTTCTTTATTACCCTCTTGTCAAGCACTGTGCATTTATATTGAGAAAACTGTTTTTGACTCTGAGGGTGTTATAAAGTTCCAGTGAATCTAGAAAGCAATTTTTCCAATATTTTGTTTTCATATATGCATGAATGTTCACATAAATGCTTGAACAGAAAAACACCCAGTTTTATAGGCTCACATAAACCAAATTTCCAGATCACTTTATATTTGTCTGAATAATATGTTTTCAACATTTCTTCTTTTTTTCACTGTGTAATAACTATGTGAATTTAGGTTTCCTGATAACGAGGAACAAGACTGCTGCAGATTAGACGTTGACTTGGTATTTTCAAAGGCTAAAGGCTGCCTCTTCTACAGTTCAGCCTGTAGGTACAATGTCATCAGAACCAATAAGGTCATCAGAGCCATCAGTGTCATCAGAGCCATTCCAGGCAGACGTCTGTCTATCTCACTTGTAACCTTGAAAATTGATGCTGTTTCTTGGACTTGTGAAATGCTCTATCCAGCTTTCCTCGTAGCTTGTTTTGGGGGAACCCCTCCCAAGGATATTACTGCTTCAAACGTGTTGCTCTCTTAGTAACTTCAGGTCATCCCACTAGCCATTACTTCAACTAGTTTGTGCTTTCTCTAGTATAGATTTTTCCAGGCTTTTGTTCAGGTTGGAAGCAGGGGGAAGATCAGTTGTTTTGAAGGTCTCTTTTGTGGGCAAGCATGGTCCTCAGGCAGCAAAAGCGTCTGCCTGCAATGCAGGAGACCTGGGTTCGATCCCTGAGTCAGGAAGTGTCCCTGGAGAAGGAAAGGACAACCCACTCCAGTACTCTTGCCTGGGGAATCCCACGGACGGAGGAGCCTGGTGGGCTACAGTCCCTGGCGTCGCAGAGACTCGGACACGACTGAGCGACTTCACTGTCTTCTCTTTCTCTCTGTGGTCCTCAGTTGAGTTGATTTTCATGTCAGTCTACTCACTGTGTTTTCTGTTGCTACCTCTCCTACTGGATGTCCAGGCTTTCTGTGGATTCGTTACCTTTTTGTTTTTTTTAATCTTCTATAATTTTAGCAGGATTTAAGGAAAGAAGAGAGAACACATCAAGACATTTTAAATAAGAGTGTATATCAGTCAGGATTCAAGCAAGAAAGAGAGGGTATAATCAACAGGCTGGTCAAGGTTAACAGGCACCATGAGATATGGTGAAACATCCCAGGGCTAGCAAGACAAGGTGCTGTCACCTTCTAGACCTAAAGAGGTGAAAGAGAGCATCATGGACCATGACTGTAGTTATGGCTCCTTTAGCAGAGGAACCCACCCAACCAGCAGTATTCCGACAGGGAGGAAGCAGAGGAGAAAACACCCTGACATCATTTCCCTTAGTCTTCCCAGTCTCCAGTGTGTGACTCCCCTTAGGCAAATCTGCCTGAAATCCTGAGGGCATGGGAGTCAGTTTGTGTCACTGGCAGAAGTCAGCCTCCTGGGGCCCAGAGGGGAGAGAACAGGGGGAAGGAGGCAGACAGTGGCTCCTGAAGGACAAATACGAACTGTCCAGTCTTTGCAGCTTCTCTCTTATCCTCCAAATCCAGTCTTAATCATTAATTTATTCATGAGTATGTTTGTACGTGTGTGCTGTGTGTGTGTAAACACGGAACAATTGAGATAGAGGCACAGAACACAACACGTATGTAAAATGAATGTGGATAAAGCCCTTGGTGTGTACCAGGTACTATCTGAAGCACTATAAATGTATCAGATCATTTACTCCCCTTAGTAATTCCATGAGGTAGGTGCTGTTATAACTCCCATTTTCCAGATAAGGAAACTGAAGTACAAAGAGTGTAAGAAACTTGCTCGGTCAAACAGATGGTAAGCGGAAACCCTAGGACTTGCCACAGATTGGAATCAATCAGTAGAACCAGATAGTTGTATATGTATCTGGCACGTGCATTTCATCTGAGACAATGACATGCCCCTTTTCTGTTTTGTAATTATAAACTCAAATGTTGATTGCAAATACTCATGCCTCACCTGCCCTGTCTCACCCACTTACTTACCTGTCCTCTGAAGGAATGTGCATTTGGGACTAGAAAACTGCCTGACCTATCAGAAAGAGTGGACTGAATAAATGTCATATGTATTGTTTCTCCCTGGCTAAGTCTTTTGCTAGATATTATTTGGCAGAAGTTATAGATTCTCCCTCGGCAAGTACCTCAAGTGCGACTATTCTTTGTTGCCAATTTTAAAGATACGTCTCTTAAAAGATAGCTTCTCATACTCTTTAGCTTCCTGAAATCAAGTCTCTTACTTTTTCAATCAATTCAAGGGCAACTCAAAACAACTTGACTGTTGAGTCTTCTTAAGAGACTTTTGGCCATACCAAGAACGCTCTTTCTTTTGAAGGAGCCAACTGTATTGCAGGCATATTTTCTGTGTAGAAGAAGCAGAATCTATAAACTAGTTCCACAATGGAAAAAAAAAAAATGAGGTTCTCTTCATATGTTTCTAAAAGCTATAAAGGAATTGCTCTTTTAACATGCAGTTTATAGTTCTGAGTTTAGCCAAAAGGAAAAGAATTAGAAAATGTTTTAACCAAATTGCCTCTTCTATCAATTCCTGAAGGATCTGCAAAGCAATGTATTATTTTCAATTTTATATTAGAAGTACAGATAGCTTTATATTCCCATGATATATTTAAGCCAATGAAATAAAATACTGTCCTGTTGTTCAATCCAGCTTGGTCCCATTCCTTCCCTTAATTTTGTGTGGTATGTTTTGTTTAGCCTTTAATACAGACTCTGGGGAGCTAAGCAGTGGGTGGTGCTTAGTTTTATTCTGTGTGCAGTATTATTGAGCATTATTAAAAATGTTTTATTATCTTCACATGGAGTAGTGAAAAATCCTTTAAAATTAAATAAACCACGAGGTAGAATTGAACATAACAAATTGAATTTTTGTGGGAAGTTCCCACTGAAAAATAATTAATGTTGGGGTTGTCATCTGTCTCAGCTGTGATGCAAAGCAACAGGCTGGTTCTGTGGCAAAGAAATTGAGATAATTGCTGAGGAAGGTAAGACACTGATATTAGAACCATAGATCTTGATGATTAATACTACAGAACTCTGTGCCTAGTCCTCTCCCTTTTCCCCCCGTGACAACTGAGAAATCTTTAGATATATTCTTAAACTTACCAAAAAGGAAACTTTTACCAGCATACAGTCAACATTTTAAATATTCATCTGTTCTAGTTTAAACTGTGTATTCTCTCCCACTATAGCCTACCATTACAGATACTTATGGAAAGCAGTTGACAGCAGTCATAAGAAAACTCCCTCTTATAGGGCTCCTACAAATGCCCAATACAGAAAATCGACTTCTGCACTCACAAGGGAGGAAAGCAGAGAATTCCCAACTGGGAAGGATGAGGTAAAACCAAACTTCTCAAGAGCCGTGTAAATATTAAAAGGCTAAATTTATTTTATAAACAAGCTAAACAACATCAACCTAATGAGACATAGTCACCTTAAGGTAATTAGGAAATCAGTTGGGATCCCTTCGAAGGGAAATTAAAAACAGAATTAATTTGGGAGAAAAGTTTTTATGGGATTAACATTGAAAGTTGTAATGACAGCATTTGATTGGAGGAGGAGAAGAGAAATAAATGTAGCAAGACTTAAATAGTTCTTATTTTAACGCTGAGGGATATGGTTTTAAGCCGTGATTCCTCTGTTTGTGTACCCGTCTGTGTAACATTGCGCCTCGAGGGTAATTGTAAAGGCACAGATATTGATTCGCTCCCTCTAAAAGAAAGGATGATCTTCTTTCTTGCATTTAGCCAAAAGGAGAAGGGAAATTATTGTAAATGTATTCTATTCTGCTCTAACATTTTTTAATTAAGCTACTTTTCCTTTTATGGCTAAAGTACTTAGATTAATCAAGACCGAAACAGCTGCAGCGAAGAATCTATGAGTTCTTTATTCTAGCATAGAAAAATAAGCCGCTAAAAATAGGAGAGTGTGTAACCTATTCTTTTACAAAAAAGCCTTTGATAATTACTCCCAATAGTTAAACATTTCTTTCAACCTTTTACTCCACTAATCTGGATGTCATATTTCTACCTTTAATAATAATTTCGGTTACTCATTTGCAAGTGTATCGCTCAGATTCAGATAATTCTTCATTCCTATTTGACTTATTACCGTCTGCTTCTTCCGCTAAAGATAGACCATGTTTAATGACAATATTATGTAAAATACCACCCGGCAGGAATTTTTTTGTCTGCTTTATGCGGGCAGAGAAATAATGTTTCTCCAGATTTGCCTAGACATTAAAACCTCAATTTTAGGATAATATCCAGGGTTACCTCAATAACCATTCTGGTTTAAAAAAAAAATGATGCTTTTTATTATTGTTTTTATGGCAGAGATATTCAGAATCAAACAAAAAAAAATGGCAGCTAACCTGAAAACAAATAATCTAAAGCCTGTAATTGTTTTAAGAAAAAAATTAAAATTATAGACAGCATTTTAAAGAATTACTCAAAAGCCGAATTCTCTCAATTTATAAAAAGCCATGCATTTCTGAAGCAGACTGTCTTAAGATGAATGAATCATGACATGATCCTGGGTACTTAGCTATGACATCTGTTAGGTGGTAAATTGCATCGCGCGCCACATGCATAATGAAGGAGGGAACAGTTTTTAGTTCCTGGAGTGTTCCTCGTGTGAAGATGTACAAATAGAGGCAGCAAGGCTCAGGCCAGCTGGAAGAGCTGTGATGCCGGAGACTGCCTGTGACTTGCTGGTAGTGCTCGATGTCTCTTAAAAAATTCATAACCTGCTGAGGTCCCCAGGGAAATGTATTTATAAGCTGCTCAGTTATTCCAAATGATGGCAAACTGAATCTATTTTATGAGACTTCTGCTGTTACCTTGAAGAATCAGTGTCAAAAGTTAGAACACTCATGTGAGAAATATTACCTTGTAATGCATTAGACAGTGTCTTATTCTTGGCAATGGGACATGTAGAAAATATTCAGGAGGTGAATACAAAAATAACAAATGCACACCTGAATATAAGAATAAATGGATTAACATAGCAAACTACCTTGAAGATGAAAGACCAGCTTTGTAGTTTCTAGATGAGCAAGTACTGGGTTTCCTAATTAGTTTAATTAGATAAAAATTGAGGAAGCTCACGTTGAGTCAATAATAACCCATCTTATCTCACTATTTACTAGGATAAACATAATTTTTAAATTTCCTAAAGGAGTGTGTAACATGGCTTGCATATAATATATATGTGTAGAAATACGGGTATTTGTGTCCCACATATGTTCATATAATGCACATGCACATTTATAGTTAAGTTATTGATAAATCTCTATTCTTTCTCATGATCCAAGTCTGACACAGTCTGTTAAAAAATGCGAAGACCCTGATATTAGAGATGGGTGAAGAGAAATCCTGTCTTTGGAATGCACATCTAATTCTACTCTGCGTTGCCCTCAAGGGAGACTTGGCTGTCAGTCACACTGATATTCATGTTCCAGAGTTTTAATTCTGCTCAGTGGTCATAAGATAGAGCAAATTTAGAGACTTTAGTGTGTTCTGGTCATTTGAAAATTTTAAAAGATATGGGAATCACTTAGTGGGGATTTTGAGTATCAATTTTCAACTTCTTATTCAGCGCTTCAGTTTTCTTTCTCTCTTCCCTTTGCCGGGACACAGTACTTAAAAGTGCACGGTCTGCAATCCCTGGTGATAGACTTCTGTGGAAATTCAAAGCGCTGAGCAAGATTTACACTCTTGGAAACTTTCAAATGAGCACACTTACACAGGTTCATGCCGGGGTGTCGGGAGTCACTGCCTGTTGCTAAAGTTGGCAATTACTGCAATACAGATATAACACAGAATTTATCTTTCAAACAGGATGAAAGGGAGTGCTTTGGAGATTGGGAAACTCTGAGAATCCTTTAGGAGGCAGAATTAGCGACGCAGAGACTGACTGCTCCTTTCAGGTGTGTAATTCTTCAAGTAAGGTTTGAATTCTTATCATACAAAATTTAAGAAAAAGCCTCAGAATCCAGAGGTAAAAATTTATTTATTTCTCTAAAGTCGAAAAAAAAAAAAAAAGCAGCATCAGGATGAATCTTTACAGTGCAGAACTGTTCATTTCATGAAATTAGTTTTTAACCATAAAATCGTACATTCTGACTAGAGAGCATTTCAAATATATAAAAGGATACGTTTAGAAAGTAACCACCTGAAGATCCTCTAGGCAAAAAAAACCACTCTAAATATTTTGATATATTTCCTTTATTTTTTTAATCTATCAGTGAATGTTTCTCCCTAAGCGTCTAATCATAATGTTTATTGAATTTTGTGTCTTTTTTTTCATTTGTTATATTCTAATCACATCCTTATTATTGATCCTCTTAGTGCAGTTCAGTTCAGTTGCTCAGTCGTGTCCGACTCTTTGCAACCCCATGGACTGCAGCGAACCAGGCCTCCCTGTCCATCACCAACTCCCGGAGTTCACTCAAACTCATGTCCATTGAGTCCGTGATGCCATTGAACCATCTCATCCAATGTCATCCCCTTCTCCTCCTGCCCCCAATCCTTCCCAGCATCAAAGTCTTTTCCAATGAGTCAACTCTTCGCATGAGGTGGCGAAAGTATTGGAGATTCAGCTTCAGCATCAGTCCTTCCAATGAACACCCAGGACTGATCAACTGTAGGTTGGACTGGCTGGATCTCCTTGCAGTCCAAGGGACTCTCAAGAGTCTTCTCCAACACCACAGTTCAAAAGCATCAATTCTTCATCACTCAGCTTTCTTCACAGTCCAACTCTCACATCCATACATGACCACTGGAAAAACCATAGCCTTGACTAGACGGACCTTTGCTGGCAAAGTAATGTCTCTGCTTTTTAATACACTGTCTAGGTTGGTCATAACTTTCTGTCCAAGGAGTAAGCATCTTTTAATTTCATGGCTGCAGTCACCATCTGCAGTGATTTTGGAGCCCAGAAAAAAAAAGTCAGCCACTGTTTCCACTGTTTCCCCATTTATTTGCCATGAAGTGATGGGACCAGATGCCAGGATCTTAGTTTTCTGAATGTTGAGCTTTAAGCCAACTTTTTCACTCTCCTCTTTCACTTTCATCAACAGGCTCTTTAGTTCTTCTTCACTTTCTGCCGTAAGGGTGTTATCATCTGCATATCTGAGGTTATTGATATTTCTCCTGGCAGTCTTGATTCCAGCTTGTGCTTCTTCCAGCCCAGCATTTCTCATGATGTACTCTGCATATAAGCTAACTAAGCAGGGTGACAATATACAGCCTTGACGTACTCCTTTTCCTATTTGGAACCAGTCTGTTGTTCCATGTCCAGTTCTAACTGTTGCTTCTTGACCTGCATATAGGTTTCTCAAGAGGAAGATCAGGTGGTCTGGTATTCCCATCTCTTTCAGAATTTTCCTTAAGTTCCTCTTCAGTTCAGTTCAGTCGCTCAGTCACGTCCTACTCTTTGTGACCTCATGAATCGCAGCACGCCAGGCCTCCCTGTCCATTACCAACTTCTGGAGTTCACTCAAACTCATGTCCATTGAGTCGGTGATGCCATCCAGCCATCTCATCCTCTGTCTTCCCCTTCTCCTCCTGCCCCCAATCCCTCCCAGCATCAGAGTCGTATCCAATGAGTCAGCTCTTCATATGAGGTGGCCAAATATTGGAGCTTCAGCTTTAGCATCATTCCTTCCAAAGAACACCCAGGACTGATCTCCTTTAGAATGGACTGGTTGGATCTCCTTGCAGTCCAAGGGACTCTCAAGAGTCTTCTCCAACACCACAGTTCAAAAGCATCAAGTCTTCCGTGCTCAGCTTTCTTCACAGTCCAACTGTCACATCCATACATGACCACAGGAAAAACCATAGCCTTGACTAGACAGACCTTTGTTGGCAAAGTAATGTCTCTGCTTTTGAATATGCTGTCTAGGTTGGTCATAACTTTCCTTCCAAGGAGTAAGTGTCTTTTAATTTCATGGCTGCAATCACCATCTGCAGTGATTTAGTGTTAAATTCTGCATAACAATCCATCACAATAAATATTCATAGGTATCTATTTCCTTATCATTGAATGTGAGATCGAATAAAAGTTCTTTCATAAATACTGCTGTTAATAATTTTAATGATTGAATTTTATTTTACATATATATTATTTTCTCAGGAGACAGAAAATAATTTATATGTCAATCAAAAGATAACATCTATAAATGAGGTACTCTAGTACTATATTTGGAGAAGGAAATGGCAGCCCACTCCAGTGTTCTTGCCTGGAGAATCCCAGGGATCAGGGAGCCTGGTGGGCTGCCGTCTAAGGGGTCGCACAGAGTTGGACGTGACTTAAGTGACTTAGCATTAGTCCTATGTTGCTTTCTAAAATCAACATTAACAGTTTATTAAAATGTCCTGTTTATTCACTCTTGTCAGCCAGATGGTTTTCTCAGTATCTTTTTAAGTATCTTGTGATTCATAGATTAAATGTAGTATATTGTTTTAATTTGTGTTCATTTGGTTCCTAGTGAAATTGAGCACTATCATCCCAGTTCTGAACTTATGGTTCCTATTTCTCTTCAACATAGTTGCTTATGTGTTGGCCCATTTCCTTAAATTTTAATATTGGTATATTTAAAGTATTCTTTTTATATAATGCCTGAAAGGCAGAAGACCTGGGTTCAATCCCTGGGTTGGGAAGATCCCCTGGAGAAGGCAACGGCACCCCACTCCAGTACTCTTGCCTGGAAAACCCCATGGACAGAGGAGCCTGGTAGGCTACAGTCCATGGGGTCGCAAAGAGTCAGACATGACTGAGACTTCACTCTTATATAATAACATATTTGATTTGATATTGTATCAATTTAACCCTTATATTTTGTTTTCTTTTCTATATATATTTTATATATCCTTTTCTTAAATGCTGAATATTTTAGTTATTTTATGCAAAAATATTCATATTTACCAAAATGAATCAGTTTTTTTCTACTTTACTAAAAGTTATTGGTTTTTTTTTTCCTACATTTTCTACCTTTCAGAGGCTTTGGAAGTTCTTTCCTCTTAAGATTATAGGTAAATATTCATTCTTAGCTTGGCTGTTTTTCTTGCTTCTATGGCTCTGGTGGTAGATACTCAGCCTTTTGATGATACGACCTTTAATACTTAGCACTTCTGTTCCTTTGCAGTTGCTCTGGTGATAAAGTATGAGTGTATAAATTTACTTTTGTCCAGATAGCTAATCAGTTATCCCCAGTACATCCTGCTATTAAACACTGCTTATTTGGAATCTTGGCTTAAATTTATCCCAGTAAAATTTTTTATAGTGAAAAAGTTACTGCATCCAAAGTAATACACTTCTCTGCTTTGGACATTTATGGAACCGGAAGTCATAATCACACAAGTATTGCAGGGTCTTGTGGCTATGGAAGAACTCTTCCTCGTAGCATCAATCAAAACTTTATTCTCTGTGACCTGTGTCAGTTACTCTTTTGACTTTACACAAATGAATCACTTGACACAGTAGTCACTCAACTGATGAACAGCCTTTTAAAGAAACCTGTAAACTATTCATGAGATGGCTACCTTGCTGTAAACCATTAGTGACATGCTACCTTGCATGTGAAAGCATTTGATAATGCCTATCAAACTGTAAAGTGTGTATATTTTTATCCAGAAATTAATCTATTGGGATACGTCCTTCAGATACACAGCTCTCAGTGTGCGTTGCTGTAGAGACAAGGATGTCCCCTGGAACGCTGTTAGAAAAGGCAAATAATCTAAATAGAAACAAACTGAATGGCAGTCAGTGAGGGACTATTGAATTTTGCAAGAACACAACACTGCGCAGCTACTAGGAAAGAATGAGGTGAACCAGGATATGATGACATGGACAGGTCTCCAAGGAGTGTTACTAAATTGAAAATACAAACAGCCAAAGATTGAGAGTATTCCCTTTTACATACATTATGATATATGTTCATGTGTAGCTCTGTCTATATATCAGTTCAGTTCAGTTCAGTCGCTCATTTGTGTCCAACTCTTTTCGACCCCATGGACTGCAGCACTCCAGGCCTCCCTGTGCATCACCAACTCCCGGAGTTCACTCAAACCCATGTCCATTGATTCGGTGATGCCATCCAACCATCTCATCCTCTGTCGTCCTCTTCTCCTCCTGCGTTCAATCTTTCCCAGCATCAAGGTCTTTTCCAATGAGTCAGTTCTTCGTGTCAGGTGGCCAAAGTACTGGAGTTTCAGCTTCGGCATCAGTCCTTCCAATGAACATTCAAAACTGATTTCTTTTAGGATGGACTGGTTGGATCTCCTTGCAGTCCAAGAGACTCTCAAGAGTCTTCTCCGACACCACAGTTCCAAAGTATCAATTATTTAGTGCTCAGCTTTCTTTATACTCTAACTCTCACATCCATACATGACTACTGGAAAAACCATAGCTTTGACTAGACGGACCTTTGTTGGCAAAATAATGTTTCTGCTTTTTAATATGCTGTCTAGGTTGGTCATAACTTTCTTTCCAAAGAGCAAGCGTCTTTTAATTTCATGGCTGCAGTCACCATCTGCAGTGATTTTGGAGCCCCCGAAAAATAAACATATTCATATAAGATTATTAAAATGTTTAAATGCCCAACACTGAACTACAGATTTTTCTTACCACAACCTCCTCCCCATATTTCCCCATTTCACTAAGTAGAAATGGCATTTTCTCAATTGCTCAGGCAAATACTCTCTTTTCATCTTTGAGTCTTTTTCTCATATCCTGTGTCTTACACTATGCTGCTGCTGCAGCTGCCAAGTCGCTTCAGTTGTGTCGAGAACTATTATTATTGTACAAAGGCATGAATATGATATTTTCCTTCACATGTTGAGTTTATTTACAGTATTTTCAATTCCAAAATATTTATGATGGTAATGTAGCATGATTATTAATCACATGTGGAAAGATCTCTGACAAATACACAGTTTTATGGATACATGGCTTCCCTGGTGGCTCAGTTGGTAAAGAATCTGCCTGCAATGCAGGAGACACAGGTTCAGTCTCTGGGTTGGGAAGAGCCCCTGTAGAAGGAAATGGCAACCCACTCCAGTATTCTTGCCTGGGAAATCCCATGGACAGAGGAGCCTGGTGGGCTGCAGTCGATGGAATTGCAAGAGTTGAATGTGATTTAGTGACAAAACCACCACCGTAGGTACATAATTTTCATCCACATCATCTATATTGGTACATAAAGTATAATTAGTACCAACTCTAGCTTGACAGTTGTTCATACGATGCAAATCTGGGATGATTTTTTTAAAGGATGGGAATAATCTTTTGGTGGTACGTGAATATTTTCTTATTTATAGTAACAAACTCTTTTTCATTATCCTCAAAATATTAAAAGAGATAGGACTTTATCTCCTACTGAGTCTAATTCCCATAAGGTCCCATAACTATGAAAGTTAATTCATAGTATTAACTTTTCCAGGATGGAAGCAATGTGTAAAACTAAGCATGAAGTAAAGAACAATCTGATTAAATGGTTATCAGAACATTCAGGTGGTTGATCAATTTGTCTTAGTCCCAAAAGGACTGAATTGCAAACCCGAGTGTTCTCTGCTTCCACTCCTCTCTCCACTCTCTCGCTCTCTCCTCATCCTCTGTCTCTCTCCTTTCTCTTGCACACACCTATACACACCCGTTTCCTTCATATTCAAAAGCTAAGAGCCTGTGAACAACTTCGTGAAAAATTTCATCGCTTTCGCATGAAGACTTGCTGAACAGAAATGTCTCACTAAAACTTTAAATCCCACCAGTACCCCTGAAAGTATGACTCACTTAATTGGGACCATTTAAATCATAAAGCACAACATGGTTCCAGGCAAGTTAATTACATAGACAGCTGAAGGAGCAAGTTACAAGCAAGGAGGCTAGAAGAAGCGTTTCCAGAATTCACTGACATGAAGCTTCCAAAAAACATCTAGTAGCCAGCTGAGGAACCCGGCAGCTGCACACCTATTAGCTATTTTCATGTAAATTATGAATCCAGCCGGCAAGTCAAAAAATAGTCACAAACCCTTAAGCTCGAGTACAGTCACTAATCAAAGGCTTGCCTTCACCTGTGCTTCACAGCAGGGACTGTGCTTTATTCTTTTATTGGTCTTTACTTTCAGGCTAACGGAACACAATTAACCAGGAAGAAGTGTAAATAACCAAAGAAAACCACCAAACAGTAAGTTATTCGGGAAAACGCCACGCCAATGTATTTCATTCTTGGTTCCTTCTATAGCAGATGATTGTATACCATTTTTATTAATAAGAATAAGGCTGTACAGTGTTCGATTCACCTTTGCCTCACACCCCTGCCTTTCCTCACACCTCTGTTAACCCTCCTTGAACTTTCTTTGCTGGTTTTTGTCCCTCTAAACTAAGTAAGAGTGAATAAAATACCTCATGGGTCTTCTTTTTCCCTCCTCTCCTCCTTCCTGTGGTGAAAATCAGCACTGCGCTTGTCTCAGCTTCCAACTCACACACACACACACACACACACACACACACACATAGTCCTCTAGATTCTTCAGGGCTACAATCACAGATCTGCCTTCTGTTTATTCTGCCCCTCAAACTAATCACCAAATACTGTTGCTCTGACTTTAATATGTCCCTTAACCATCAGCTCCCTGCTGTAACCGGCATTATCTTTCAGCTGGAGTATAAAGATCATTGTAATTGTCCAAATTCTGCCCACCACACGGGGATTTGAGGGTAAAGAACAATCCAAGTGAATGGCAAGGGGTTCTGCATGGTGGGTGGCCTTCTAGGAGAGGAAAAGGTCAAAGTCTTTTGGGGAAAAGAATGATCCAAAGGCCTTGAAATTGGGATACAGACAATCTAAAGGCAAGAAGCAGAAACTCAACATTTGAATTTGGGGCACAGGTATAGAACGAGCAAGGGAGTCTTTTGCAAAAGCATTAAACTACCAAGGGCATCCATGGCCCGCTTTTATCAGTCGTTTGGGGAACTCATAGTACAGCGAGCTGACCACAGCCAAGAAAAACACCACTGAGTAATTTCACTGTGCTCATTCTCTCTCCTCAAATCCCTTCTTCTTAGTTCTGCTGGCATCGACTTCTTGAAATCTGACTGCAGCTTGGCCATTCCTTTCCTTGATGGGCCCCCATGTATGTAGAATGAAATCTGAACCGCTCCTTCTGGCACTCAGGTCCTTCTCCAGTCAGGCTCTGTGGGTCTTTTCACTAATCCCCTGTCACTGTGAATGCCTACATGATGATGAGATGTCCTGGAAACCATGATAACAGACGAAAGGGTGTTTTCATGTAGATGGTGGGGCAAGGTCTTTCATGCTTTTTCAGTATTTCATCAAAATTAGAAAGCTCTTCCATAAGACGCAGTGTATGAGCACTAAAAGCCTGTCACTTCAGTTCCTAGTTCTTAGCTAAAACAAGATTGAGAAAGGCCCTAGATAACCCCATCTTCCAGGCCTTCAGAAAATAGTTATGTCTCCTACTCACCAGTGTGACATTTGTACAAAATGGAATGTGTTGGAATCAAAATCTGGTCTTTAGTCATCGTCTATTTGATGTAAAACATACTCTTCACCCAAGTATTCAAGCTTACGTCTTAATCTCTGTCACTTTAAAAATACCAGATAGCATCTTTTTCATCAGTAGCATTCATTTTAACTGTTTTCTTCTCATAGTTCCCCTGAAATGTCTCAAGTTTCTTTTATTAAGACCCTCTAGGCCTTGCTGTAATATGTAATCAGGGTGTATTTACATCACACTCCCACTGAACAAATCAGTACAACATAAGTATATTATTCCAAAAACTTTCTCAGAGTCTGGCTCCTTGGCTAAAAACCATGTGTATCACAGTTTTTACAAAAACACATTCCACTTCCTCAATAGAATAGGGTGGCTCCATCTGGGTGGTTCTATTCAACTATTGTACAGCATGTGAACACATATTTATGAATCATTTGTCCAACAGACCTTATTGGATCCTTAACACCTGCTGTGTAAAACATATCTCCGGGCATATGATGAAAATATTTCAGAACTCATGAGAAGCCACAACAAAGCAGCTCTTTTTAAGTTTGACATAGCAAAAAAACTAATGGAGTTAAAACATACTCCTGAGCCGGACTTGAAAAAAATCAAATACCACTTTCAAAAGATAATAGTGAATAGACTCTAAGAAGACTGAGAGAGGCAACAATTAATGATAGGCAGGCCTCAGAGGACCACAAGGGTCTGTCTGCTTCAGAGTGACCATCCCATTCAAGCTTCCTTTTTCTTCTGTCATCTGCCTTCTCATTAATTTTTAAACCTACGCTTGTCCTTTCAAGGAAGCCCTGCCTCTTTTGCCTTTGCTCTCCCTTCAGCTTACTGTTTGTTCTAAAAGAATGCAGGCTGCACATAACATCCAAGGGCAGTGCCAGTACGGATAATGCTAAAATCACAGTTTCACACTATTTCTGTTACGGGCAGATTGCTGGTCCGAATAGCATCCACGCATCCAGCTGTCTCATGACCTGAGTTGTTTTGGTTCGTTCACGTCTCCTGCTTTTTCTCACTCCAGCATTACCCGCTGGATGCTGGAATAGCTAATCATTTCCCAGACGGCTCTCTGACTGATGTGTAGATAGAGTACTAAACCACGGGGTGGCTTGCTATTTCCCCCTGCGTTTCCCCTGCATTGATCAAATAAGCCTGAATCACCGTGCCGGAGCCTTCCTTCTCACCTATCGACTCCGCGCTCATTTTCTTCTCTACAGACTCTATTTCATTTCCTCTTTATCTGACTCAGCCTCGTTTTCACTTTATCATAGGTAGCAAGTCAATTTCCAGTCACAGGGTTATCAGTAAAGATTATCAGGGTGGACATCTGTCTCCTGCACCAAAAGAAAAAAAAAGAGAGAAAGCGCTGAATGGCTGGATGTATAGGGACATATCACACACACACAATACACACTCATAATAAGCACACACACAAAGTACATGTACTACCAGCCAAACAAAAATGTCAGCTGTCACTCAGCCCCTGCTAGCTGTTTCAGTTTGAATACCAGTGGCCTGCAGGTTAAAGGATGAAGAATAAGAAGAGGGAAAAGCAATAAAAAGTTCTTCTAACAACAGAGACTTTACCACTAACAATGGTATGATCACTAGATACAAAGAATAATAAAAGCTTAATTCTCATTACTCTCCGCAGAGAAGATACTTAAAACATTTTAAACATCTGGGATACTGTATTTTTTTAAGGAAAAAAAAAAAAAAAAAAAACTCTTGTTAGTTCAGACTTACACTAGTTTGATACTGCTAAAAATTATTTAGAAGAGTTTACAGCAAGTGTTTGAAATGGAGACAGAGTAACATGATACCCCAGCTTTAAAACATGTGTTTGTATATAGCCCACGCACTCAATGTGCCAGCAAATCTGGAAAACTCAGCAGTGGCCACAGGACTGGAAAAGGTCAGTTTTCATTCCAATCCCAAAGAAAGACAATGCCAAAGAATGCTCAAACTACCACACAATTGCACTCATCTCACATGCTAACAAAGTAATGCTCAAAATTCTCCAAGCCAGGCTTCAACAGTATGGGAACCATGAACTTCCAGATGTTCAAGCTCGTTTTAGAAAAGACAGAGGAACCAGGGATCAAATTGCCCATATCTGCTGGATCATTGAAAAAGCGAGAGAGTTCCAGAAAAACATCTACTTCTGCTTTATTGACTACGCCAAAGTCTTTGACTGTGTGAATCACTAGTACAAACTGTGGAAAATTCTTAAATAAATGGGAATACCAGACCACCTGACCTGCCTCCTGTGAAATCTGTATGCAGGTCAAGAAACAACAGTCAGAACTGGGCATGGAACAGACTGGTACCAAATCAGGAAAGGAGTACATCAAGGCTGTATATTGTCATCCTGTTTATTTAACTTATATGCAGAGAACATCATGAGAAACACTGGACTGGATAAAGCACAAGCTGGAATCAAGATTGCTGGGAGAAATATCAATAACCTCAGATATGCAGATGACATCACCTTTATGGAAGAAAGTGAAGATGCACTAAAGAGCCTCTTGATGAAAGTGAAAGAGGAGAGTGAAAAAGTTGGCTTAAAACTCAACATTCAGAAAACTAAGATCATGGCATCTGGTCCCATCACTTCATCACAAATAGATGGGGAAACAATGGAAACAGTGACAGACCAATTTGGGGGGCTCCAAAATCACTGTAGATGGTGACTGCAGTCATGAAATTAAAAGACACTTGCTCCTTGGAAGAAAAGTTCTGACCAACCTAGACAGTGTATTAAACAGCAGAGACATTACTTTGCCAACAAAGGTCCGTCTAGTCAAAGTTATGGTTTTTCCAGTGGTCATGTCTGGATGTGAGAGTTGGACTATAAAGAAGGCTGAGCGCCAAAAAATTCATGCTTATGAACTGTGGTGTTGGAGAAGACTCTTGAGAGTCCGTTGAACTGTGAGGAGATCCAACAAGACCCTTCTAAAGGAAATCAGCCCTGAGTGTTCATTGGAAGGACTGATGTTGAAACTGAAACTCCAACGCTTTGGCCACCTTATGCGAAGAGCTGACTCTTTGGGAAAGATCCTAATGCTGGGAAAGATTGAAGGCGGGAGGAGAAGGGGATGACAGATGATGAGATGGCTCGATGGCATCACCGATGCAATGGGCATGAGTTTGAGTAAACTCCAGGAGTTGGTGATGGACAAGGAGGCCTGGCGTGCTGCAGTCCATGGGGTTGCAGAGTCGGATGTGACTGAGCAACTGAACTGAACTGAGCTGAACTGAACTGAGACAGTTTTGATCATCACACCTTGGCTTTGCTACTGGCCTGCAGTGGGTAGAGTTAGGATGCTGCTACGCATCCTACTATATACTAGCCAGCCCTTTCCCTGCAGCAAAATATTATCTGGACCCAGCAATCAGTAGTGCCAAAAATAAGGAACTGCTCTATCCAGGGAATCCTCAAGGCCCAAGGAACTGCTGGCACTTCAAAATTGGAAAATAAAAGTCCACAGAACTATGTTTATGGTGAGATGAGTTCTGAGCTACCAGTTGTTACTTCGGAAAGAAAGATATCCAAAACTTCATAGAGTTGGAAGAGATATGAGAGGTTATCCAGTTCAGACATCACTTAACGGAAAGTAAGACCATGTGGTGCAGTGGGAAGGCATGCCACGAGCTCCCCCGCTGCGTGCACACCCCTGGCTGGCAGGGGTGGGACGGGAATGTCAGATGGACTTCAGTGGCCAGTACAGTCCTCAAAGCCCCCAGGAGCCATCTGCAATGGTCAGTGTAATCAGATAAAGAGAGCTTAATCTGGACAGCAAAGAGCAGGAAGGGATATTTCTGAGGTTAACAGCGTGATTAGGGAAAACAGGGGTGAATGTTTATTCATCAGTGTTATTGTACAGAATTGAGGTAAACTTCGGAGAAGGCAATGGCACTCCACTCCAGTACTCTTGCCTGGAAAATCCCGTGGATGGAGGAGCCTGGTAGGCGGTAGTCCATGGGGTCACGAAGAGTCGGACACAGCTGAGCGACTTCACTTTCACTTTCACTTTGGAGCTTGAAAGTGATAAGCTTAGGGGAAGACAGCCTACACAAACTTTATACCTTTAGTAAAATTTTGAAATTTGTTACTCTAGAGAAGAAGTCGATGGACATGAGTTTGAGTAAACTCCAGGAGTTGGTGATGGACAAGGGAGGCCTGGTGTGCTGCAGTCCATGGGGTCTCAAAGAGTTGGACACAACTGAGCCACTGAGCTGAACTGAGAGAGGAAGTTTAGATTTTAAGAATCAGTAGCTTCCAAAGATTTTTTTTTCTTACAAATTTATGGAAGAGAAATTCAGAGCTGGATCCTGAAGGTAACCAAGATGTTTGGGAGCTGGAGTGGGCAGAGTTGTGCTGGGTCTTACTGATTGGGACAAAAAAGAAAAAGGAGTATATGGAACATGCCAGGCAGTCCACAGAAATGTTGAAAAGGATGAAGAATAGCCTCAGGCTTTTTTTTTTTTTTTTTGGAAACAGCTCAAAAATCATGCTTACAAACTGCTTGGATAAGGATTCTGGCCAAACGCCCATCAGCCCAGCTGCCACTTTGACCCCAGGAGCCCTGCTTTGTGGCCACTACATCAGTCCTGACGCAGAGGCTGTTTTTCATCCACACCCCTTGCCCGTCTCAGGCAGCTCCGCTCTGCGTGGTCTCCACGCTGGGACCCGCGCTGGTAGAAGTCAATATCTGGAATTTTACCATTCACTCTGGCAGAGGGAACTAGCTCTAGAGAGTCTCTCACCAGCTGTTAAACACCTGAGCCAGAAGTCAGACTCTCATTTCTGCTCCTAAGTCAGGACTAGTCACCTATCCTTTACCCAGTGACAAGGAAGTCAGCGAGGGTGGTCTTCCTATGTATCCAGAAAGGGGAGCAATAATGCCCTCAGCAGGCACCTCTACTGCCCCCTGATACCACCGTGTCCCTGGAGTTCCATTCGGCCCACCCAGAACTGTCACCGTCAGTGAGAAGGAGCGAGCTCTCAGTCGGTTTTGACCTGTGACGTTACGTCCTGAATCCAGGTCGGACATAAATGAGTCTGCTTAGCAGAGCTCAGTTCAGGTGTCTGTGCTTGTAGTATTTTCAGCTCCTATGAACTCGAAGACTTGCCCCTTCAAAACTCCTAAAGTGGGGAGATTCCTCAACTTAAAAATTCCATAAACAACTATATGCCAGATGTCTGCAAAGTGGTGGTAAATTAGTACCCCGGGAAGGTGACAAAAGTCACTTTAGTGCTGCTCGTCCTGTGTGACCCCTCAGGCTCCCGATGAAGCGTTATCCCGGTGGGTCGCACCAGTCAGCCCTAGCAGGCTTTCCTGGGCCCCCAGTCACGGGTGCCCAGCAACGGCCACTAATATGGAGACATTAAGTTGCATCAGGAGGAATCATTGGCTTTAAGAACACTGAAGAGTAGAGGAAGAGAGTACCTAAAGTGACTGTGTCAACTTAATATTGGTTCTCCTAAAAGCAGAGCACACGAGAGAGAGCTTAGAGCAAGATGAGAAAATTGTAAAAGACCAGTTTATATTCGTGGAGGTGATCTCTGCAATAGCCACAGGCAATCAGCAATTGGCACCTTGGCGCTGGTCGGGAATATTGAAAGCTGCCTGGAAGATGAGCTAAACTGTACTCCTTGAGTACCCTGCTGCTGCTGCTGCTAAGTCACTTCAGTCGTGTCCGACTCTGTGCTACCCACTGGACTGCAGCGCACCAGGGTCCTCCATCCATGGGATTTTCCAGGCAAGAGTGCTGGAGTGGGGTGCATTGCCTTCTCCACCTTGAGTGCCCAGAAGCAGTCATTCCTGTCATCAGTCTATTCCTTTCCTTTCTTAACTCTTTACTTTTTCCGTGGAAAAGACAGTGCAAAACTTAAGAAAGGAAAAGCCAACAATTTAGAAGTCGATCAGAATAACTCAGGCAGCAAATTACATATGGTCAGATACTTCATATTGCCTAAACTGTGAATGGATTTTGTCTCTGAAGTTTCTGACTGAAAGGAGTTATTCTAATTACAAAACTTCCCAACAGTAACAAAAAAGTTATAGTTTATTATATGAAACATTCAAGAGTACACATGGTCTTATAATATTCTAATACCTGACATTTAACTATAGTTATCCTTTTTATTCAAATATGGAATTAACAGTCTTTTTAAACCCTGGGTTTCTTCCCATTGATATAACTTTTGTCTTTTATACTCCAGTATGTGCATTAGAAAAATCCTACACACCTGGAATTCTTCCAATTTACCAAGCTGACAGCATGAAATTAAAAGACACTTGCTCCTTGGAAGAAAAGTTCTGACCAACCTAGACAGCATATTAAAAAGCAGAGACATTATTTTGCCAACAAAGGTCCATCTAGTCAAAGCTATGGTTTTTCTGGTAGTCATGTATGGATGTGAGTGTTGAACTTTAAAGAAAGCTTAGCGCCGAAGAATTGATGCTTTGAAACTGTGGTGTTGCAGAAGACCCTTAAGAGTCCCTTAGACTGCAAGTAGATCCAACCAGTCCATCCTAAAGGAAATCAATCCTGAATATTCATTGAAAGGACTGATGCTGAAGCTGAAACTCCAAGACTTTGGCCACCCGATGGAAAGAACTGACTCATTGGAAAACACCCTGATGCTGGGAAAGATTGAAAGCAGGAGGAGAAGGGGATGACAGAGGATGAGGTGGTTGGATGGCATCACTGACTCAATGGATGTGAGTTTGAATAAGGTCAGGGAGTTGGTGATGGACAGGGAGGCCTGGCATGCTGCAGTCCATGGGGTCGCCACGACTGAGCGACTGAACTGAACTGAACTGACCAAGCTGATAGAAATTTTGAGAATAACCATTTATTTTAAAGTATTTGTACTTATAAAAGAAGTAATTTAAATTAGAAAAAAAGAGTTGTTTCCCATCATGAACACATATTTTCTTTCCATTCTAAGCATGTATGTGTGCATACGTGTGTGTGTGCATACGTGTGTGTGTGCGTAGACCACCCATATCAGGCAGCAAATTATACATGTATAAATACTTTATTTTTGACCCCGTATGCATTTATAGTGATTTATCATTTCGTGGGCTGTGTGTGCCACCTCGACCCTCCTTCAGGACTGAGGCACTAGCTTTCTCAGATGCTAGGAGGATTGGCAGGTTGCGGAGCTCAGCTGAGACGCTCTTAGGGAAATACCCTCAGTCCGAGAGGCAGGCTTGCCAAAGTCACACCTCCTCTCTCTTCACACACCCACTAAGGAGGATCCACGTTCACTGCAGGAGTATGAAGCCCAGCCCACTACGCTGGCTCAGGACGTTTCTGAAGGGCCGCCGCAGCCCCAGAGCTCCCCGCAGGGTCTGCTGAGACCTTCCCTGTGCCCACACGTCTGGAGCACATCTGAACTGTTTCCTCTGCTTCCCTTCCGGTGTCTACCCTCGTGGCTGCCCCCTCCTCCTACATAATTTCGAAATCCTTTCTCTGGGAAGCCTGACCTAAAACTACCCAAGTATTTTTGCATATCATTATGGACTTTTCCTTGGGCAAGGTAATGAACTTTGCTTCAGTTTTCTCTTCCGTTAAATGAAGAAAAATTTAAATCCTTATCTCACAAAATTATTCTTACAGTGAAAAGTAGTAATACATTTAAAGATTTTAGAACAATGCTTGGCATGTAATAATGCTATTCAGCAAAATATTAGCTATTATATTCATTTTGCTATCTGCTTAAATATCTTTCAAATGAATGAGCCATATTGTACATAATAAATTTAGAGTTTAGTTTAAACTCTTATTTTAATATATATTCAGCAACAAGCTAATATATACATTATAATTTTTTCATTTGCAATCATTTTCTAAAATAAATTTATGAAAGTAAAAGTAATGAGTCAAAACATATATGCATTTAATAATAAGTCTCTTTTACAATTACAGAATCAATACATGTCCATTATGGAATTTTCTTAAGTATGAAAAAGTAGAGATAGTTTTAAAAAAAAAACTGAAATTTTCTAATTTTCCCAATATGAAAATTGTAAACTATTTGGTTGCAAAGTATCCTCGTATATTGATTGGTCATGATCAATAACAGAAGATATTCTGTTAATAATAAACAGTAGGAGAAAAACTTTGCATATTGAATATCCAAGTGTCTGTATTTCTTTTTTAAACTTATAGACATTTGAGTTTAAATGTACAAAGACTAGTTCTATAAATATTCACAAGAAAGACATCAGCATGATTGCCTCCAGGGAGAGGATGTGAAAGTTCAGGAGAAGGACTTACTTTTAACTATATTCTCTATTAAATTATTCTTTGAATGTTATAATATGCTCATAGTAACATTTTTTTCAAACAACTACTTTAAAACATTTTATAAATTTAGATTCAGGGAAATATAATCAATAAAAGAGAAAATAATTTTTTTGCTATGTCATATTATAGTTTTATTTTTGATTTGTTGAGGCGACTCCATACTACTTTCCATAATGACCATACCAGTTTACATTGACACTGACAGCATGTGATTTTCTCCTTTGCTCCTCATTCTTTTTTTTTTAATTTATTTATTTTTATTGAAGGATAATTGCTTTACAGAATTTTGCTGTTTTCTATCAAACCTCAACATGAATCAGCCATAGGTATACATACATATACATATATATATCCTCTCCCTTTTGAACCTCCCTCCCATCTCCCTCTCCATCCCACCTCTCTAGGTTGATACAGACCCACTGTAAACCAAAATTGAAATAGACGCATGTATCCCATTGTTCATGGCAGCACTGTTTACAATAGCTAGAACAAGGAAGTAACCTGGATGTCCATCGACAGATAAATGAATAAAGAAGTTGCGGTACATACACACAATGGAGTATTACTCAGCCATAAAAAGGAATGCATTTGAGTCAGGTCTGATGAGGTGGATGATCCTAGAGCCTATTGTACACAGTGAAGTGAGTCAGAAAGAGAAAAAGAAATACCATATTCTAACACATATGTACAAAGTCTAGAAAAATGGTACTGAAGAATTTACTTATAAAGTGACAATGGGGAAACACACATACAGAATAGACTTATGGACACGGAAGAGGGAAGGAGACCATGAGATGTATGGAGAGATTAACATGGAAACTTACATTACCATATGTAAAATAGATAGCCAATGGGAATTTGCTGTATGGCTCAGGAAAGAGAAAAGAGAAAACAAAAATTTTGATGTTATAGTGCAATCAGAAACACCTGGGAATGCCCATGTCCTTGTTCTTGCCAAATTCAGTGTACGAAAGTGTTCAATCTTTGCTGATTTTATAGGCAAACCATCCAATATCTTATTATTACTTTATCTTTCTTAGATAATGGAGCTGAACTATTTTGAAAATGCATATTAAGCAATTTAATTATTTGGTGAGCAGGACTTATGACCATGGTGACATGAAGTAGACAAAAGAAAACCTTTCCCCAAAAAATAATTATAAAACTAGACAATATTATCAAAAACAACCCTTTTAGAACTCTGCAAATTGACCAATTAGCAAATAGAGAGACGCTTATTAATGAAGAACTGCTGGCCTCCAAGAAAGAATCATGGAAATCTGAGGCCTTCCTGTCTGGAGTTGCTCCCATCCCCTAACTAGATTTGCTCAAAAGTAGATTTGAAATGACAGAAGAGAAATTGCAAGGAAGCTGAAAATAAATCAATAGAAATAATCCATTCTGAAGAACAGAAAGGAAAAGATTGACAAAATAAAGCTCTCCATAGAACTGTGAAACATCAAGCATACTAATAATATTTGTACAATGGATGTCCCAAAACAAAGGAAAAAGGTAGGAAAAAAAAATCAGTGAAATAAGTATGACCTATTAGATGAAAAAATATTCCTGAAAAGAATCAATAATCTCCAAAAACTCTGAGTAGAATAAACATAAGGAGAACCATATGTAGATATGGTGTAAGTGCTGAAACCAAAATTTTCATCAATTTTTGCAATAATTACATTAGGTGTGAATGGGGTAAATACTCCAGTAAAAAGCATTCCGTTAAACTGAGTAAAAATTAAGACTCAACTTGGTTATCTGCAAGAGAAATGCCTTAGCTTCTAAGGCACAAATCGGCTAAAAGGATAGAAAAACACATACCAGGGAAACAGATCTGTGAGACTGGTGTAGCTATAACAATACCATAAGAAAAGGAATATTAAGGCAAAGAACATTATTGGAAATAAAGGGGAAATTTTATAATGATAAAGGGCTATTAGAAAGAAAGAACTTAGATGTGTACTTAAAACAGGAACCCAAAAGTACATGGAGCCAAAGCTGACATATTGAGAGGAGAACGAGACGGCTCAGCAATTGTGTTTGGAGAGTCCAGTGCCACATTCTCAATAATTGACAATACTTCTAAATACAAAGTCAGTAAACATAGGGTAGATTTTAACAAGTAGAACAATAATTTGGACAGCCGTAGAACACTGCATCTGACAACAACAAAACATATAACCTTTGCCAGCACAAATGAAGTATTTTTAGGTTAGACCATATACTAGCTTATAAAACAATTCTCAATACATTTAATTGAATTGTGAATCATCTGTTCATGCCTTTGACCCATTTATCTAGTGTGATTATATACTGCTTAAATTTGAATAAATTCCCTAGGTACTAATTATAATATAGTCTACCCTCTCATATATGCTGCATGGTTTTTTCTCCAATTCGGCTTCATTATCTACTTTATGACATTTAAGAAGTTTTTAATTTTAATGTTACTTAGAACAACTAACATTTTCATTCACTACTTCTAGCAGTCATCTTCTTAGAAATTGTCTCCTACTTTAGAGAACTTATAAAATTCTACTTTATTTCGTTTTTTTCCGTGCAAGACATTTTCTTTAAATTTTATTATTTAAATCTTTAATTCAGCCAGAATGTGTGAATATTTGAATGAGAGATCTAAGTTTTCCCGTAGTTAATCGATTTTTCCAAAAATTTTCCAAGTCTTTTCAATTCATTTCAGTAAACCTTTATTCATTCATTTCTGAGATCTTCTTTGTTAGGTATTCTTTTAAAAGTCCCAAATTAAAAGACTGAGTATAAAGTATGAATAATTCTCAACTAATTCATAAGCATAATGCTATTCTACTCATGGTCTTTTTGTGCTATTTTTAGAAAATTTAATGAAATGATTGTAAATATTCACTGGAATCATAAATGAAATATCTAAATAAATTTTTGAAGTATTATTCAGGGAAGGCAAACTCTTACAAAATTAAATAATACATACCTGATGCAGAAAAGAAAAAATATTGTCAGTTTTGTATACCTCTTTCTCTATATATAGACACCAGATGGCAGAGCACCTGAAAGGTATTCTGTTTGATAAACTGAACTATGACAACTACAAGCAGATCAAACTAACGTAACAAGAGGGGGACATGGAAGATAAAGCGTAATACAGGTGAACTTTAAGGATGAAACAGTAGATTTTGATTCCTAGAGAGTTGGAACAGCTATCAAGTAGAATAGCAGCCTGTCAAATAGTAAAAAGGATCTGTCAGTGGGCAATCTGGGAGATCAAGGAGAGAATTATTGAATATCTTCAAAGCATGTCTACATATAGCTATTTTTCAGACACAGAATAAACATTTTCAAATTCAACAGCTAAGAAGGCACAAATTATTTACAGATTTAAATCCTGATTATACACCTTTGCAAGAAAAAGCTGAAATGGATCTAATACTTACATATTTGTTTTTTAAAAACTAAATTAATGGTACGTATGAGAAATAGAGAAAAGACTATACATTGAATGGAAATCACTCAGTAGACATGATACGCAATTCAGTGCAATAGACCCATACATTTGCTCACCATTTTTAGAATCTAAGACTATTAGTTTAGGTTCAGGATGAAAAATCTTTCTAAATTGATTATTTTAAAATTATCTTTTGGTAAATAACAAAGGTCTACCATATAGCACAGGGAAGTATATTCAATACCTTGTGATAAACCACAATGGAAAAGGGCATAAAAATGAATGTACATGTATGTATAACTGAATCATTTTGCTGCACAGCAGAAACTAGCAAATCATTGTAGAGCAACTCTATGTCAATTAAAAAATAAATAAATATTACATTCTTCCAACCATATCACATCAAACACTGGGGGACATAAAACTAGAACTCATTTCTGGAAAACCTTTCGAATCACCTAATTGATGTCTTAAGTCTTTCAGATGCACATTCCTTAATTAAAACATAAAATGAAAACTGGAATTGTTTCAATTCATAAAAACTAATGTTATGAGAGGGAAAGGGGTGAGGATTCTTGCTGGCCTGCCAATCTCATTACAAGTTTTATCATAGCCCTTGAATTGATTAACATCAGTGCAATCAAGATCCACATTATGAGCATTTTCAATGAAAATTTTTAAAATGCTGCTTCAGTTTTGTCTACAAAAGTGGAACTCAATAAATTTATCCTGAGTGTGGTTTTGAAATTCTCCTTTGGATAAAATGGTTTGTTAAAGCAATGATAACAAAATCTGGTTAGTGCTAGGTCAGCTTCCCTATCAAAAAAGATGACACCCATCAGTTGATATTCTCTTCTCCCATTATTCATTCTCGTCCTGCCCAACTCCTCTTTCAGAGATCCTTTCTGCTGTTTTGCTCTGGGTGTATATATATATATATATATATGGACATTACTTTAAAATCTCTCATTATTGAAGAATATATCTTTGCCTGTCAAACAAATTTAAGAATGCACTTAAAAATAAGAAATAATCAAAAATTGTTGCCAGGGAAAAACATTTTATTTAAACAGCGATGTCAGCATTCAGTTCAGTTCAGTTCAGTCGCTCAGTCGTGTCCAACTCTTTGCGACCCCGTGGACCGCAGCAAGCCAGGCCTCCCTGTCCATCACCAACTCCCAAAGCTTGCTCAAACTCATGTTCATTGAGTCAGTGATGCCATCCAACCGTCTCATCCTCTGTCGTCCCCTTCTCCTCCCACCTTCAATCTTTCCCAACATCAGGGTCTTTTCAAATGAATCAGTTCTTCACATCAGGTGGCCAAAGTATTGGAGTTTCAGCTTCATCATCAGTCCTTCCAATGAACACTCAGGACTGATTTCCTTTAGAATGGACTGGTTAGATCTCCTTGCAATCCAAGGGACTCTTAAGAGTCGTCTCCAACACCACAGTTCAAAAGCATCAATTCTTTGGCGCTCAGCCTTTTTAAAGTCCAACTCTCACATCCATACATGATTAATGGAAAAACCATAGCTTTGACTAGACAGACCTTTGTTGGCAAAGTAATGACTCTGCTTTTAAATATGCTATGTTGGTCATAACTTTTCTTCCAAGGAGTAGCATCTTTTTATTTCATGGCTGCAGTCACCATCTGCAGTGATTTTGGAGGCCAAAAAATTAAAGTCTGTCACTGTTTTCATTGTTTCCTCATTTATTTGCCATGAAGTGATGGGACCAGATGCCATGATCTTAGTTTTCTGAATGTTGAGTTTTAAGCCAACTTTTTCACCCTCCTCTTTCACTTTCATCAAGAGGCTCTTTAGTTCCTCTTCACTTTCTGCCATAAGGGTGGTGTCATCTGCATATCTGGGGTATTGTTATTTCTCCCAGCAATCTTGATTCCAGCTTGTGGTTCATCCAGCCTGGCATGTCACATGATGTACTCTGCATATAAGTTAAATAAGCAGGATGACAATATACAGCGTTGACGTACTCTTTTCGAGATTTGGAACCAGTCTGTTGTTCCATGTCTGGTTCTAACTGTTGCTTCTTGACCTGCATACAGATTTCACAGTGGGCAGGTCAGGTGGTCTGGTGTTCCCATCTCTTTAAGAATGATGTCAGCATTAAAAAGAGTAAACCTTGAGAACTGAATTTAAATCTTTCTAAAATACTTAAGTTCATATTAATAGGTACCATAAAGATGCCTTTATTTGTTTGTTAATATTTAGCTCAGCTGAAAGTGTTTTCACCTCTTCCTTTCTTCAGTGCACACTTGAAATCTACCCAAACAGCAGAATTTGTTTTAAACTTATCTGAAGTTAAACTGTGTTTAAGGAATCCTATAAAGTGGAATAGTTATTAATATACTAAATAACAAGCAAACTGTTTTTACATTTCAGAGCTTGAGATCGTTAGCTCAGATACGCTGAATTTCTTATCACCCTCAGTTATTTTGAAGTTCTCTCTTGGGTGGTTCTGCCTAGACCTCCACTGAGCGCAAAGAATCTTAGCAAGTTTGTAAATCTGTAAAAATTTTTAAAATGCCCTTCTACCTTTAGCTCTGACCTGTGTTAATATGAAACTAACATTAGATTGTACATAATGGATTTAGTTTTTTAAATCAATTTTTCTCCACGATGGTAACAATTTCATTTGGAAAAAATTTTTATTGAGTTATAATTGATTTATATTATTATATTAATTACAGATGTACAACATAATTTAATATTTTTGTAGACTATACTGCATTTAAAGTTGTTATAAAATATTGGCTACATTCCCTGTGTAGCACATGTTTCCTTATAGCTTGTTTTATGCATAATAGTTGGTTCGTCTACTGTGACCCTACCTCTATCTTGCCCTCATTTATTTGCCCCTCCCGTTTTCCTCTCCCCACTGGTCATCACTAGTTTGTTCTCTTTACCTGTGGCTCTGTTTCTGTTTTGTTATTTTCATTTGCTTATTTTGTATTTGAGCTTTTACTTATAAGTGACAACATACAGTATTTGTCTTTCTCTGGATGACTTATTTCACTGAGCATAATACACTTTGCCAACAAAGGTCCATCTAGTCAAGGCTATGGTTTTTTCTGTGGTCATGTATGGATGGACTGTGAAGAAGGCTGAGCACCGAAGAATTGATGCTTTTGAACTGTGGTGTTGGAGAAGACTCTTGAGAGTCCCTTGAACTGCAAGGAGATCCAACCAGTCCATCCTGAAGGAGATCAGCCCTGGGATTTCTTTGGAAGGAATGATGCTAAAGCTGAAACTCCAGTACTTTGGCCACCTCATGCGAAGAGTTGATTCATTAGAAAAGACTCTGATGCTGGGAGGGATTGGGGGCAAGAGGAGAAGGGGACGACAGAGGATGAGATGGCTGGATGGCACCACTGACTCGATGGATGTGAGTCTGAGTGAACTCCGGGAGTTGGTGATGGACAGGGAGGCCTGGTGTGCTGCGCGATTCATGGGGTCGCAAAGAGTCAGACACAACTGAGCAACTGAACTGAACTGAACTGAACTGAATACACTCCAGGTTCACCCATGTTGTTGCAAATAGCAAACTTTCATTATTTTTGTCACTGAGCAGTATTCTGTTGTGTACATATTTATCTCTTCATCTGTTGATGAATATGTAGGTTGCTTCCATATCTTGACTATTATCAATATTTCTCCTATGAAAGAGGCATGTATCTTAAGATTAATGTTTTTGGTTTCTTTGGATACATCCCACAGAGTGGACTTGCTGGATCACTGTTGTTGTTCAGTCACTCAGACGTGTCCAACTCCTTGCAACCCCATGGACTGCAGTCAGGCTTTCATCCTTCACTGTCTCCAGGAGTTTGCACAAACCCTCAACATGTCCATTGAGTCAGTGATGCCATCCAACCATCTCATCCTCTGTCATCCCCTTCCCCTCCTGCTCTCAATATTTCCCAGCGTCAGGGTCTTTTCCAATGAGTCAGCTCTTGACTGTGACCCACATTGGGTGGCCAAAGTATTGAAGCTTCATCTTCAGCATCAGTCTTTCCAATGAATACTCAGGGCTGATCTCCTTCAGGATGGACTGGTTGGATCTCCTTGCAGTCCAAGGACTCTCAAGAGTCTTCTCAGCACCACAGTTCGAAAGCATCCTCTTTGGCGCTCAGCCTTTATGGTCCAGCTCTCACATCCACACATGACTGTTGGATCATTTGGTAGTTCTAATTCTTTTAAGGATCCTCTATACTGCTTCCCATAGTGGCTGCACCTCCCACCAATAGTGAACGCGAGTTTCCTTTTCTCCAATCCTCAGAGACATGTACTGTTTTTGGTCATTTTGATGATAGCCATTCTGAGAGCCGTGAGGTGCTATCTCATTGACTTTCATTTCTGTGATGTTTATCAATGTTGAACATCTTTTTATGTGATTGTTGGCAGTCTGTGTGTCCTCTTTGGAAAAATGTCTATTTAGATTTCTGCCCACTTTTAAAAATTGGGTTGTTTTTTGTTTTTTGTTTTCTTCTTTTTTTTTTTTTTGATGCTGAGTTGTATGAACTGTTTATATATTTTTGGATATTAACCTCTTGTGAGTCACATCATTTGCACATATTTTCTCCCTTTCTGTAGGTCTCCTTTTCATTTTGTCAATGTTTCCTTTCTGGGAAAAAGCTTTTACGTTTAACTTAAGGTCCCATTTGTTTACTTTTCTTTCATTTCCATTTCCTTAGGTGACAGATCCAAAACATTGCTATGATTTATGTCAGAGTTTTCTGTTTTCTCCCAGAAGTTTTATGATTTCTGTTCTTACATCTTTGTCTTTAATCTATTTTTACTTTATTTTTGTATAGGGCATGATGAAATGTTCTAATTTTATTCTTTTACATCTAGCTGTCCAGTTTTCTCAAGACCACTTACTTGTTGAAGATATTGTCTTTTCTCCATTATATATTCTTGCTTCGTTTGTCATAGATTAATTGACCATCAGTGCGTGGGCTCTCTCTTCTGTCCCATTTTTCTTTGTGTCTGTTTTTACACGATTAGTACAAAATACTATTTTGGTTTCTGTAGCTTTAATATATAGTCTGAAATTAGGACCCATATTGAATTTAAACCACAGATATTTATGTGCTATTAAAATATCCTAACATACTAATATGAGAAAGGTTTCTCTAAGAATGGGCCTAAAAAAATGAATGATATACTATAACCCCATATACCCAGGAGCCCCACGTCTTCTGCAGTCATCTGTGAAACTCTGGTGCTTGCAAGCAGGGAAGAATCTCAGGCCTCTCACAGTTTCTGCCACGTGCACAGACAGAATTAAAGAAGTAGAATAATTACCTTAATAACTCTGAAAGTGCCATTTTAATGATCACAATTACTTTAGGGTTTGGGGAGTTTTGTTTGTTTACCTTCTAAATATCATAAATTTTATAAAAGATTCTCATCCTACAACCTGTGCTTTCGTTTTGTTGTTATTATAACTAAGGTTGCCACAAAGGTTTAATCATCATTGAGGTATAAATCCAGATTTAGAATTAAAGAAGTTGGGTTCAAATGCTAGCTCTGTGATTTACAAGGTCTTGGAGAGAAAATATTTTTTGAAGTGTCGGCTCTCTGAAATGTAAAGTAGGGCTAGTAATCATCTTTTAATGTGAATTAAGACTAATCAAAATCATGTAGGTAAAGTCCTAAGCATAATGCCCAGAAGATAGTATCAACAAATAACTTGATTCAAGAAATAGGAGATTATTTCAGTAATTTAGGAAAGAATGATGTAACTTAGATATAGTGGTCAGGAGGCTTTGCAGTTCCGCTGGACTCGGTGTGTAGAGAAAGAAAACACAGATTGTGAATGATGTTGACATATAAGAATAGAAACAAGTGGAAAAGACCCACAGGAGATGCAGGTTTGAGACAAGGTGTATACTATGAGTTCAGATTTGTACATGTAGAGTTTTGAATGTGGAAATCTAGGTATACATGTGGAGTAGGCTGCTAAATATGAGTTTGGAGCCAAGAACTCATCAATTCCCATAAAACCAATCCACATCATCTCAATTAAGTAGTAATGACCAATGTCAACATCTCAGGGACACACATACCCGTGAAGATTACCAGGTGCCAAATGTTATGGAGAAAACATCTTTAAGGTGATGTGAAAAGTTCCCAGTTTATTTTAAGCTAGCTTCTCAGAGCGGCTGCCCTTTGATAAAGCCACCATGTACTAGAGATGGGTACTCAGTTCTGAAGGCTCATCAGACTTCTTAGTAGAATCATCCCATGTTTTGTAACCAGATGGTGTATTTTCTATGAAGGCTGTATAAATAGCTGATCAAAAATCTTCTCCTTAATTTTTTTGTTAGGACTAATTTAGAGCAGGGAAATTATTTAACTTGCTTCTAAATTTTGGGTGTCCTCCAGGTCTAGTAATATCATTAAATAACTTCTATTTCACAAGACTAATGACCATAAGTTCTGAAAAATTAATTTGTAGAAATCTCCATTGCAATATTTTATTTAC
This sequence comes from Bison bison bison, assembly GCF_000754665.1. Lineage (NCBI taxonomy): Eukaryota > Metazoa > Chordata > Mammalia > Artiodactyla > Bovidae > Bison > Bison bison. The sequence continues at coordinate 20,921,529 of NW_011495082.1, forward strand.
TTTTGCTACTTTACTTGGTTGCTTGCATTTTTATCAAATTTTAATATCTAAGTTCTCTAAATTGTAAGAACAAGCAAATTCTACACATGGAAAGTCTACAGAAAAGCCCATGAACTAGGAAAAATAATCTCAGTTAGTAAAAAAAAGCTAGAAAGAATAGAAATGTTGAATTATAAGTACAAGGATAGTGTGGATGGGTGGCTAAAACTTAAGATGACTTACTCATAAAATAAGGACTCATTGACCATGCATCATATGTGCAATATAATAATAAATTTGAAGAGTTATTCCAAAATATAATGTCTTTCTAAGTTCTCTAAACAACGGGAACAAATAGGTATACCAAATCCTTCTGACGCTCATATTTTCATTACATGAAAATCATGGATGTGTGAATCATAAATAATTTTTTCTGGACAGAATTTAAGAGGAAAGGAACTCAGGGTGAAACAAAATAGGTTGTAAAAATGAGTGGAAGATCATGCTGAGTACATAGAAATGTTTCTTGAGGGTTAATGAGTCACACTGGCTTACTGGGATCACAGAATTGAACAGAGGGAGTCAACCAGTCTGAGCTATAGAGTCATAAAGAAGTCAACCATGGAGTATCAAACATAAAAAGAAACACTTCTTAGTGCATACATTAACTGGGGATTAAGTTGTTCACAATTACAGAGAACTGAGTTAAGGATGAAGAGGGACATTTATCATTTTTTGCAAACAAGTGACTTACATATTTTAAAAGTATAGGACATGTTATTACTAAGTAAAATATAGTGAAACAGGACATTTTCATTGCTTTACTTTGGTGAAAGTGAAAACTATTAATATGAGCTTTGATGGTTGCACTCAGACTACACAAGGCTCGGGTTTTACTATCACATAGAGCACAGAAAACTTCCATCTCCCACTGTAGGGATTTTTGGAAACATAACTCTTAAGATTGGGGAGGGATTGGTTTAGTAGATAATTTCACAGGATACACGAATAGAGTTCTTTTTTAAGTGAGTTGTCAGTTGAGAAAATACAATCTTAAAGACAAATTTTTTGATATATAATACCAGAAAAGAAGAAAAGAGAATTCTCAATCTCCGATATATATTACAGTACAATTAGTTAAGAAGAAAATGTGTAGAAATCTTTTGAAGGAATGGAGTGAGTTAAATTTTTTTAAAAAATCACAAAATGCTAAAAGTGACAGCTGGAGAACCATACTCTTGAGTCTGCAGGGTGAAGGAAAAAGAATGGGACCCAGCTGTTTCAGGCTTTATTCAAAATCAAATGAGGAAGCATGGGTTTTGTTATGTTTAAAAATGGCCACTGTAATCTGATCCATGCCCAATACTTTGCTATGTAGGACTGTGTGTTTAACACATGTCTTTTTCATTTTGTTGATTATAGAAAAACTGCTATGAAATATACTTCATGTGGAAAATCTCCAGTTTAGGTAAAAATAAATCTAAAAGCTAGAAACTAATAAAAGAAAGAAAACCCAAATTTTAAATTCTCGTATCAATAGCTTAACCACATCCTTTCAACTCTTCTTCATACTGTAAAAGGTGATGCTTTAAAATCAAATAAAATGGTTGTGTCAATATCACATGACTGTAAACATTTTCATATCTCCTATTATGTGTTGAAACATATAAAGTTAAATCACACCATTTCAGGTTTTTTTTTTAATAGGAAGAAAAAATTAGTTACAAATATTTACTAAGCTACCTAATACAAATTCCGGATTTACCTCCTCATTGCCTGCCTTCTGAATTTAAATGGTCTAACCAAAAAAACTGAGACACTAGATGTAAAGCAAGGACCACGTTTGAGAACAGATGTCATAGTACCAAAATAGAGAGTGCTCTTCCTCTACCTGGGTCTTTTCGTTGAGTACAGCGAGGTGTCATCGCTGCTTCGTCTCAGGTACCGCAATGCTCACCAGCAACGAATATATCAGTACATCCCCTTGCACAAGACTGGAATTATCACCTTCCAGAAGCTATTCTTCTCTTTAAAAGATAACAGTGTGGGACTTTTATTTCCAAATATGAAAGATTTATTTGTACCAGACTTGCCCAAACTTCTTAAGTAACCATAAAACTGAACAACGTATACGAAGTATCTTTTTTGTGGCATTGGACAACAGGCAGCACGGGAATTCTTTCTGAGACAAAGGAGGACACAGGAGCTGCATTCCACGGTCACCAAGGCCTTTGTCTAGGGACAGATTCCCTAAACCAGAATAAGGAATTGAAGACCAACAGAAACCGGGCAGTTCCAAGGTTGAGAAGGCAAAAGCCAGAATTTAGAGCTGCAGAAAGCAGTGGAATACTTTGTAGGACAAACTGTTAGAGAGAAGTGCCGGGAGCAGGAGCTCCGCCTCTGGCAAAGGTCATGAGGAAGGAGGCTCGGCATACGCAAAGGCGGGATCAAGCCTCAGGAGTCCCCCTGGAAATTCTCGAGCATCTACGCCCAAAACCAGAGTCTGCCTACTTTCTGCTTTGTGCTCTCACCTACACCTCTGACTTTACAGGGGGCTGTCCCCCACTACCTCTCTCTGAAAAAAGAGTTAACTTACAGCTCCAGTTAATAAAGTTCCTGGGTGTGACAGTGTTTCAACCTACAAACTCCTTTGGAAATCCTCTAGCCTGCCTGAATAGGTTTTTCCGGCCACATATGATTGCTCAGAGCCTCCCAACTGTGAGAGGCAGGAGATGTTCTAAACTGTCTAAATACAGATTCTTTTGAGTAGT
>NW_011495082.1:20924378-20925398 GCF_000754665.1 Bison bison bison
TCTTCACTTTCTGCCATAAGGGTGGTGTCATCTGCATATCTGAGGTGATTGATATTTCTCCCGGCAATCTTGATTCCAGCTTGTGCTTCTTCCAGGCCACCGTTTCTCATGATGTACTCTGCATATAGTTAAATAAACAGGGTGACAATATACAGCCTTGACGTACTCCTTTTCCTATTTGGAATCAGTGTGTTTTCCATGTCCAGTTCCAACTGTTGCTTCCTGACCTGCATTCAGGTTTCTCCGGAGGCAGGTCAGGTAGTCTGGTACTCCCGTCTCTTGAAGAATTTTATAGTGTTTGTTGTGATCCACACAGTCAAAGACTTTAGTGTAGTCAGTGAAGCAGAAGCAGATATTTTTCTGGAATCGCCTTGCTTTTTTATGATCCAGCGGGTGTTGGCGATCTGATCCCTGCTCCTCTGCCTTTTCTAAACCAGCTTGTTCTCGCCTGAAGCTTTACGGTAACCCTAACTTCCGTCGTTCCGTCTGTGTTTCTTAGTTGGCATTTTCCCTCCTCCTCCTCCTCCCCCCATTTCCTCTTTTCTCAGTTTTCCCTCAGTCTGGGTTCGTGGACATATGTCCTCTGTGGCGTACGCTCTGCTTGCCTCGTTCTCTCGGCGCCTGCCGGGGGCCCTGTTCCGCCCTCTCACCTGACCTGAAGGTTGGGCCCCCGGAGCAGCCCCGTCCAGCCCTGCACACCCAGCCTCTGCCAGGACTGTGGGCCCGCTTTTCAAACACTAGTAGTTTTGCTGTTTTTTTCACATCTTGTCATCGCTGCTGCTCCCTTTCCAGGGCTGTGCGTGCTGTGAGCTGCCGGGACCAGCCCCGGCTGATGCAGGGTATTCGAAGGAGACACAGCGTAGGTGAAGATCAGGAAACAACTGCTTAATTAAACGTTAATTAAGGATATAAAGAGTAATAGAATGAGGATAGCTCAGTAAAATTCAGTGAAGAAAAGAGGCTGAAATAAGGATAGCTCAGTGAGGAAAGTCAGTGGAGAAAAGAGGCTGAATAATTCAG
>NW_011495082.1:20925498-20926867 GCF_000754665.1 Bison bison bison
CTGGAACTGTAAGCTAACTCTTTTTTCAGAGAGGTAGTGGGGGACAGCCCCCCGTAAAGTCAGAGGTGTAGGTGAGAGCACAAAGCAGAAAGTAGGCAGACTCTGGTTTTGGGTGTAAATGCTCGAGAATTTCCAGGGGGACTCCTGAGGCTCGATCCCGCCTTTGCGTATGCCGAGCCTCCTTCCTCATGACCTTTGTCATGGGTGGAGCTCCTCACGCTGGCTCCCGGCAGTGATAGAATTCCAGTTGAGCTATTCCAGATCCTGAAAGATGATGCTGTGGAAAGTGCTGCACTCAATATGCAGTATGCACTCAATATGCCGGCTCCCGGCATCTCCCCCTTTTTTATTTCTTAAAACAGCCAGATGCAGCTCAGTCGCGAGCTTCTGAATGTTCTGCTGAAGAATCATGACAATACAAGGAAGAATGATCATGAGAAGCAAAATTAGATCTAAAGATATTAGACAGAATGTTTTTTCCAGAAATAAAGTTAGAGAAGGTGTGAAAAAAGTCATTAGCTGCTCCAGTGGCGGTAAAATCCAGTCGAGAGTGTTCCAGGGTCTGTATTTGATTATGAAATTTCCCTAAGTACAGGCCAATGTCAGAGCTGTTCCAAACACCTGAGATATGATTTTTGATTTTTTCCCATTCATAATCTGTCTCATTTACCTTTAAAGAGGTCATGCATATCCACCGGTAATGAGCGTGGCAAGACATAGCCATTTTCACTTTTAAAGCCTGTAACTCAGTCCCAATATGCATTATTGCCTCTTTTAAGGCATCTACTCTCATCTCTAATTTCCTATCTATAGCTTCCTGTGTTGCTAGAGTTAAAGAAACATTTTTAGACATGGTATCAACATATTGGGCAGTATGCACTTGTTGAGTCAATGATATTGCTGCCACAGTAACAGAAGTAATTGCTGCTATTAAAGCTGATATTCCTAAAATAAGTAAAGCCCACAAACCGTCAGGATCACATTAAATCTTATAGTTGTTGTAACACAGCAAGACTATAGTTATATCAATAAGTGGTTACATCATAAGATAAGGCGGACGTTGTAACACTACAAAGGAGCAAACATTATATTGAGGGTTTAAACAAGATGAGAGCATGCATTGTTCACAAGTCACTACATTGGGTCCACCAGTGAAAGTCACATGTACATTAAGTTTTCCAGAATCATTAGTAAAGAGAAAAACATAAGGAGAGGGTAGACAAGCCAAAACAGAATAAGTAGAATTATTTTCTGGTTGGAGTTCGCAGTGCAGCAGCCCTGTCCAGTCTCGCCGGGATCTCGATGTTTATCTTGCCTCCCCTTCTGGCGGGCTCCTCTTTTGTGATCGAAGCAATGGGGGAACCAAAGC
>NW_011495082.1:20926967-20928095 GCF_000754665.1 Bison bison bison
TCCTGCGTCCACATCCTGCGTGGCTCCCGGTGTCCACGCCCCGTGTGGCTCCCGTGTCCGCATCCCGTGTGGCTCCCGCGTCCATGTCTGGCGCAGCACAAGGTTGGATCGGGACCTGGAGTGTGGGCTCTGACTGTTGTCTGACACATGAGTTGGACATTGTCCCTGGAGCCCTCTCTCTGACCCAGGACCAGAGTGCCCCCAGGGTGGTCTGCGGGGCAGGCCCCTCGCGTCCACCTTTCACAGCTCTGATGCTGCTGATCACTGCCTGCCCCTTTGCACAGTTCACCTCCTCAGGTTTGTCTGATTTTTCTCACCAGTAAATCCAGGTCCTACGTTCTGGCAGGAACCCCATGTCCCACGCTGTCATTTGTCCCGTGACCGGCCATGCGTGCCTTGCGGCTGGCTTCCGTGGTGGTGTCCAGGCTTCTCCGCTGTGTGCTTTCTGGTGAGGAAGTGCCTCACGGGGGAGCCTCTGGGGCAATGTGACACCCTGTTCTCCTCATGGTCCCACTGACCGCTTTTTGTTGCTCAGTCGCTCAGTTGCATCGGACTCTTTGCGACCTCATGGACTGCACTGCACCAGGCTTCCCTGTCCATCACCAACTCCAGGAGCTTGCTCACACTCATGTCCATGGAGTCAGTGATGCCATCCAACCATATCATCCTCTGTCATCCCCTTTTCCTGCCTTCAATCTTTCCCAGCATCAGGGTCTTTTCCAGTGAGCCAGCTCTTCACATCAGGTGGCCAAAGTATTGGAGCTTCAGCTTCAGAAACAGTCCTTCCAATGAATATTCAGGACTGATTTCCTTTAGGATTGACTAGTTTGATCTCTTTGCAGTCCAAAGGGACTCTTAACAGTCCTGTCCAGCTTCCTCATAACTTAGTTGGTAAAAATTCTGCCTGCAATGCAGGAGACCTAGGTTCGATCCCTGGGTTGGGAAGATCCCCTAGAGAAGGAAATGACAACCCACTCCAGAATCCTTGCCTGGAGAATCCCATGGACAGAGGATCCTGGCAGGGTACCATCCATGGGGTAGCAAGAGTCAGACACAACTTAGCAGTTAAACCGCCATATCCAAGGGACTCTCGAGCCTCCTCCAACACCACAGTTTTAAAACATCAAT
>NW_011495082.1:20928195-20929970 GCF_000754665.1 Bison bison bison
AATGTTTTGCTGCTAAGTCTCCATATCCCTTACCTGCTGTGTCCCTGGCAGTGTATTGATTAATATAATTGGTGTAAGTAGTAGCTTTAATGTTTGTAACCTTGGACCCTTGAGTTAATTCTTTTTCTTGTTATAGCCCACCACACCTTTGCCCTATAGGAATGCAATTTTAATGCTTTTGGAGGGTGGCACCTGACTAATCACCTTTAGAGAAAAATAAGTTTTCTGAAGAAAGGGTCTTAAAATGTTAACAGGCCTCCGGGCCAGAAGATGATGCAAATCATCTAAACTTTTGCATATGATAAGTTTGCAGCAAGAAAGCCTGGCTTACTGCATGACTCTACCCCTTCCCCCATTATCCTCTATAACTTAAGGTATAAAAACTACTTTGGAAAATAAAGTGCGGGCCTTGTTCACCGAAGCTTGGTCTCCCCATGTCGTTCTTTCTCTCACCTTCTGGCTGAATTATTCAGCCTCTTTTCTCCACTGAATTTCTTCACTGAGCTATCCTTATTTAACCACTCTTTATATCTTTAATTAACATTTAAATAAGCTGTTTTTTCCTGATCTCCAATGCCGTCTCCCCTTTGAATTCCCTGGATCCACCGGGGCTAGACCCCGGCAAAGAAGGTTACTTGGGAAGAGTTGGTGTTGTTCAGTCGCTCAGTCGTGTCCAACTCTGCAACCCCATGGACTGCAGCACACCAGGCTTCCCTGTCCTTCACTATCTCCCACAGTTTGCTCAAAGTCATGTCCATTGAATTGATGATGCTGTCCAACCATCTCATCCTCTGTAGGAAAAAACTAGTCTCAATTTAAGTCCTTGGATCAAGAGCTTCACTTTACATTTTAGAGAGTAAGATGCTGAGCGGTCAGCCAGAGAGTGGTGCTAACAAACATTGGGAGTGAAACAAAAATACTAAATGTTGCACAGTGTGGAAGCCTTAAGTTCTAACCCAACCAGGGTTGAAAGAACTTATCAATCCTGGCCATTCAGCTGAAACACTAGAAAATTGCCGGGAACCAGCCCCGGCTGATCCAGGGTATTCGAAGGAGAGACGGCGTAGGTGAAGATCAGGAAACAATTGCTTAATTAAATGTTAATTAAGGATATAAAGAGTAATAGAATGAGGATAGCTCAGTAAAATTCAGTGAAGAAAAGAGGCTGAAATAAGGATAGCTCAGTGAGGAAAGTCAGTGGAGAAAAGAGGCTGAATAATTCAGCCAGAAGGTAAGAGAAAGAACGACATGGTGAGACCAAGTTTCGGTGAACAAGGCCCGCTACTTTATTTTCCAAAGTAGTTTTTATACCTTAAGTTATGCATAGAGGATAATGGGGGAAGGGATAGAGTCAGGCAGCAAGCCAGGCTTTCTTCCTGCAAACTTATCATATGCAAAAGCTTAGGTGATTTGCATCATCTTCTGGCCCGGAGGCCTGTTAACATTTTAAGACCTTTTCTTCAGAAAACTTATTTTTCTCTAAAGGTGATTGGTCAGGAGCCACCCTCCAAAAGCATTAGATAAAGTTGCATTCCTACAGCACAAAGGTGTGGTGGGCTATAACAAGAAAAAGAATTAACTCAAGGGTCCCAGGTTACAAACATTAAAGCTACTACTTACACCAATTATATTAATCAATAAACTGCCAGGGACACAGCAGGTAAGAGATATGGAAACTTAGCAGCAAACATTGGCCCAACAAGTGAAAAACCCTTCACCAATACAATTTCTAATCAATCTTTTAACTACTCAAAAGAATCTGTGTTTAGACAGTT
>NW_011495082.1:20930070-20931824 GCF_000754665.1 Bison bison bison
TGTACCGCCTGTTGATAACTAAGAAATTGAGAAAACCCTTCTCTGAGTATCTCCTATTTGAGACAGCACATCCCTCCCCCATAGGGTAAAGGGGAGCTTAGGAACTACATAGGGTTGGAAAGTTCCACAGGTATCCTCAAACTGCCAATCTAACATTTTTGAACTTTTAACTACTGTGGGGGCTTGAGGGCAAATGAAACAAAATTTGACCCCTGAAATCTATCAGGGCAACTTGCCAGTCATCACTATTTTGTAAAAGACTTGCAGTTGATCCTTATTGAATGGAATTATTATATTTGCTACTTCTTTTCTAAAAAGTTCCACACTTCTTTTTTCCTCCTTTTATAATTAATTGTGCCACCAAACTGGGATAAGATAAAACTGTTTTTCTTGGGGTCACTGGTAGATGGAACCAATGGGCCTTTTTGTCACAAGCACCCTGTAGGTGTATGTTTTGTGGGAAGAATAATTTAATCTCATCTTTTGGTAATATTAATCCTAATTAACTGATCATTTAAAGTCTCATCTACTTTAACAAGAGCCGTCTGTCTTATTAGTCAACTTTCTCTTAGAACTGGAATTAGGATTGCTTTTTAAGCAATCGAACAAAGGCTTTAAATCTGCAGTAGTCAGTTTTAAATGTGGGCGTATCCAATTAATGTCCCCTAATAATTTTTGGAAATCACTTAAAGTTATTAAACAATCTCTCCGCAGCTTCAAAGGGGCATTATCAGTTTTTAAAACTTTTGGCAGACCTAAATATGAGAAGCAAGTAAAGAGGTGTTGCACAACATGTTTATAAGCTTCTCCAGTTATCGTTTTGTAACCTAAATCTGGTCTATAGCCTTTTAGATGACAAGCAACCATCTAATCTTTGCTTGAATACTTCCAGCAACGGGGAACTTACTACTCTTCAAGGTTTTAAACTTTCCCTCACCTTTTTCTCTACAGCATTCCCACCCCGCATACCACTTTCTCTAATCTCACCAACTCACGTTCAGAAGTATGCGTTGGCCAGGACCTGGGTCAGTCTTTCCCAGCAATGTTAAGAGACGTCTGTTCCTGTGTCTAATAGCCCTGACACTTTATTTTCTTGAATTAAAAGATCTTTTAAAGGCCCTGGAGCTGTAATTCCCTGCACCCAAAAAGCTAGATCACTAGATCTAAACACTCTGTGGCTCTTAGCTTGAGAAGTCAAGTTTTCTCCTGCCTGATAAGGTAAAAGCAAACACTGTGTTATTCTTTGACCTTTATTAATTTGCACAGTTTTGGTAAGCGGCGAGATCAAAACTATAATTTCTCCAATATAATCAGAATCTATCACACCATACACCACCGAAATTTCTTGAAAGCGAGCTACACCCTAGCACAAGTCCTACAATGCCCTCAGGCAGGGGGCCAGCCACTCCCATAGGAATCGGAGCAACCGGCATATCAGGGGTTAGTATTGTTGCTAAATCCCTTTACCGTCGGCTTTTTTCTTAGCCTGGGTGAGACCCCCCTGAGGGGGTTTTCTCCAAGGAGCACTGCATATTGTGCAGTCTGTTTTAAAATGTCCACTGTTGAAAAAACTTTTTATCTTCCTCAGGCTTAGGCAACACTTTGAGAGGCTTTGGGGACAAAGTAGGGAACTCTTGGGCCCTGGAAGGCGCAAACGGAGGCAGCAATGGCCTTAAATCAGAAAGTGGTGGATAAGTTTTTGTTTTTTTTAAGGTTTGCGCAGAGGGGGAGGGAGCTCGCCAGGGCACCTGGTC
>NW_011495082.1:20931924-20932319 GCF_000754665.1 Bison bison bison
TGCCTCTTCTAAGGCGTCTACTCTCATCTCCAATTTTCTATCTATAACTTCCTGTGTTGCTAGAGTTAAAGAGACATTTTTAGACATAGCATCAACATATTGGGCAGTATGCACTTGTTGAGTCAATGATATTGCTGCCGCAGTAACAGAAGTAATTGCTGCTATCAAAGCTGATATTCCTAAAATAAGTAAGCCCACAAATCGCCGTTGTCGCATTAAATCTTGTAGTTGTTGTAACACAGCAAGACTATAGTTAACATATCAATAAGTGGTTACATCATAAGATAAGGTGGACGTTGTAACACTACAAAGGAGCAAACATTATATTGAGGGTTTAAACAAGATGAGAGCATGCATTGTTCACAAGTCACTACATTGGGTCCACCAGTGAAAGT
>NW_011495082.1:20932452-20933870 GCF_000754665.1 Bison bison bison
TTTTTTTTTTTTTTTTTTTTTAAGGTTTGCGCAGAGGGGGAGGGAGCTCGCCAGGGCACCTGGTCACAGCGTCTCTTAGTCTCTCTCTCTCTCCCTCTCTTCCTGCCTTTCTCACTTTCCTCTCCCTCTTCATTTTCGCTACCCTTCTCTTTCCTTCGTTTCTTTCCCTTTACCCTCTTCTCTTCCCTAATTTTTTTTTTTTTATCTTTTTCTCTGTATCTCCTTTTTTAACTTCCTTTCTCTATCTTGCTGAGTTCCCTGATTCCTTCCTTCTCCATTCCTCTCCTTTTCACTCTTTAGCTTTTTCTCTATCTTTAGATCTTTCTCTATTTTCTTTCTTTTTTTCTTTTTCACTTTTTTTTTCTTTTTATTTTTTTCTCTTTTTTTTTTTGGCTTGGGTGAGGCCCTCCTGAGGGGGTTTTCTGCAAGGAGCAGGCTCTGTATATTGTGTATTTTTTAAAAGCTCCTTTGTTTAAAAGAAGTCTTTTTTATCTTTTTCAGCTTTAGGCAATGCTCTGGGAGACTTTGGATGTAAACTGCGGAATTCTTAGGCCCTGGGAGGTGCAAGCGGAGGTGGAGAAGTCGCCTTAAATCAGAAATTGTTGGATAAATTTTTAAAGGTTTGTGTAGAGGGGGAGGGGGCTCTCCAGGGCGCCCGGCCGCAGCGTCCTGTAAGCCCTCTCCTTCCTCCGGAGGTAGAGCACAGTCTCCCTCCTTTCATTCGTCAATGGCAGAAAATATCTGCGCAGAAGGTGGAGCCCCACTACCATCCACCGCTATAGCCTCTCCCATAGGCTATCCCACAGCCTCATGATGAGGGTCCAGAACATTTTTAATCATATTTATAGGATAAGTTTTTAGTTGTTTTTACCTTCACCCAAGTATCTAAATTAACAGTAGCCTCTTTAACAGTTTCAAGATTACTTGTATAAAGAGTTGCCATTCTTAGTTTCAGTGTTACCCATGTCAGAAAATTAAGTATAATAGAAGATAAAGCTTTTAGCTTTTAAAAGATCAGGCTCTTCTTTGGCCTTTTAACTTCAGAAACCGTTTTCTCTAAGTCTAACTCTTTAACACTTTCAACACTTCCCACTCCTCTTGCCCTGTCTATCCTACAGGGGGGTCCGCGGCACCCTTGAGTGGGGTCCTAGCCGTCCCGAACACTGGAAGAACAATAGAGCTGATGACCCAGATTGTTCCGGGGGAGGAACAGTAGGCTGGTGACCCAAACTGCTCCGTGGGGGAACAGGAGGGCTGGTGACCCTGATTGCTTTGGGGAGCTTACCTTCGAAAATCCCTGTCTTGGGCGCCACCTGCCGGGGTCCAGCCCCGGCTGATCCAGGGTATTTGAAGGAGAGACGGCGTAGGCGAAGATCAGGAAACAATTGCTTAATTAAACGTTAATTAAGGATATAAAG
>NW_011495082.1:20933970-20934319 GCF_000754665.1 Bison bison bison
ACACAGCCAATACCAACCAACACAAACCAATGTACTGCAGTAATACATGTCACACATATATAATTATACAGCATACAGAACATATATCATCACAGCACATCAATCCATACCAATTAATATCAGCCACACACATTATATTACTGCAATATACATTTAATTATACAGTATATATATAATACATATATTGATTTATATACAAATTAAGTAAGTATAGATCTATAAATAGAATTAGGCATAACTTTATTATGTTTTATTTATACCCATACCTAATTAGGCAAACTGTAGTTAGGCAAATATATTTATATTACGTATTTATAACAATATATAAAGTATTGTTAATTGTACCACC
>NW_011495082.1:20934419-20935906 GCF_000754665.1 Bison bison bison
GGGGGAACCAAAGCAATGGGGGAACCAGATGTCTGGGGGACTGCCACATGGCGAATCAGCCTGTCCTGGATGTAAATTGGAGAATCTGCATCCTGTGGAAAAATACAAGCACATCCTCGACCGCTAGTTAATAATGGGTCAGGACCCTTCCATTGTCCTGAGAGGAGGTCCTTCCATTTGACTAATGGTTTTGCATTTAATTGCTCTGGGCACCAATGGCGAAGCATTGCAGTAGTTCCGGCTGAATCAGTATTTAAAATGTTTATTACGAAAAGAGCATGTTGCAAGATTTGATGGGGAGAACTATACTTAAACTCCCCTTCTTTTAGTTTTTGAATTTGGATTTTTAATGTTTGATGCGCTCTTTCAACAATGGCCTGTCCCTGGGGACTATAAGGGATGCCTGTATTATGTTTAATTTGAAACTTTATACAAAATTCCTGAAAAGACTTAGAAGTATAAGCAGGAGCATTGTCAGTTTTCAGAGCTTTTGGCAGGCCCAAATATGAAAAACAAGTAAAGAGATGTTGTATTACACCTTTAATTGCTTCCCCTGTACGAGCAGTTGCAATACTAACATGAGAAAAGGTGTCTACAGTTAAAGAACAAAGGACAGTTTTCCAAATGAAGAAACATGAGTTACATCCACTTGCCAGAGTACGTTAGGTTTGAGACCGCAAGTATTAACTCCCTTAGGTAGACTATTATAAACAGTGGGGCAGTGTAAGCAAGAACACACAATCTCTTGAGCAGCCTCTCTGGGAATTTGGAATTGATATCTTAAGGCAGTAGCATATTGATGATGAAGTGAGTGAGAGGTTCTGGCCTCCTCAATCACAGTAGCCACTGTATTTCTGGTTAACAAGTTAGCCAAATCATTAAAGGCATTTTAAGGGCCGGGCAATCTGGAATGAGCTCAAATGTGTCCAATGAAAAATATTTTATTTGTTTTCCAAATTTGTTGCTGTAATTTAGTTAACAAATGAAATATGGTAGTTTTATTTTCAGACAAAACCCGCAGTTTCAGTGTGTGGAAACAACCTGACAATATACTGACAAGCAGAATAAAGATTAAATTCCTCATCTGCAAACATAGGAAAAGCCTCTATGACTGTTGTTATTTCAGCGCTTTGAGCTGAAGTTTCCTGTGTTTCTAAAACCTTTTGGTGATTTTTAGTAACTATGGAGGCTTTACCGTTTGCTGACCCATCAGTAAAAACTATTTGAGCATTTGGAATAGGAGATTGTTTACATCTGACAGAAAAAATAACTGGATGTCTGGATATAAAATTCAGCAAAACATGCGAGGGTAAATGATGCAAAAATTTTGACCAAAATAGTTTCCTATAGCAATCTGCCAATTTTCAAACATTAGAAGAGCATCAAGTTGTTCTTTATTATATGGAATTACAATTTCTGATGGCTCTTTACCAAATAATTTAATGCTCCACTTTTTTCCTTTAATATCAAAGTAGCTATCAATCCTG
>NW_011495082.1:20936006-20937272 GCF_000754665.1 Bison bison bison
TTAACTGATCATTTAAAGTCTCATCTACTTTAACAGAGCCGTCTGTCTTATTAGTCAACTTTCTCTTAGAACTGGAATTAGGATCGCTTTTTAAGCAATTAAACAAAGGCTTTAAATCTGCAGTAGTCAGTTTTAAATGTGGGCATATCCAATTAATGTCCCCTAATAATTTTTGGAAATCATTTAAAGTTAGTAAACAATCTCTCCGCAGCTTCAAAGGGGCATTATCAGTTTTCAAAAGTTTTGGCAGACCTAAATATGAGAAGCAAGTAAAGAGGTATTGCACAACATGTTTATAGGCTTCTCCAGTTATCGTTTTGTAACCTAAATCTGATCTATAGCTTTTTAGATGACAAGCAAGCATCTAATCTTTGCTTGAATACTTCCAACAACAGGAAACTCACTACTCTTCAAGGTTTTAAACTCTCCCTCACCCTTTTCTCTACAGCATTCCCACCCCGCATACCACTTTCTCTAATCTCACCAACTCACGTTCAGTAGTATGCGTTGGCCAGGACCTGGGTCAGTCTTTCCCAGCAATGTTAAGAGACGTCTGTTCCTGTGTCTAATAGCCCTGACACTTTATTTTCTTGAATTAAAAGATCTTTTAAAGGCCCTGGAGCTGTAATTTCCTGCACCCAAAAAGCTAGATCACTAGATCTAAATGCTCTGTGGCTCTTAGCTTGAGAAGTCAAGTTTTTTCCTGCCTGATAAGGTAAAAGCAAAAACTGTGTTATTCTTTGACCTTTATTAATTTGCACAGTTTTGGTAAGCGGCGAGATCAAAACTATAATTTCTCCAATATAATCAGAATCTACCACACCATACACCACCGAAATTTCTTGAAAAGAAAGCGAGCTACACCCTAGCACAAGTCCTACAATGCCCTCAGGCAGGGGGCCAGCCACTCCCATTGGAATTGGAGCAACCGGCATATCAGGGGTTAATATTGTTACTAAATCCCTTTACCGTCCGCTTTTTTCTTAGCCTGGGTGAGACGCCCCCTGAGGGGGTTTTCTCCAAAGAGCACGCTCTGCATATTGTGCACGCAGTCTGTTTTAAAATCTCACTATTCAAAAAACTTTTTATCTTCCTCAGGCTTAGGCAACACTTTGAGAGGCTTTGGGGGCAAAGTGGGGAACTCTTGGGCCCTGGAAGGCGCAAACGGAGGCGGCAGCAATGGCCTTAAATCAGAAAGTGGTGGATACTTTTTTTTTTTTTTTTTAAGGTTTGCGCAGAGGGGGAGGGAGCTCGCCAGGGCACCTG
>NW_011495082.1:20937372-20937958 GCF_000754665.1 Bison bison bison
CAAGGCCCCTGGGGTGCTTCCCATGGCGAGGGGGCTGTGCACCAGGCTTTGGGAAAGTGAAGCTGCCCAGATGGCGACCGGCAGTTGGAGGCGGGTCCTGGGCGCCTGCCGAGCCCCAGGCGGCCTCGGGGAAGGGGGTCCCCAGGCCTGGTGGTGGGTGGGAACCAGACTCTGCAGACTCCCGAGCCCCGTCCCCGCTTGCGGCTCAGTCTCTGAGCTCTAACTTCCATCAGTGTTTCCTGATCGAGCCTGTAGCTGCGGTGCCTTCTCCCTCTGGCATCCTCTGTTTCCTCCCATCGCTGGGGTTTTCCTGTCCCTCCACCTCTGTCTGTGGCTTCCCAGGCTGGTGGCCCTGGCAGTGCCCACAGGCAGCAGTGGCCATGGGAGGGGGCCAGGGTGGGTTGCAGGTAGGGTGACCAGCCGCGTGGGCTCAGGGCCCCTCCTGTCTGGGCCCCGCTGCCGGCTCCTTGTTTCTGCGACCCCCGAGCTGCAGCTCCCCACTCCGCCCGGGAGAGACCCCCAGCTTCAGCTGGGGTTGGGGCTCTCGCTGGCTGGGTGCGGCGGGGGAGGGGTCTTTAACTGCCGT
>NW_011495082.1:20938058-20938492 GCF_000754665.1 Bison bison bison
CTCTTTTTTCTTTTTCACTTTTTTTTTCTTTTTATTTTTTTTCTCTTTTTATTTATTTATTTTTTTTTTTGCTTGGGTGAGGCCCCCCTGAAGGGGTTTTCTTCAAGGAGCAGGCTCTGTATATTGTGTATTTTTTTAAAGCTCCTTTGTTTAAAAGAAGTCTTTTTTATCTTTTTCAGCTTTAGGCAATGCTCTGGGAGACTTTGGATGTAAACTGGGGAATTTTTAGCCCCTGGGAGGTGCAAGCGGAGGTGGGGTAGCCGCCTTAAATCAGAAATTGTTGGATAAATTTTTAAAGGTTTGTGTAGAGGGGGAGGGGGCTCGCCAGGGCGCCCGGCTGCAGCGTCCTGTAAGCCCTCTCCTTCCTCCGGAGGTAGAGCACAGTCTCCCTCCTTTTCTTCATCAATGGCAGAAAATATGATCTGCACAGAAGG
>NW_011495082.1:20938592-20939238 GCF_000754665.1 Bison bison bison
CACCCAAGTATCTAAATTAACAGTAGCCTCTTTAACAGTTTCAAGATTACTTGTATAAAGAGTTGCCATGCTTAGTTTCGTGTTACCCATGTCAGAAAATTAAGTATAATAGAAGATAAAGCTTTTAGCTTTTAAAAGATCAGGCTTTTCTTTGGCCTTTTAACACTAGAAACCGTTTTCTCTCTCTAAGTCTAACTCTTTTAACACTTTCAACACTTCCCACTCCTCTCGCCCTGTCTATCCTACAGGGGGGTCTGCGGCACCCTTGAGTGGGGTCCTAGCCGTCCCGAACACTGGAAGAACAATAGGGCTGGTGACCCAGATTGTTCCGGGGGAGGAACAGTAGGCTGATGGCCCAAACTGTTCCAAGGGAGGAGCAGTAGGGCTGGTGACCCAAACTGCTCCGTGGGGGAACAAGAGGGCTGGTGACCCAGTTGTTCCGAGAACGGGGAGCAATAGGGCTGATGGCTCTGATTGCTTTGGGGAGCTTACCTTCGAAAGTCCCTGTTCGGGCGCCACCTGCTGGGGACCAGCCCCGGCTGATCCAGGGTATTCGAAGGAGAGACGGCGTAGGCGAAGATCAGGAAACACTTGCTTAATTAAATGTTAATTAAGGATATAAAGAGTAATAGAATGAGGATAGCTC
>NW_011495082.1:20939338-20939737 GCF_000754665.1 Bison bison bison
AAGTTTCGGTGAACAAGGCCGGTACTTTATTTTCCAAAGTAGTTTTTATACCTTAAGTTATGCATAGAGGATAATGGGGGAAGGGGCAGAGTCAGGCAGCAAGCCAGGCTTTCTTCCTGCAAACTTATCATATGCAAAAGCTTAGGTGATTTGCATCATCTTCTGGCCCGGAGGCCTGTTAACATTTTAAGACCTTTTCTTCAGAAAACTTATTTTTCTCTAAAGGTGATTGGTCAGGAGCCACCCTCCAAAAGCATTAGATAAAGTTGCATTCCTACAGCGCAAAGGTGTGGTGGGCTATAACAAGAAAAAGAATTAACTCAAGGGTCCCAGGTTACAAACATTAAAGCTACTACTTACACCAATTATATTAATCAATACACTGCCAGGGACACAGCA
>NW_011495082.1:20939837-20952374 GCF_000754665.1 Bison bison bison
GAGAATTTCCAGGGAGACTCCTGAGGCTTGATCCCGCCTTTGCGTATGCCAAGCCTCCTTCCTCATGACCTTTGCCAGAGGCGGAGCTCGCTCCCCACAGAAATAAATATCTTTAGAATAATAAGGACATATACTAAGAAAGCCTAAGCCAAGCCTTGATAAGATCTAGGAGCCTCCTGGCAAATTATCAAACTGCTGAAACAAAACTCTACATTATTTTAAAAAGACTATACAATCTATGCTATTTATAATTTATCACCTGTAAATTTCCAAAAATAATGCAAAATTAATAAGCATGTTGAAAAGCAGAAAAGTACGATGCATCATAAAGTAGTGAGTAGAATGACTCCAGGGTGATCCAAATATTTGAATTAAAAGGTAGTGAAATAAAGATACTATAATAAATATATACATATATTAAAATAAATATATATAATAGAAAAGGTACTATAAAGATCTTAAAGAAAAATATGGCCTCAATGAGTAAAGAGATGGGAAATCTCAGATGAGAAAGGAAAGTACAAAAAGGAGCAAAGTGAAACCTAGAATGAAAAATAACAATATCTGAAATGAAAAAGTTCACTTTCATAAGCTTAATGTCAGATTGGAAATAGCAGGAAGGGTTCGAAAACTTCAACACAGTTTGATTGAAATCAACCAATTGGTTGATTACATAGAAAAAGATAGAATAAAAATGATCAGTTCAGTGATCCATGGGGAAATATCATACAGTCGAACCCTAACCCTAACCCAAAAGAGACAGGAGAGATAAAAAGACACAGAATAAATATATGACGATACATGGTTGAAGTCTCAATTTGGTGAAAAAAATCTAATTACAGATCTGAGAAGCTCATTAAATCCAGAATAAACTCAAAGAAAACCATGCCTATACACATGATAGCAAAATTGCCATAAACCAAACATAAAGAAGGCAGACAAAGAAATTAAAACACAGAAAATCAAGACATTGGATGTAGAGGACCACAAGTATGCATGAAACTGACTTCTCAGAAAATACTGGAGCCAAAGACATCTTAAATATATAAGCAAATAAATTATTATCCTTTTTGTCTATGAATTTCTCTTTGAAAACAAGTGAAACATTGAAGCAAAAATATTATAATTATAAAGTGCTTTATAGCCCATGTAAAATGATAATATTTGATAAATTAGAACAAAAGAAAGTTGTGTGTATACTGCTGTAAGATATTTATATCTTAATGTGTGATGTGCAAATTAGGCAGTGATAAAATATTCTAAATTGACTCTAATGAGAGTGATATGTTATTTAGTAGAGAAACCACTAAAATAATAATATAAAGGTATAGCTAAAAATCACGAGAGAAAATAAATGAAACACTGTGGTGGTTTGGTTGCTAAATTGTGTCACACTCTTGCAATCCCGTAGACTGTAGCCTGCCAGGCTCCTCTGTCCATGGGATTTTCCAGGCAGAGATACTGGAGAGGTTTGCCATTTCCTTCTCCAGGACATCTTCATGACCCAGAGATTGAACTTGGGTCTTCTGCACTGCAGGCAGATTCTTTAATGACTGAGCTACCAGGGAAGCCTCAATGAAACACTAGGAATATTAAATTAAACCCAAAGTAGATATCAAAAAAAAAAAAAAAAAGAACAGAGGAACAACAAAAAAAAATTATATAAATAGAATGCCTGGGTTAAAACAGTAAACTTTAACCCAACCATACCAATAATTACATTAAAGGTAAATAGACTAAGTACTCAAATTAAGACAGATATTGTATGACTGCTTTCAGAAAGCAAATTCCAACCATATGCTCACTAAGAGATGCATGCATTAAAAACAGGCATAGAAACTGAAAGTAAAAAGATGGAAAATATACACCACATAGCAATAAACACATTTTAAAAACTGCTATGGCTGTATTAGTATGAGACAAGTTATAATTCAAGACAAGGGATGTTACTAGAAACAAAGAGATATGTTGTATAATAATAAAAGATCAAACAACAGAATACAAAACAAGCTTAAATATGCACCTAATGAGAAAACATTGAAAAGTATGAAACGAAACTGATGGAACTAAAGAGAGAGATGGTCATAGTTGCGATGTTAAACACACCTTTCATATTAACTAATAAATACACAAAAATAGAGATGGGAATACCAGACCACCTAACCTGACTCCTGAGAAACCTGTATGCAGGTCAAGAAGCAACAGTTGGAACTGGACATGGAACAACAGACTGGTTCCAAATCAGGAAAGGAGAAGGTAAGGGCTGTTTATTGTCACCCTGCTTATTTAACTCATATACAGAGTACATCATGCAGAATGTCAGGCTGGATGAAGCACAAGCTGGAATCAAGATTGCCAGGAGAAATACCAATAACCTCAGATACGCAGATGACACCACCCTTACGGCAGAAAGTGAAGAGGAACTAAAGAGCCTCTTGATGAAAGTGAAAGAAGAGAGTGAAAAAGTTGGCTTAAAGCTTGACATTCAGAAAACTAAGATCATGGCATCCAGTCCCATCACTTCATGTTGGAGAAGACTGTTGAGAGTCTATTGGACTGCAAGGAGATCCAACCAGTCAATCCTAAAGGAAATCAGTCGTGAATATTCATTGGAAGGACTGATGCTAAAGCTAACACTCCAATACTCTGGCCACCTGATGCGAAGAACTGACTCACTGGGGAAAAACCCTGAAGCTAGGAAAGATTGAAGGCAGGAGGAGAAGGGGACAACAGAGGATGAGATGGTTGGATGGCTTCACCAGCTCAATGGACATGGGTTTGAGTGAACTCCAGGAGTTGGTGATGGACAGGGAGACCTGGTTCGCTGCAGTCCATGGGGTCGCAAAGAGTTGGACACGACTGAGCGACTGATCTGAACTGAACTGATGACTGACAAACGTGGAAAAAATCCAAAAGTTGGGTCTTTAAAAGAGAAAACAGAAACCCTGTGGGAAGACTGATGAAAAATAAAATAAAATTAGCAATGTGATGCATGGTCAGGCATGTCTGTCTCTTTGTAACCCCACGGACTGAAGCCTGACAAGTTACTCTGTCCATGAAATTTTACAAGCAAGAATAACATAGTGGGTTGCCATTACTTGCGTCTCCTGTATCCTTTGCATTGGCAGGCAGATTCTTAACCACTGCTCCACTCCACTACCTGGGAAGCCCTAAAATTAGCAATAACAAAATAATAAATAAAATAATAAAAAGTGTAGCTCTTATTACACTATGTTCAGATAATGGAAATACTGTAAGCCATCTCAGGTTAGTAAATTAGACCATAAGATGGAACCATTTCTTGAAGAAAAAAGAAAAAGAGAGAGAAACTTAAAAGCAGTTTGAATTTTTTGAAAAGCTGACAAATGAAGAAATAGAAAAATCTGGCAAGCTCAATTATTAAAGAAATTGAATTTATAATCAGAATATTTTCAAAAAAATGCTAGCTTTGTTTGGCAGTTTCTACTAATATCAAACATTTAAGGAAGATAAAATATCACTCTCATACAAAATATTTCAAAAAACAGCAGAGGAAGGAATTCTTTCTAATTTGTTTTATAAGGACAGCATAGCCCTGGAAGCAAAGAATGCCAATTTATCATAAGAATAGAAAGCCAGAACTCTAGTTTCAGCTCTGACATGGAAGAGCTTGGAAGTCATTACTTCCATCCTTAAACAACAAGAAAAAAAAATACACAAATTGAAAATCAACAACTTTTCTTAGACCCGTGGAGGAAATAAGGCAAGCTTCCATCACAGAAGCTGCAGCATCAGGCATATTCAGAGTCACAACCAAAGCTGGGTTTCCTGGAAGAAAAGCCATGATAAGGCAGGAACACTAAGTGGTGATAGTGATGAATTGCTAGAACCTGAGAGTAAACTAGTTTGAACAACTCCTTGAGGCTGCAATCTTAGGAGGGGCTCACACTTCTACTCCAGGAATCCCAGCATATTCTCATAGTGAGGAGCCAATTAAGATGTCCTGTTGGCTCTGAAAAGACAGGGAGAGGTAGTGTAACCATTATAAAGTATTCCCAGAGTGGTCTCCTTACTAAATACCTTCTCTCCAATGGGAAAAACTTTAGCAGAGCCTTATTTCACCTGGCAGAAAGGCTTTTCTCTGACTCTAGCATACAGATGAGAACTCTATGAAAGAATCCAAAGGAAATGGTAGAACTTGAAAATATGGTAACAGGAAAAATGCCTCTGATGGACTTTTTGGTAGACCAGACAGCCGAGGACAGATCACTGAGCCTGAAGATAGATTAATAAAATTTTCCAAACTGAAATACAAACAGAAAAAGACATGAAAAAAAAAAAAATCAGAAAAGAACATCTAAGAATTGTGGGAGAATTTCAAATAGTCCAACATGTGTGTATTTAGAATCCTGGAAGATCAATAAAGAATAGAGCAAAATAAATATTTTCATAATGGCCAAGAACATTATAAAAATAATAAAATATACCAAACCACAGGTCCAGGAAGCTCTGGGGTAACCAAGCAAGAAAAGTATCATAAAATACACATATTGGCAGATCATTTTCAAACTGCAGGAAACCAAGGACAGAAAGAAAATCCTGAAAAAAGTGGGGGGTAGATGCAGGGCACTTTCCCCAAGAGAAACAAGGAATTACAGCAGACTTCTCATCAGAAATCATACACACAGGAAGGAAACAGAATGAAATATTTGCTGTACTGGGAGGGGAGGGAACTCCGCCAATCGTTCTTCAAAAATAAAAGAAAAACAGGGACTTTTTAGATAAACGAAAATTGAGGGAATTTATCAGCAACAGACCTGCCCTGAAATAAGTATTAAAAGAAGTTATTCAAGGAGAGAAAAAAAAATTCTATAGATAGAAATGTGAATCTGCAGAAAGAGCACTGGAGAAGGAAAATATAAACAAAATCTTAGTTTTCTTAATCTTAATGGATCTAAAATAGTTATTTTTTAAAGTAATACATAGTATATGTGTAAGTGAAATGCTGCTGCTGCTGCTAAGTCGCTTCAGTCGTGTCTGACTCTGTGCGACCCATAGACAGCAGCCCACCAGGCTCCCCCGTCACTGGGATTCTCCAGGCAAGAACACTGGAGTGGGTTGCCATTGCCTTCTCCATCGTGTGAAAGTGAAAAGTGAAAGTGAAGTTGCTCAGTCGCGTCCGACTCGTAGCGACCCCATGGACTGCAGCCTACCAGGCTTCTCCATCCATGGGATTTTCCAGGCAAGAGGACTGGGGTGGGTTGCCATTGCCTTCTCCGTAAGTGAAATAGATGACAGTAATGCCATAAGGGATGAGTTGGAGGCAATAGAAATACTGTATTATGAGTCTCTGCACTACTTGTGAAGTGCTATAATGTTATTTGATGATAGACTGAGGTTATTTAGGGCTTTCCAGGTGGATCAGTGGTAAATAAGCTGTCTGCCAATGCAGAAACCACAGGAGATGGGGGTTTGATCCCTAGGTCAGGAGGATCCCATGGAGAAGGAAATGGGAACCCATTCCAGTATCTTGTCTGGATAATCCAATGGACAGAGGAGACTGGTGGGCTACAGTCCATGGGGTCACAAAGATTCAGACATGACTGAGCTACTGAGCACACCACACATCTTAGTTTAATTTATATTGCAAATTCTAGGACAACCAGCAACAATTTAAAAAAACAAAAAAGGAAAATTAAAATGTAAAGAGAGAAGATACAATGGAATCAAATGAAATGCTTAATTAAAACCAGGAAAGGTAGGAGTAGAGGGAAAAATAAAACTCTAGGACAAAATCTTTCATACAAATAGACACAAAAATTAACAAAATACATCAATTAGAATACAACAAGATATAAAAAGGATAATGAATCATAAGTGAGATTTATTTAAGAACTCAAAAAAACTTTCAACATTTGAAAACCAGCATAAATCACATTAGCAGAATAAAAAAGTAAAATGTAATCATCTCAATAAATAATGCAGAAAAAGCACCTGACACATTTCAGTAGGTATTCATAATAAAAATTTGCAACAAATAAAAAATGGTGAGAACTTCTCTATTTAATTAAAAACAACTTTACAGCTAGCCTCATACTACTTTTCCATTAGTTATATGTTATAAATTGTTAAATAGCTAAATAAAGTGAAGAGGAAAAAATAGCTTTCAAATCTTTCATTCTTAAATCCAGGTTCATTCAACACAAATTCAAGGCAAACAACATCTCAATAAAATTGAAATGAACTTACAACTCAGATATATTTTCTACTTAGGTTGGCCCTCATAAATTTGCTATAAAACTAAAGTTTATCAAAAATTATTTTCACATTGTCAAAAGGAAAAATAGTAGCATATAAGCTGTCAGAAGCAATGCAATAAGTATAGCAATATGAGGGAAAACAAATATTTTCAAATTATCCATTACTTTTGAATTAAGTTATTTATTTTTAAGTGCAGTGGATCTGGCAATGAAGAGAAGAAATCATAAAATCGATTCTTATATTTGCAACAACTCACCTCATTTATGTGAGTAAATTATATAACTTCTGGTTTCTTCATCTATTACTAATTAGACCACCTGACTTGCCTCTTGAGAAACCTATGTGCAGGTCAGGAAGCAACAGTTAGAACTGAACATGGAACAACAAACTGGTTCCAAATAGGAAAAGGAGTACGTCAAGGCTGTATATTATCACTCTGCTTATTTAACTTATATGCAGAGAGCATCATGAGAAATGCTGGGCTGGAAAAAGCACAAGCTGGAATCAAGATTGCTGGGAGAAATATCAATAACCTCAGATATCCAGATGACATCACCCTTATGGCAGAAAGTGAGGAAGAACTAAAGAGCCTCTTGATGAAAGGGAAAGAGGAGAGTGAAAAAGTTGGCTTAAAGCTCAACGTTCAGAAAATGAAGATCATGGCATCTGGTCCCATCACTTCATGGGAAATAGATGGGGAAACAGTGGAAACAGTGTCAGACTTTATTTGGGGGTGCTCCAAAGTCACTGCAGATGGTGACTGCAGCCATGAAATTAAAAGATGCTTACTCCTTGGAAGAAAAGTTATGACCAACCTCGATAGCATATTAAAAAGCAGAGACATTACTTTGCCAACAAAGGTCCGTCTAGTCAAGGCCATGGTTTTTCCAGTGGTCATGTATGAATGTGAGAGTTGGACTGTGAAGAAGGCTGAGCACCGAAGAGTTAATACTTTTGAACTGTGGTGTTGGAGAAGACTCTTGAGAGTCCCTTAGACTGCAAGGAGATCCAACCAGTCCATTCTGAAGGAGATCAGCCCTGGGATTTCTTTGGAAGGAATGATGCTAAAGCTGAAACTCCAGTACTTTGGCCACCTCAAGCGAAGAGTTGACTCATTGGAAAAGACTCTGATGCTGGGAAGGATTGGGGGCAGGAGGAGAAGGGGATGACAGAGGATGAGATGGCTGGATGGCATCACTGACTCAATGGACGTGAGTCTGAGTGAACTCTGGGAGTTGGTGATGGACAGGGAGGCCTGGCGTGCTGCGATTCATGGGGTCGCAAAGAGTTGGACACGACTGAGTGACTGAACTGAACTGAACTATACTTAACAGAAAAGTATCATTTTCTTAACCATTTATTTGAAATCTGTAAGCAGGTCAGAAGCAATAGTTAGAACCAGACTTGAAACAACAGACTGGTTCCAAATCGGGAAAGGAGTACATCAAGGCTGTTTATTGTCACCCTACTTGTTTAGCTTAAATGCAGAGTATATCATGAGAAATGCTGGACTGGATGAAGCACTAACTGGAATCAAGATTGCCAGGAGAAATACCAATAGCATTAGATATGCAGACGACACCACCCTTATGGTAGAAAGTGAAGAAGAACTAAAGAGCCTCTTGATGAAAGTGAAAGAAGAGAGTGAAAAAGTTGGCTTAAAACTCAACATTCAGAAAATGAAGATCATGACATCTGGTCCCATCACTTCATTGCAAATAGATGGGGAAACGGTGGAAACAGTGGCAGAATTTATTTGGGGGTTTCCAAAATCACTGCAGATGGTGATTGCAGCCATGAAATTAAAAGACGCTTACTCCGTGGAAGAAAAGTTATGACCAACCTAGACAGCATATTAAAAAGCAGAGACATTACTTTGCCAACAAAGGTCTGTCTAGTCAAAGCTATGGTTTTTCCATTAGTCATGTATGGATGTGAGAGTTGGACTATAAATATAAAGCACTGAAGAACTGATGCTTTTGAACTGTGGTGCTGGAGAAGACTCTTGAGAGTCCCTTGGACTGCAAGGAGATCCAATAAGTCCATCCTAAAAGAAATCAGTCCTGAATATTCATTGAAAGGACTGATGCTGAAGCTGAAACTCCAATATTTTAGCCACCTGATGCGAAGAACTTTCTCATTGGAAAAGACCCTGATTCTGGGAAAGATTGAAGGTGGGAGAAGGGGACAGCAGAGGATGAGATGGTTGGATGGCTTCATGGACTCAATGGACATAGGTTTGAGTAAGCTCTAGGAGTTGGTAATGGACAGGGACACCTGGCGTGCTGCAGTCCATCGGGTCACAAAGAGTCAGACACAACTGAGTGACTAAACTGAACTGAACTGAACCATTTATTGGACTTGCATACCAATATATACCCGCAATCCACACACACAAGAAGGTAAAAAGATTTATTGTCTCTAACATATGATGACTAGGCTTCATAGAGTATAAACTTAGAGGAACTTAAGGACACTCCAAAAGGTCATAAACCACTGAACTCTAATTTTCAAACTGGTTAAAAATCCGAAGATACTTTTGACATATTTTATGCCACTTGGTACTTTGTGATATTTCAAAATGCCTCACCTTTAAATTTGAGAACATTTCACTATGAAAGTCTTCTAGAATGCTAGAAGACTATATTATAGAAGTAATTCTCAGCATGTTGATTTGGAATCAACAAAAACAGTTTACAAATAACAGTTAATTTCAAGGCCAACCCAGTTCATAGAATCCTTCCTGAGAGAGAGCTGGTGAAGCAAAAATATTCTGAACTATGACATTGTCATGTTAGTGTACACGAAGCCTAGTCTGTGATCTCAGTTCTATAGGTGATATTTAGAAACCATTCTACTTTGCGTTGTAAGGTAGGACAAAAAATTTGTCAAATATATCTATTTAGTACTATGGTTATGCTGACTTACTTTTCCAAAGCTAATTAACAAAGCCGACGACTAACTCAGTTCAGGTTATGTAAGTGCATGCCTCGGTATAGCTTGCATATATTAAATGGTGGGAAATTGTTTCTTCACGAGTTTTGGAAAAACTTAAAATTTGATCCATGTAAAATAAAGGCAGATAATCTGATTTGACATATCTTGAGAAGCTTGGAGGCTAGAAGAACCCCACTGGGCCAGTAGATGATTAGTTAATAAAGGAAAAGCAGCCTGACACCAAGGAGAGCAGCAATTAAAGCTGCAGTGAAATGCTCTAAAAGAATTCGATAAGGTGGCACATTGTTAGCAGAGCATTTCTTCAAACGGCATTGATGGGTAAACCTCAGAGTGACCAGAGATCCTGTTCCGAGAAAACTGCAGATGCCCCTTCTGAGTCACTGCTCCCTGTATCATATTCCATATAGGCAGTATATAGAATATTCAGTCTGTTTGATTTCCACTGCTTCTGACAGTTGATGCAAAGAGAAAAGGACTGAGTTATGTCTTCAATTCATGCATTTACTTGAATGGGTTTGATTGGGTTTGTGAATGTAGGGGTGGGAAAAAAAAATCCCTTCTCATCTAGGTTGTTCGGTTCATCTAATATAAAATGAGACAGATTAACAGGAGAAAAAACAAAGAGAAGTTTCACAATGTATATATACCCTGTGTATGTAGAAGAGACCCAGGAAAACTGAATAACTCTCTAAAATGGTTGAAGCCATCACCTTAAACAGCATCTTCAGCTAAAGACAAAAGAAGTTGAGGGTGGGGAGTCAGTGATGAGAGGTTACCAGGAAAAGCATAGTAAACGCATATATGGTTATGCAGATTTAAATCACTGCCTTCTCCGCTGATAATGTGTCTAAAGACTTCGTTATCCTTCCCTTCATGTGACCTCCAGGCAGACTCTTGTACAAGGGGAGATTTTCCTTATAAATCTACATGTCTTTTACAGCAGGAAGATTTTACTGTTTCCACAGCTCTTCTGTATGCTGTTTTCTTTAAAATAATCAGCCTAAAATAATCTACATGCTAAAGAAGCATATTTTGTAGTGTATATTTTCTCCCGTAAAGTGCTAAAACCTGCAATTCCAGAAGATGAATGAAACAAAACCGTTGTCATAAAGAGCTTTGAACATTACAGTCAATCCACAAGTGTAAATACATCTCAAAGTATGAAAGCCTACAGGTAGAAAACCCCACACTCAGCCTGAGAGTGTCAAGAAAGTAGAGAAGAGATGACATTTAGGAGGAATCTTAAAGAAGACTGGGATTCCCTGGTGGCTCCGACTGCAGAGTCTGCCTGTAATGGGGGAGACCCAGGTTGGATTCCTGCATTGGGAAGATCCCCTGGAGAAGGCAGTGGCACCCCACTCCAGTACTCTCACCTGGAAAGTCCCATGGCCAGAGGAGCCTGGTAGGCTACGGTCCATAGGGTTGTAAAGAGTCGGGCACGACTGAGCGTCTTCACTTTCACTTTAAAGAGAGACCAGATATTTGTCAGATAGGGAAAGGCACTTGAGGCACAGAAAACTGAATATGAAAAAAGTGTGAAGTTATGAAAATGACAGTTTATGAAACCGTAACGCTGTCAGCTTGACTTGTGTGTGGGTGAACACAGGCAGACAAGGAAACCTGAGAAGTCAGAAAGAACCAAATTGTGAATAGCTTTGACTGTTGATATGGACTTTTTCCCATGGACAACAGGAAAATAGTTCCTGAACTGAACAGGAGAGCAAAAGAACATGATGACAGGTTTTCATCACTCTCAGGAAGCAATGAATTACTCTTTTCAGTCTCATACTTTCCTGCAAGGTGCCTGAGCATCAGTAGAGAAGGGAAAAAAAGTATTAATATTTCCAGTCCCATCACTTCATTGCAAATAGATGGGGAAACAATTGAAGCAGTGAGAGACTTTATTTTCTTGGGCTCCAATATCACTGTGGATGGTGACTGCAGCCTTGAAATTAAAAGACGCTTGCTCCTTGAACAAAAAGCTATGACCAACCTAGCAGCATAATTAAAAAGCAGAGACATCACTTTGCCGACAAAGGTCCATCTAGTCAAAGCTGTGGTTTTTCCAGTAGTCATGTATGGATGTGAGAGCTGAACCATAAAAAAAGCTGAGCATCAAAGAATTGATGCCTTTGAACTGTGGTGCTAGAGAAGACTCTGGAGAGTCCCTTGGACTGCAAGGAGATCAAACCAGTCCATCTGAAAGGAAATCAACCCTGAATATTCATTGGAAGGACTGATGCTGAAGCTCCAATACTTTGTCCACCTGATGCAAAGAGCTGACTCATTGGAAAAGACCCTGATGCTGGGAAAGACTGAAAGCAGGAGGAAAAGAAGGCAACAGAGGATGAGATGGTTGGATGGCATCATCGACTCAATGCACACGAGTTTGAGTGAACTCCAGGACATGGTGAAGGACAGGAAGCGTCATGTGCTGCAGTCCATGGGGTCACAAAGAGTCAGACAAAACTGAGCGACTGAATAGCAATATCTCACAATCACAAAACCATGAAATATTTATCTCAGTAGTGAAGATGGAGAAATGGGGTAAGACAGGAAGATGAGAGACCAGTTAAAACTGCCCAATCTGGTTATGATAAAATAAGGGTCACGACTAAGAAGCAGGAGTCGGGGGAAAGCAAGGAGAAATGAGGAGGTTTTTACATTAAAACTAATGTCTTCATGGTAAGTTGAGGGGAGATGAAGAGGAAATTGTCAAAGATGCCAGCTAGGTTTTTTGCTTTGGGAGAAGAAGTTTAATGGCATTTTTCAGCCTCACTGAGAATTTAAGGGAAAACAGCATTAAATTTATGGGACAACATGGGGAAGCCCAGACAGGGGCTTCCCAGAAGACATTTTCAAAAGGAAATAAATGTCAAAACCCCTGCTTCCTATTTTGCTTTGTTTCATCTTTTTCACTAATCGTCTATTTCCACGCTACACTTCTAAAATTCTTTCCGGTGTCCCTTTAGCCATCTGACTCTTCTCTTTCCAAACATCATATGTCTATTTCCCTAGATTCTGTATCTTCCAAAAACTGAACCCTGAATTTTCTAGAACAGAAAACAGAGGAGGTTAAGAAAGCTCGTTTCTCACCAGAATTCATGACTCCCTGCAGGAAAACAGCAAAATTACTAATTGAGTTACTCTGTCCCCCAAACAGAAAAATAAGTAAGTGTGCCCACGTTCCCATGTTTATAGGAAACGTGGGCTCAGAGGATTGCAAAGCTATCCCCTAAAGTGGAAATAAACATCTAGAGAGATCTACTCTGCGAACCAAAGGTGAGACCAGAGACAGTTTCTGCCCCCCGACCCCCGACCCCCATCACCCCCATAGGC
>NW_011495082.1:20952474-20963948 GCF_000754665.1 Bison bison bison
ACAGTGAGACAGATGGGAGTCCTCCAGTTTCTCTAGAGAAAGTTCTGCCATGTACCACCACACCACCCTCCATGCCTCTCAGGACCCCCAAAAAGCCTCACAATCTACTAAGAAAGATTTCTCATTTCAACTGAATGAAAGCACTCAGCCTTAATTGAAATATGAGCGTTAAGGGATGTACTTAGCCCTATAATTTTTTGTGTGTGTGCTGATATAATGATGATGATGTCAGACCAGCTGGAATAAAGACAAAAGTTACATCAAGCTGAAAATTATATTCCTAAGCCTTACTTAGGATAACAGGTTCAAGCAAGTTCTCAGTTCTCATTAGCCGTTCTTGATCTAACGAGGATTCTTTGGCTTGTCAGCAAATGCCGAGCTTCTTCCAAGTAGCTCATTCCCATCCCTCTGCTCAGGCCCCAGGCTCTCACGCAGAGGGCTCCTAATGGCCTGCAGCCCAATCTTAAACTCACCACATCGCTGCAGTATGTCATATTCCATCAGGAGCTACTGTGCAAATAACATATTTCCATTTTTAAAGTCTGAAAAATGTCACAAAAAGCTTTTGGCATTTACATGACTCAGACTTCCACCCTCTAATTCTCTCTGCAGCTAATTTCTTATGTTCAATACATCCCCACCACAGGAAACCGGGAATAACGATTACAGGAAAAGCTGAAGTTCGACAGCCCAGCCATTAGCATTCACAAGTCTAAAGAGTAGGGATTTAAATGGCACTATCGACAGTTATTTCTTATATAACGAAAATCAGGACTGTCAACATGTGAGACGTTAAAAAATATTCAGTCATTTTAGCTATAGCCTATAGGGTTTTTTAATGCATTCCTGAGAACTAGCAAAAATCTACAAAGATGTGCGCCAAGAGGCCCTAATAGATCAGAGGAGTGAAATTATATTCAGTGTGGGTAAAACAGCTTGCTGTCTGTTCTCTAACTACTAATCTTATCTCTCATAATCGTGCCCCATGCCTCAGTTAATGTTGGACCACACTCACTGCGAGAGGAAATTCACGCTTGCATTTTATGAGGCGCGCATACAGAATCCACAGGCCATGTTTCCATTTCTCTGTCTCACTTTACATATATTGAGCTTTCATCTTTCTGCTGAATAACATTTGTTGTTTTATTTTCCACTGCTTAAGATACAAAGGGCTTACCAAAGGAAATGGAGAGACCAGTGGCAGGGCTATTTTAGCCCCAGGAAGAGATTCAAATTCTCTCTGAAAATCTGCTCATTTGAATTTGGTTACATGGTATGCATCATCCCAATAGGAAAAACGTTCCTGATTCTTAACCGCTCATTGTTGAAGTGTCTGATGTCAGATAAAATAGCACAAGCTCCTGAATGGTATCGTGATAGGCTACGGCGTGCTATCAAGAGATGCATGACAAACTAACAAGCAACTTGTGTTTTCTACTTTTAAAGTTCAGTTGCATGCCACAAGCCACCTACAAGCCTAGACCTTTAATTCGTTGGTTGATTCTCACGTAACCGGTTAGCTAAGATCTTAACGGTAAGACATACAAGTGATGAAACAACTGGCCTTCATCATTTGATTTTGTCCTCAAAACTATTCAGCTAGCTGGAGTCACCCACAGAACAAGCAGCTGGTCGCCTACTGGCGCTATCCCTGTAAAAATAAGAGAGGGTCATAGGTATGGAAGACGTCTATTACAGAAGCAGCATCATTTTGTTCACCCTTAGGTATCTCCATTGGTCAACAGGAAGGATAGAGTTCTTGCAGGACACTTTTATACTAGATCGTCAACTTAATCATTAACATATTTCCAAATCAATCTCGATTTTTAAATTATAATCCAGCTCTAGTACGGCAGTTTCCTAGAAGACTCAGGGCAGAAGGATTCAAGCAGATTTTCACTTGTGTAATGATCAGACTAAACACCTTGGATATAAACAAATATATTTCAAGTAACCGTGTGTGCATTTATAATAAATGTCGTGTGGGTAGAATATTGCCAGATGGTTTTTTTATTCAAATTCATCCTGACATGCTTCTGAAAAAATTTACTTTATAATCAATAGACCTCATATAAGGTATTGCCTCAGTAGTAACTGCTCAGTTGTGGTATTGAAGCCATTACTTATTTGTCTCAATTAGAAGAAGCACTAAGGGATATGTTAAAAGATCCTCATGAAAGCAATGAATACATTGCCATCATATATATACATATGTATACACACATGTAGACACATATATGCACGTATGTATGTATTCATATATGATACTTTATATTTTAAATTACATTTTAGAAATCAGAGAGAATTTAAGAACCTATTTATCCTGGTGGAAAATGATTTAAGGGATACAGGCACTGAGAATTTCCTATGTTCCACCCCCTAACTCTTCAAAGAATAACCTCCCTCATTGGCTGACATTCATTTCCTATTTAACAAATATGTACTGAATGTGTTCTATATTCTCACCCCCTGATGGAAGCAGAGACGTTTAAAGAATACTTAAACCTTCAAAGTAGCTTTCTAGCGTTCATTCACTAATCCATGCATTCATTCCACACATATTTATTGTTTATTACAAAGTAGATACTGTGATGCTGATAAAGAAATGAAAAGACTCTCCAGATGGGCTTCACATCATGACTGGAGAGACGAACACACAAACAAAGATTTAGCATGTGCACACCATGTTAGGTGCTAATTATAGTAGTGTGTGCCAGGTACCCTCGCAACCTGACGAGAAAATTGATTCATTCTCCAAGGAGGGGAGGTAGTAGGAATATGGTTTGGTAAGCAAGAAGGAGCTTAGAAAGCTGTACAAAGAGGACATACCTAAAGCCATGCAGAGTGACGGGTCCCCAGGGTGGAGAGCATATGAAGGGCCATAAAGAAGGACAAAGGGCTCCGAGTGCCTCAGAGGATTGTGGGTCTTCCAGTGTCTTGAGCTTGGGAATGAAGTGCGTGTGTTACTGCAGTCCCCTCCAGTTCAAGGCAGAAGTGACCAACCTCTGCCCTTTGGACTGTCTTTGTTCCTGGATATGTTGTGTCTGACCTGTACAGTGTTTGAATTCGTGAACAAAATTTAAACATGGAAGAATTCACAAAAACCTACATTTCAAGCGTCTTTTGAAAAAGCACATTTTTTTTTTTTTTAGCAAAATTGGAGCAGTATGTTTATTTGTAAGTAATCTGCTGGAGACATGCAGGGATATCCCCACTTCCTGAAGCCTCCCGTTTAGTTTTACTCTAATTCTCAGTCGGCCAGCTTTACCCATGACTGTCTCTCGACAAGCCCTCGTTGGTGTTTTATTTGAGATGCCTGATCTAAGGTTTTAATGCTTCTTGATTGACCCTGGGAGGAAAACAGTGGAATGTCACAATGAACTGTTAATCCGTCACTTGTCATTAATTCTTCAGGTGTGAATGGAGGTTTGGAAAGTAACCTAGACTAGAAGAATAGAAAGCAAAGTGCAGGCGCAGTAAGCATGAGAGCGTTTGGTTTTGTGGAAAATTTGGTGGACTTGGAAAAGAATATAGGAAGGATAACTTCATAGTTTCATGCTTTTGCCGTGGCTAATCAAAAAGTAAATGTTTACTTCAAACTAGAAAGCCACTATGAGAATTTGAGTTAAAACACTGACCTTTTCTTAACTCTTGACTCTGCTTATTTATTTCTAGATAGTGTCCCTATTTGCAAGCCTATAATGTTAATGGTTAAAATTCTAATTCTGTCCGAGGGATCTCCTGAAAAGTTAACTGGCCCTCTGCTCACTGACAGAATTCCAGTCATGGACAGTATCCCCAGGTAATTAAAATGTTCACTTAAGAAAAAAAAAAAAAAAGCTAAGTATCACATAGCATTGTTAACCTTCTTCTCAGATAACGTACTCAGTGTCAGAATTATCTGTACTGCCTTGGGGCTTTTTTGAAGAGTGAATGTCTTTGCACACATTGTCAGTGTACCCATGTAGGAATAATTATCATCATTAACCTGGGTCTTATTAGGCTGCCTGCTTATTGATATGTACTGCCATTCACTATAAGTACTCAGTTGTAGCAGAAAAACAAAAGAGATAGCTGAATAAGGCGGCATTCCAGGCTTCAGTAACATTATTAAAATATTTAGAAAGTGAAGCTAATGAGTTCACCTTTCTTCTCAAAACACACAGATTCCCAAATGCTCCTAACCTTTGAAAGAACGTGTCAACCGAATATATAAGAGGAGGGAAGAGACAGCTTGAAAAGAGCCAGGCATCATGCGTTGTTCATTCACAGAAGACAATGGATAAAATCAATGATTTGATTAAAACGCTTGTGAATGAACTGAATTCCACTTCCAAATGTAACATTCAGAAACCACGTGCTTGGAACCCACAAACCAAGAACAGATGAAACATTTGCCCTACCTTTTCTATCAGGCCTTTAACGAGTTCCCAGACTCTAGGAGGCAACTTCTGTAGAGGAAAGTGGTGGCCTTAACAAGTAGGGAGCTCCTGCCCCAAAGTCAGGGCTAACGCAGGAGCTGGGTTATGGAGTGGACAGGTGCCTCATCCCTGGGGAAAGCTAATGCTAGGGCTCCCTGTGTTAGGGACTTTGAAAGGCAGTATGTATTGGATTAAAAAAAAAAATAGACCTGCTCCAATGGAGAATATGGAAAATTAATGAAAAGATTCCAAACACAAAAACTAGATAGAAGCATGTTTTAGACAATCAGATCTGAAGGACAAAGTTACACTCTACCTCTGTGGCTCCCTCTGTCTTCCCATATAAGCTTCCAGATGCATTCAGAGATACCTGCTCTCTGAATAAACAATAAAAATTGTTTATTAACCTCATTTTCCCATTGCATCTCCTGAAAGAGTGATGAGGACAACTAAATGAGCTGATGAGGGTGCAGCTTCCTCCTATCATGAACCCACCACGCTTTCAGTCAGTTCTGTGTAGTCGCTGAGTCGTGTCTGACTCTTTGCGACTCCATGGACTGCAGCAGGCCAGGCCTCCCTGTCCATCACCAACTCCTGGAGTCCACCCAAACTCACGTCCATCGAGTCGGTGATGCCATCCAACCATCTCATCCTCTGTTGTCCCGTTATCCTCTTGCCTTTAATCTTTCCCAGCATCAGGGTCTTTTCAAATGAGTCAGCTCCTTGCATCAGGTGGTCCAAGTATTGGAGTTTCAGCTTCAGCATCAGTCCTTCCAAAGAACACCCAGGACTGATTTCCTTCAGGATGGGCTGGTGGGATCTCCTTGCAGTCCAAGGGACTCTCTAGAGTCTTCTCCAACACCACAGTTCAAAAGCATCAATTCTTTGGCACTCAGCTTTCTTCACAGTCCAACTCTCACATCCATACATGACCACTGGAAAAACCATAGCCTTGACGAGACAGACCTTTGTTGACAAAGTGATGTCTCTGCTTTTTAATATGCTGTCTAGGTTGGCCATAACTTTTCTTCCAAGGAGTAAGCGTCTTTTGGTTTCATGACTGCTTTTTCATAAGCTTTTTCCATCTAGGAAAAGCAGGCTTTGACTAGACGGACCATGCTTTACCCCCACCTCAACCCTTTTCCGGCCCCACTCCCTGCCTATGCACACCCACAGTTGTTCTGTTTTCAGCTACAAGGTGGACTTAAGTTTTGTGGAGCCTGAACCATATGTAATTTGGGTAGTTCTCTTTCAGAAAATGGTTACAACGTTATAAGTACAAAATTAGGCATGAACATGAATTTTTATCTGGAAGAAGAAAGAAAAATCACAACAAAATCAGAGACAAAATATTTGGAAAATATTAAAAACGTTACAGAATTTATAAAAATAATATGTGAGACTTACTTAACAATCCCTCTGACTCATCCCTATAATGCTTTTCTTTCACTTTGGCTGCACATTCGTTGCTCATCTATTCAAATGACAACAATGCTATAATACCTTTCTATGAAAAGAATTCCTAACACAATTGGTTGAATTTGTTTTTATCAGTAGTAGTGAGATGAAACATTCAACGTCAACACAGACACAATCACCATTTGTAGAAGTGCAAGACATTTGTGTCCTTACACAGAGATTCTCATATATTCCCTATTTCAAAAATCCATCAAAAATACAAAGAATGTAGGGTACATTTGAACTTCATAAAATGTATTACTAAGTACATTCAGGGTAGGAGAGAACTTCTATTTTGACTGAGAGCTGATGTTAACTGAATCCTCCACTTATAATTTAAAATATCTCATGACTAGAAATATTTTCTACAAACCAGCTTCTGTATTTATGCATTAATACTTTGAGTCTTGTTTCTCAGCTTCTCCCATATATGTCTGGTGTTGACTGTTGTAAGACATATTTATATCATAATAAGACTTCTGGCTTTACCTACCCCTGCTGTGGGAATCAGCCCAGTGGGTATTTGAAGTATTTCAACTATACTTGGGCAACCAGTAATTTAACTATCCATCAGGAGATTAAAACCACCAAACCCAAGTTTAGTATATCCACAGCTCAGCTTCCCTTTGGCCTGATCTGCGACATACCTCCCACCATTCCAGGCTCATCTGACAAAAAAAGAAGTTGTGAATGAAAAAAGAAAAAAATAATAATGGACAGAAATAACGTATCTTACTCTAGCCAACTTTATCTAGTTCTGACTCTGTGGACCCATTTCTAGGGTCTCTCCTATTATCGCAGAACAATATAAGTTTCATTAGCTTCGAGGTAAAGTCCCTTCCAACAGTTCAAAGATCTGGTAGAATTTTTATCTCTCAAAATCCCATTATTTAAGGCATACATCTGTATGTGTGTAAAATGTTAAGATTTTTCAAATTAAAATAAAAGCATAAACATTTGGTATACGCATATGGACAAATCTACTTGGACATTAAAAGTAAGCCTTAAAATTTGTTAAATGAGGAAATGATAATAACTAATCTCAATTCAACATCCCATGATCCTTAGAAACTCAGGATCAGATCCAATCTATCGGCACTCAGCTGTCACTCACTGAGTTTTTATTTTTTATTTTTACACAATTATCTCCGTGCTTTTAAATTATCTACTAGCATGTAAACCCTTTCTCTGCTTCCTACAATTATAAATGCATCTCTCATTGGAGACTTGTAAAGCAAAATACATAATTCCTCCACCAGTGAAGAATGAATCAAATGTGTAATACTGAAAAAGGAAAGTTCTCATCCTGCTTTTATTTGAAAACAATGAAAAGTTGATTCTTTCTTCTCCAAAAGAGGGAAGAAAGCTGAGAATCCAATTGCTTAGACATAGAGGCCAACCACCCACTTTACTCTTCCTGCTCTGTAACTCTTTCCAGAGCTCCTAGTTTCTCTTTTCAGTCTTGGCCCTTATCTTCTTACTGTAACTGTAGTTAAATAGCTGATTTCTCTTGACTGTGTTGCTGATTAGTCGCTAAATCATGTCCAACTCTTTGTGACCCCATGGATTGCAGCACACCCCTGTCCCCCATCTCCAGGAGTGTGCCCAAGTTCATGTCCATTGAATCAGTGATGCTATCCAACCATCTCATCCTCTGCTGCCCTCTTCTTTCTTTTGCCTTCAATCTTCCCCAGCATGAGGATCTTTTCCAGTGAGTTGGCAATTAACTGATTTCTCTTGACTGTGTTATCCAATTAATATAAGACTACTTCCAAACCAACTCCAACCAATGATTTAAAACTGTTGTTATTGTTTAATCACTCAGTTGTGTCTGACCTTTTGCGACCTCTTGGACAGCAGCACACCAGGCTTCCCCATCCTTCACTATCTCTCGGAGTTTGCTCAAACTCACGTCCACTGAGTGGCTGATGCCATCCAACCATCTCATCCTCTGTTGTCCCCTTATCCTCCTGCCTTCCATCTTTCCCAGCATCAGTCTTTTCCAATGAGTCTGCTCTCTGCATCATGTAGCCAAAG
The DNA here is from genome assembly GCF_000754665.1 of Bison bison bison. Taxonomy (NCBI): domain Eukaryota; kingdom Metazoa; phylum Chordata; class Mammalia; order Artiodactyla; family Bovidae; genus Bison; species Bison bison. The sequence continues at coordinate 20,960,391 of NW_011495082.1, forward strand.
TATTGGAGCTTCAGCATCAGTCTTTTCAATGAATATTCAGGGTTGATTTCTTTTAGGCTTGACTGGTTTGACCTCCTTGCTGTCTAAGGAACTCTCAAGAATCTCCTCCAACACCACAGTTTGAAAGCATCAATTCTTTTGTGCTCAACCTTCCTTATGGTCTGACTCTTATACTTGCACATGACTACTGAAAAAACCATAGTTTTGACTATATGAATTCCTCTCTGCAAAGTAGAGTCTCTGCTTTTTCCTAAGCTGTCTAGGTTGGTCACAGCTTTTCTTCCAAGGAGCAAGCATCTTTTAATTTCATGGCTGCAGTCAACTGCAGTGATTTTGGAGCCCAAGAAAATAAAGTCTCTCACTGTTTCCATTGTTTTCCCATTTATTTGCAAGAAGTGATGAGACTGGATGCCATGATCTTAGTTTTTTGAATCTTGAATATTAAGCCAGCTTTTTCACTCTTTTACCTTCATCAAAAGGCTCTTTAGTTCTTCTTCACTTTCTGCCATAAGGGTGGTGTCATCTGCATATCTGAAGATATTAATATTTTTCCTGGCAATCTTGGTTCCAGCTTATGCTTCATCCAGCCCAGCATTTCTCATAATGTACTCTGCATATAAGTTAAATAAACAGGGTGACATTTTGTAGCCTTGACGTACTCTTTTTCCAATTATGAAACAGTCCATTGTTCCATGTCTGGTTCTAAGTGTTGCTCTTGACCTACATACAGGCAAGGTCGTCTGGTATCCCATCTCCTTAAGAACTTTCTACAGTTTGTTGTGATCCACACAAAGGCTTTAGTGTAGTCAACGAAGCAGAAGTTTTTCTGGAATTCTCTTGCTTTTCCTGTGATCCAGTGAATTTGGTAATTGGATTTCTGGTTCCTCTGCCTTTTCTAAATCCAGCTTTACATCTGGAAGTTCTTGGTTCACATACTGTTGAAGCCTGGCTTGAAGGATTTTGACTGTTACCTTGCTAGCAGGAGAAATGATTGCAATTGTGCAGTAGTTTGAATATATTTTGGCATTGCCTTTCTTTGGGATTGGAATGAAAGCTGACCTTTCCAGTCCTGTGGCCACTGCTGAGTTTTCCAAATTTTCGGCATAAAATAAAACTTGGAGGTTTAATTTTATTAGACCCTTGATCATTGCTTTAACTGGTCGGGTACATCAATGCTGAATGGCCAACGTGTGAGGTGTACAAGGCAAAGCTGCATCCCAGCAGCACTTTATTTCTGCAAACAACCCTCTGTATTCTGCTACAAGTCTTCAGCTTTGCCAGGGAATCATTGCTTTGAATGAACATGCTGGAAAAGCAAGGATGAGTCGGGAGGGACAGGAATTTATAAAGCGACATGTTATCCAAATGATATGAAGGGGTTAGCTCTTTATTAATAGCATTGTTTATTTAATAGGATTGAGATTCCACAAAGGCTAAATTTTTTTTTTTTTTAACAACTTGGGAAGTCCCAGGATGTGAGACTTCATCATGCAAGTATGGATACATATAGAAAAGTAAAGAGGTGCAAATTTCTTGTATATCAAGTAAGTCTATAGTGCTATTCTAAACAATCAAAAGGAAAAATAAGAAAATGGAGAGAGGGAGAATATAAAGGAGGAAGGGAGGTAGAGAATAGGAGGAGGGAAGCACGGGAGACAGAGAAGGAAGGAGAAAGGAAATCTAAAAAGCTTTCACACAACAAGGAACAGAGAAGGCTTTCTGAAGTCAGATGACACCGTGACTCCTAAAAACAGCCTTTCTAGGGGAAATCAAATCCCAGAGCAAGTGTCTCAGGGCATCTGAATTACTAATAACATTCTGACTAGTTTTTTAGCTAGAAGAAGCCATCTGATAAGAAATCTAAACATATTCAGTCTTGAAAGGTTGATTTTCTTTGTGAGACATATTGTTATAAAGAATATAAAAGTTTCATGTACAATGACTTAATTCTCATCATATCTTTTATTTTACACAGGCCCTTTGCAATAGGAGATTGTATCTACCTGATGTTAAACCGGTCCAACCTAAAGGAAATCAGTCCTGAATATTCATTGGAAGGACTGATATTGAAGCTGAAACCAATACTTTGGCCACCTGATGCAAAGAGCTGACTCATTTGAAGAGACCCTGATGCTGGGAGAGATTGAAGGCAGGAGGAGAAGGGGATGACAGAGGATGAGATGGCTGGAAGGCACCACCAACTCGATGTACATGAGTTTGAGTAAACTCCGGGAGTTGGTGATGGACAGGGAGGCCTGGCAATCTGCAATTCATGGGATCGCAAACAGTCAGACATGACTGAGGGACTAAACTGATTGACCAACTGATGTCAAAATATCTGGAAGATTTAGTTAGCAACTTGAATTTGATTAAAATTTTCTATATATAGCAATTATATAGAAATATATATATTATACTATATCAATAAAATACTTCTATAATTTATTATAGCAATAAAAACTATTGCAGTTTTTATCACTTTATTCAGAATATACAAGATTATTATCAAGTCAAAAGAAATATTTAAAAATCCAAATATGTCAGAGCATTACTTAATCTAACTCTGGACTGACAATTTTTTAGCTGGATATTTTGGTGTTAAGCTAAAACCTCAGTAAACTAGGTTTAGGGAACATACTGATTTATTTCTAATGCATTCACTTTGTCAGTATACATGTGCTGTGCTCAGTTGCTCAGTCATGTCTGACTCTGCAGTCCCATGGACTGTAGTCTGCCAAACTCCTCTGTCCAGGCAAGAATACTGGAGTGGGTTGCCATGCCCTCCCCCAGGGGATCTTCCCAACCCAGAGATTAAAGCCAGGCAGATTCTTTACTGTTTGAGTCACCAGGGAAGTCCATGAATCCTGGATGGGTAGCCTATCCCTTCTCCAGCGATCTTCCTGACCCAGGAATTGAACTGGGGTCTCCTACATTGCAGGCGGATTTTTTACCAGCTGAACTATCAGGGAAGCCCCAATATACCTAATTAATATTTATTTATTCAACTTATATATTCTTACATTTACTGAGTGTCTACTTATGACCAGCATTATTCTAGGAGGTGATTGAATTACATCCGTGAACAAAACTAACACGACTCTTAGCCCTTATGATCCTATATTCTACCATAATATTCTAACTGTATCATATGAGAATTTTACTTCCAAAAATAGGAAGCATTTGAACATTTCATTTATATTAATTTACATGTTGGATGCATGAAACTTTGAAATAGTGCTTATGTTTGCCAAACATACATAAAGAATATATGGGTGATTTTAAGGGTTTCCTGATCTATGTAAAAGAAGGTAAATGTACTTTTTTAAGAGGAAAAAAACCAAGATTTTCAAGGTTAATTTTGACAATATGCATTTTTCCAATTCTTGTTTTAGTTATTAATTTACATACTTAGTCCTATATGGAACATCATACTCTCCTATAACTTTGAGACTAGAAATAAGGAATTAAGTTACTTGGGTATTGGGAAAGTTGTTTATTGTTTTTAAAGATTAGTGTGCTGTTTTAGAAAGGGTATTGAAAGTACAGGACATAAGGCCA
>NW_011495082.1:20964048-20966930 GCF_000754665.1 Bison bison bison
ACATAAGGCCAAGGTTTCATTTTCAGTACAAATATTAAGTGACCATTCACAAGATGATTTCTGTGCTTCATTTAAATTTGTTTTTATTTTATATTGGATTATAATTGATTTACAGTGTTGTATTAGTTTCAGGTATACAGCAAAGAGATTCCATTATATATATGCATATATTCATTCTTTTTCAAATTCTTTTCCCAGTTAGGTTATTACTGAATATCGAAGAGCTTTCCTTGTTCTGTACAGCAGATCCTTGTTGGTTATCTATTTTAAATATAGTAGCAGGCACATGTCCGTCCCAAACTCCCAGTTTAACCCTCCCTCCCAGTATTCCCCTTTGGTAACCAGAAGTTTGTTTTCAAAGTCCATGAGTCTGTTTCTCTTTTGTAAATAAGTCCATTTGTATAAATTTTTTGTTTAGATTCTGCATATAAGCACTCTGTTGTGACATTTGTCTTTCTCTTTCTGACTCACTTCATTTAATATTAGAATCTTCAGGTCGATTTACGTTGCAGTAAGTGGTGTTATTTCATTCTATGGACTTCCCTGGTGGCTCAATGGTTAAGAATCCACCTGCCAACGCAGGAGATGTGGGTTCAGTCCCTGAGTTAGGAAGATTTTCTGGGGAAGGAAAGGCAACCCACTCCAGTATTCTTGACTGGGAAATCTCACTGACATAAGAAACTGGCCGGCTACAGTCCATTGTGTCACAAAAGAGTTGGACACGACTTGGTGACTAAACAAATATAACATTTGTATATACGTACCACATCTTCTTTATCCATTTATCTGTTGATGGACATCTAGGTTGCTTCCATGTCTTGGCTAATGTAAACAGCATGGCAGTGATCATTGGGGTGCAGGTATCCTTTCAAACCTTTCTCTGGATATATGCCCAGGAATGGGATTGCCGGGTCATATGGCAGCTCTATTTTTGGCTTCTTTAAGGAATTTCCATACTGTTCTCCATAGAGGCTGTACCAATGCATATTGTCAACAACAGTGTCTGAGGTTGCCTTTACTGCATACCCTCTCCAGCATTTATTGTTTTAGAGTTTTTGATCATGACCATTCTGACTGGTGTGATACAAAGTCTCCTTGTAGCTTTGATTTGTACTTCTCCAGTAATTAGTGATGTTGATAATCTTCCCATGTGCCTTTTGGCCATTTGCGTCTTTGCTTTGGAGAAATTTCTGCTTAGGTCTTCTGTCCACATTTTGATTAGGTTGGTTTTTTGATATTGTGCTGGATGAGCTATTTGTAAAATTTGGAGGTGAATCCCTTGTTGGTTGCATTGATTACAAATATTTTCTTCCATTCTGTGGATTATTTTGTTTTTGTTTATGGTTTCCTGTGCTGTGCAAAATCTTTTGAGTTTAATTAGGTCACATTTGTTTACTTTTCTTTTTATTTCCATTACACTGGGGGATGGATTCTGAAAGCTTTGCTGTGATTTATGTCAAAGGGTGTTCTGCCTATGTTTTCCTCTAATAGTGTGATAGTATTTGGTCTTAAATTTAGCTCCTTAATCCATTTTGAGTTTATTTTTATGTGTGTATTAGAGAACATTCTAATTTCATTCTTTTACATGTAGCTGTCCAGATTTCCCAGCACCTCTTATTGAAGACACTACCTTTCTCCATTGTGTATTCTTGCCTTTTTTGTCATAGATTAATAGACCATAGGTGTGTGGGTTTATTTTTGGACTTTTTATTCTTTTCCACTTATCTATTAAGAAGAGATGGCAAGAATACACAGAAGAACTGTACAAAAAAGATCTTCACGACCCAGATAATCATGATGGTGTGATCACTGACCTAGAGCCAGACATCCTGGAATGTGAAGTCAAGTGGGCCTTAGAAAGCATCACTACAAACAAAGCTAGTGGAGGTGATGGAATTCCAGTTGAGCTCTTTCAAATCCTGAAAGATGATACTGTGAAAGTGCTGCACTCAATATGCCAGCAAATTTGCAAAACTCAGCAGTGGCCATAGGACTGGAAAAGGTCAGTTTTCTTTCCAATCCCAAAGAAAGGCAATGCCAAAGAATGCTCAAACTACTGCACAATTGCACTCATCTCACACGCTAGTAAAGTAATGCTCAAAATTCTCCAAGCCAGGCTTCAGCAGTATGTGAACCATGAACTTCCTGATGTTCAAGCTGGTTTTAGAAAAGGCAGAGGAACCAGAGATCAAATTGCCAACATCCGCTGGATCATGGAAAAAGCAAGAGAGTTCCAGAAAAACATCTATTTCTGCTTTATTGACTATGCCAAAGCCTTTGACTGTGTGGATCACAATCAACTGTGGAAAATCCTGAAAGGCATAGAAATACCAGACCACCTGATCTGCCTTTTGAGAAATTTGTATGCAGGTCAGGAAGCAACAGTTAGAACTGGACATGCAACAACAGACTGGTTCCAAATAGGAAAAGGAGTTCGTCAAGGCTGTATATTGTCACCCTTTTTATTTAACTTATATGCAGAGTACATCATGAGAAACGCTGGACTGGAAGAAACACAAGCTGGAATCAAGATTGCCAGGAGAAATATCAATAACCTCAGATATGCAGATGACACCACCCTTATGGCAGAAAGTGAAGAGGAACTCAAAAGCCTCTTGATGAAAGTGAAAGTGGAGGATGAAAAAGTTGGCTTAAAGCTCAACATTCAGAAAACGAAGATCGTGGCATCCAGTACCACCACTTCATGGGAAATAGATGGGGAAACAGTGGAAACAGTGTCAGACTTTATTCTTTTGGGCTCCAAAATCACTGGAGATGGTGACTGCAGCCATGAAATTAAAAGACGCTTACTCCTTGGAAGGAAAGTTATGACCAACCTAGACAGCATATTCAAAAGCAGAGACATTACTTTGCCAACAAAG
>NW_011495082.1:20967030-20970449 GCF_000754665.1 Bison bison bison
GACTGCAAGGAGATCCAACCAGTCCATTCTGAAGGAGATCAGCCCTGGGATTTCTTTGGAAGGAATGATGCTAAAGCTGAAACTCCAGTACTTTGGCCACCTCATGCGAAGAGTTGACTCATTGGAAAAGACTCTGATGCTGGGAGGGATTGGGGGCAGGAGGAGAAGGGGACGACAGAGGATGAGATGGCTGGATGGCATCACTGACTCAATGGACGTGAGTCTCAGTGAACTCCTGGAGTTGGTGATGGACAGGGAGGCCTGGCGTGCTGTGATTCATGGGGTCGCAAAGAGTCGGACACGACTGAGCGACTGATCTGATCTTATTTGATATCTGTTTCTGTGCCAGTACCCTACTGTTTTGATGACTGTAGCTTTGTAGTATAATCTGAAAACAGGACGCTGGTTTCCTCCAGCTCCATTCCTCTTTCTTAAGATTACTTTAGCTATTCAGAGGCTTTTGTGTCTTCATATATATTTTAAAATTTTTGTTCTAGTTCTGTGAAAAATGCCATTGGTAATTTTAGGGATTGCATTAAATGTGTAGATTGCCTTGGATAGTGTAGTCATTTAGACAATGTTGATTCTTCCAATCCAAGAATATGTGTATCTTCCATCTGTTTTTGTCATCTTTGATTTCTTCTACCAGTGTCTGAGAGTTTTCACAGGACAGGTCTTTTAACTCCTTAGGTAGGTTTCTCTTAGATATTTTGCTCTTTTTGATGAGATGGTGTTTTCTATGTATAGTATGTCACCTGCAAACAGTGATAGTTTTACTTCTTATTTTCCAACTTGGATTGTTTTTATTTATTTTCTTCTCTGATTGATGTGTCTAGAACTTCCAAAACTGCATTGAATAAAACTGACAAGAGTGGACATCCTTGTCTTGTTACTGATCTAAGAGGAAATGCTTTCAGCTTTTCACCATTGAGTGTAATGTTGGCTGTAGGTTTGTCATATATGATCTTTATTATCTTGAGGTATGTTCCCTCTATGGTCATTTCCTGGAGAGTTTTCCTGTTAAATGGATGTTGACTTTTGTCAAAAGCTTTTCCTGTATCTCCTGAAATGATCATATCGTTTTTATTCTTCAATTTGTTAATGTGGTGTATCACACTGATTGATTTGTGGATATTGAAAAATCTTTGCATCCTTGGGATAAATCTCAGTTGGTCATGGTGAATGATCCTTTTAATGTATTGCTGAATTTGGTTTGCTGGTATTTTGCTGAAGATTTTTGCATCTACGTTCATCAGTGATGTTGGAGTGTAACATTTTTCTTTTTGATATCTGTGTTTGGTTTGGTATCAAGTGATGGTGGCCTAATAGAATGAATTTGGGAGTGTTCCTTGCTTTGCAAGTTTTGGGGATAGTTTCAGAAATATAGGTTTTAACTGTTCTATAAGTGTTTGATAGAATTCACCTGTGAAGCTGTTGGATAATGTACTTTTGTTCTTGGGGATTCTAAATCACAGTTTCAATTTCAGCACCTATTATAAGCCTGTTCATATTTTCTATTTCTTTCTGGTTCAATCTTGAGAGATTGTATTCTTCAAAGGATTTTTCCCTTTCTTCTAGGTTGTCCATTTTATTGGCATATAGTTGCTTGTAGTAGTCTCTTATGATCTTTTGTGATTTTTGTGGTATCCATTGTAACTTCTCCTTTTTCATCAATATTATTATTGAGTCCCCCTTCCCCTTTTTGATGAGACTGGATAATCATTTATTAATTTCATTTATCTTCTAAAAAAAAGCTTTAATTTTGTTGATCTTTGCTATTGTTTTCTTTGTCTCTATTTCATTTATTTCTGCTCTGATCTTTATCTTTTCTCACTTTGGATTTTGTTTGTTCTTACTCTAGTTGTCTTAGGTATAAAATTAGATTGCTTATTTGTGATTTTTCTTGTTTCCTGGAGTAAGACTTTATTGCTATAAACTTACCTCTACTTTTGCTGAGGCCTATAGGATTTTAGATCATTGTACTTTTAATTTTCATTGTCTCTAGTATATTTTGCTTTCCTGTTTGATTTCTTCAGAGATCCATTGGTTATTTAGTAGCATTTTGTTTAACTTCCATGTGTTTGTTTTTTTACATTTTTTTTTTTCCTAATTTTGCTTTCCAATCTTACAGTGTTGTGGCCAGGAAAGATGCTAGATAAGATTTCAGTGTTCTTAAATTTACCGTGGCTTGCTCTGTGACCCGGCGTGTGATCAATCCTGGAGAATATCCCATGTGTGCTTGAAAAGATACACATTCTGCTGCTTTTGGATAGACCGCTCATAAATATCAGTCAAATCCATCTGGGCCAATGTGTCTTTTAGGCCTGTGTTTCTTTCTGGTTTTCTGTCTGGATAATCTGTCCACTGATGAAAGTCCCACTCTTACTGTGTTTCTGTCAGTTTCTGCTTTCATGGCTTTTAGCATTTGCCTTATGTGGGGGGTGCTCCTGTGCTGGGTGCATGTATACCTACAATCGCTGTATCTTCTTCTTGAATTGATCCCTTGATCATTATGTGGTGTCCTTCTTTATCTCTTATAACGGTCTTTATTTTAAAGTCTAATCTGTCTGATATGAATATGGCTACTCCAGTTTTCTTTTGATTTCCATCTGTATTGAATACCTATATCCACTCCCTCAGTTTCAGTCTGCATGTGTTTCTAGATATGAACTCGGTCTCTGTAGACAGCATATATTGCTTTTGTATCTGTTTATAAGGTAATGTCTTTGCTTCTGACACATATTGGTTTAGATTGTCTAGTTTAGGAAATATTTGAACTCAACTGAATACATTTGTATATCTTCAACAATTGAGTTATATTTGTGAAAAACCTTCTAAAATCTGATTGCACAGCTTTCACATCATCAAAGTAGCTTTACTAAGTATCTTATAATTGTTTTCGACACATTATGGATTTTGCACTGTAACTGGTCTTCATTTTCATGTTCTCCAAAATAAAATCCATGTAATTTCTCTCTAACAAATAGCTTGTTTCCTGTTCATATTCAGTATGCAAAGAATGTTAACAGCTTTAATTCAGTAGTCCTTTGAGTAGCTGAAAATCAGATTTGTTTTGTCCTCTTGATACTTTGTAATAAAACAAACAGGAGTTTTTGAAAGATAAACCTACAGGGAAATTTTCAAAATTCTAAGCTTTAAAAATATCTGACAAACATCATTGTTTATTTAATATTGGAAATTGGTAAGACACATTCTAGGAAACCCTTGCAAGACACAAGGCCAGGTGTGCAAGTGTGTCAGCTCTTGAATACACAGTAGATTTAATATTTTACCCAAGATTGTTTAAGGTTTCTCTTTCGATATTAATGAAGCCATAATACCTTCTTGTTCTGTTTCACCATCTAGAATAGGACTAAAGTTTTACCTACCCCCAAGAAATTGGCACTGATAAGTGAGAA
>NW_011495082.1:20970549-20982752 GCF_000754665.1 Bison bison bison
AATCACCCAAGGCTCCCAAGGCAAACATTATACCCTGGAAATAAATTAAGCACATCTGGAAGCAACATTAAAACTCTTTTAGGCCACTTGGGTACAGCTGCAATCATTTGTTAGTAAACGATACTCTAGCAGCGTAGATGAATGCACTTCTAAGAAACCATTTTACTCCCAAAGAGAAATTGAAACCATAAGAGATTCTCACTGAATATTCAAAATATAATGAGATTTAAATCACATTTGGAATAGATCTGCTTTCTTTTTCACTTTCCAGTTCTGCACTGATACATTGTTTTTGTGCATCAGCTCTACTTCGATTATCTTCAGAAATCAGGAAGTTCATTTCTATTTTCATACCTTTTAATACCCAATGCCAGAAGCTGTATGAACCCTTGCTGTTTTCCATTGCTATTGGTTTTATGGTAATTATAGTTCAGGTAATCGGAGACATTCTTACATTCTTTAAAAAAAAAAAAAACATATTTTGAATTGTTTTCACTGCTAATATTTCAGCCTCTCCATTTGAAGCCAGAGGATGCCCACTTAATTTGTCACAATTTTAAAAAGAATAACTGGAGAGACAAGTGAGTCACATCATTAAAATTACTTTCAGTCCACTGACAAATGGATGACTCCCGGCGTTGGGAAGATGTCTGGGCAGTTTCCTGTTGCTGCAGTTCTCCGGAGCAGAAAGAGTCCTGTGTTACTACGAAATTTATCAGAAAAGGAAAGGTACAGAGAGGCAAAACAGATCCAGTTTCGGAACACTGATACCTTGAAACTACTTCCAAACCTACCCTTAGGTTTTTCCTCATTTTTTACCTGGTTATGATAGCAAAGATAATACACATACAAGGACCAAAAGTAATTCCAGAAAATATAAACCACTGAGACTCATAGTCTAGGAGTGACCTTCTCTCTCTCTCTTTTTTTCTTATAAGAGATAGTCAAGGTATTTGGTACAGTTAATGTGAAGTTCTGCTCTTTTACAAACACACGTTATCAAAGCATGTATTATTCAATATGTTTTTGACAATGTTCCATGTAGAAAAATAATGATAATTAGCTGTAGAAAATTATCACGTGTCTCAGAGTACCCATTTCCGTTGTTGTCTTCTGCTTGTCACTGGACTTTTAAGTGAAAAATATTTTTACACCCTGTGACTGACAGTTTTAAATTAATAGCACCGTCACGTTTTTCAGAAAAGAACACAGGAAGAGAAACAAACCACGTGTTTATCACCGGGAAGTTGGGCCACCTTGTCATTCAAAAGGGAGAAATGTGGAACTTGCATGCCCTACAAGCCTCAAGAAATACGCTATTTCTCAGTCTCTAGGCCTTTACTGCTGTAACTCACAGCTTAATGCAAGACACTCACAGGCTTCTACACATGAAATCTGGCACAGTATTCTAAAATACTGAATTTGTCTGTTTTGTGCTGTCAACGTGCTGAGGCACAAAACTCCTATCAGAGCCTAAAATATACAAGTTTTTTTTCCTTTAGCTTTCATGACTTCAGCCTCTGACAGGGCCTTAATTTATTATAACTACTACAAGGGGCTACATTTTAGCATCAAGTACTGTAAGTCAGCTCCAGACACACAAGCCTGCCAACTCTAATTTATTTGGAATGAGGTGAGATTCAATCATTTATTTTCCCACTGAGAAGATTTGTGTTGCTTTTTAAAGTAAAAGAACTCAGAAGAAGAAGACCTTCAGAAGCTGTTCAGGATATATTGAAATTGTGTTGACTGTCATGCTTTTAGGAATAACTGAAGATACTAGGATTATTAGATGTTTAGCCAAGAACATGTTTCCATCCCTCTGTCAGTAACCACAATGACCTAGGAAAGCTGACCATGTACAAGTGTCAACTCACAAACTTGGAAGAGAGAAAGGGTGCTTGAGAGGAAAAGAATTGACCAATAATGAAAGCAAAGGATAAACTGAAAAAAAAAAAATTAAGAATTATGGACTGAAAAATATTTAGAATTTTCCCAAAGTTTTCCCCAAACTCTTAGGTCACCAAACCTACTATTATTTAGAGTATGAGTAGGATAATATTTTCATTAATAAAAGTCAAGTCAAAATTAAAATATTCAGTTCCCAAAAAATCCAGAGTAAAGCCCTGTATTAAGATGTCAGTAGAAGTATTTATGTTATATAGAAGACATGAAATAAGCAAAATAACTAACATTATAAACATCACTTAAAAATAATTAGAGAACCACATATAAATTAGAAATGAATTCTATAGTTAATAAAATCTAGGAGAGACTGGGGAGGAAAAGAAAGCTCTAAAATGCAGCAAGGAAAATGGCTTTAGGATTTAAGAAAAAGAGGAAAATATATATAAATTTTTGGTAAATTCCTTTAAAAATAAGTGTTTGCAGGTTCACAGATCACCTTTCCTTCATCTTCCTCTTTAAGAATGGTTGGAAAGTAATCTATAGAAGAAAGCATTTTTATTGGGAAGAAATTATTGAGATCAGATTGCCAGGAAAACACACAGATAGAAAGTGGAAGAAATCCCTTATAAACATAGATGCAAAAATTATTAATGAAATTAATGCTCCAAGTTGAAAAAAAAATCTTAGCTGGGTTTTGCAGGTATTCAAGGATGGTTTAATATGAAAATATTTTATTATAATCTACTCATATTTATAACTTAAATCCAAAAGTCATATGTTTATCTTAACCAATGCACAGTATTTAATAAAATTCAGTTCTCATTCATGAAACACTTTTTAACAATAATGGAACATTTCTAATCTAATCAAGTGTAATTAGCAAAAATTTGCTGTTAGTAGCATATTTACATGTGAAACTTAAGCAGAATTTCTAGGAGTAAATTGAGGAGTAATATAGGAATGCCCATAAATTATCTGAAAAAGAAAGGGAAAAAAAATCTCACAACAGCACCAAGACCAAAATACTTAGGAATACACTTAACCAAGGAGGTAAATGATCTTTACATTGAAAACTCTAAGACATTGATGAAATAAAATGAAGAAAACAAAATAAATAGATATCTCATGTTCATGGCTTAGAAGAATTAATATTCTTAATATGTGCATACTAGCCATAGGATGGATTCAGTACAATCCCTATCAAGATTCTAATGGCATTTTTTACAGAAGTGAAATCAATTTTTTTTAGTTTGTGTGAAACCAAAAAAGACCCCAAATAATCAAAGTAATCTTGAGGAAGTAGAACAAAGCAAGAGGCATCACACTTCTGATTTCTAACTCTACAAAATTATAGTAATCAAAGCATTAAGATACTGGCAGAAAAACACAAAAACCAATGAAACAGAATCAAGAGCCCCCAAATAAACCCTCATGTATAGTATACAGGCAACTAGTATTTGTCAAGGGAACAAAGAATACTCAATGGAGAAAAGTCTCTTCAAAAAAATAGCACTGGGAAAATTGGATGTTCACAGGAAAAAAAAATGCATGTAGACCTTTACATTAGACCATTCACAAAAGTTAACTAGAAATGGATTAAAAACTTAAGTGCAAAACCTGAAACCTTAAAACCCCAAACTTTCTCTAAGAAAATGTAGAGAAAAATTTCCCTGAATACTGATGTTGATGGTGATTTTGTTTTTTAATGACATCTAAAGCTTAAACAGCAAAAGCAAAAATAAGCAGATGCTTACACTTGTTTTGTTGTTGTTGAGTCATTAAGTCATGTTCAACTCTTTTGTTACTGCATGGACTACAACCTGCCAGGCTCCTCTGGAGTTTCCATGGGGTTTCCAGGTCCATGGCGTTTCCCAAGCAAGACAACCAGAATGGGTTCCCATTTCCTTCTCCGGGGAGTCTTCCTGACCCAGGGATTGAACCCTCATTTTCTGCATTGGAAGGAAATTTTTTTACTACGGAGCCACCAAGGTAACCCTCATTCTTGTTTACATCAAACTAAAAGGCTTTGGCATAGCAAAAGAAATGATCAAAAAACAGGAAAGCCTGCTTATGGAATAGGAAATAATATTTTAAACCAAATATCTGGTAAGGATTTACTACCCAAAGTGTATAAGGAACTCGTCCATTACAACACCAAAAAGATAATCCAACTTTTAATGGACAAAGGACCTGAATAGATATTTTTTTGAAGAAAATATTCAAATAGCCAACACATACATGAAAAGTTGCTCAACATCACAAATCATCAATGAAATGCATATCAAAACCATAGTAAGACATCTACTCATACCTGTTAGAATGGTTATTATGCAAACAATGGAGATAGTAACTGCTGTTGAGAATGTGATGAAAGAGAACCCTTGTATACTGTTGGTGGGAATGAAAGTTAGTACAGCCACTATGGAGAAAGTGTGAAAGTTCCTCAAAAACTTAAAGGTAGAACTACCATGGGATTCAGCAGTTCCACTTCTGAGTATATATCCAAAGGAAATTGAATTACTATCTCCTAGAAATACACTGGCAAAAGAAAACTGCATTATGACTAGCTCAACATTGTACTTAGAGGTTATAGCCAGGGACATATGAGACGAAAACTTAAAAGCACAAGAGCTACTAGTTAGCGTCTCCCCAAAGAAATTGAAAACATGTCCACACAAAAATCCGCACACAGATTTTTATAGCAGTTTTATTCATAATTGCCAAAAGTTGGAAGCATTTGACACATCCTTCCGTAGGTGGATAGATAAATATACTGAAACATCAAGGCAATGGAATATTACTTAGTACTGAGAAGAAATGAGCTATCAAGCCATTAAAAGACATGGAAGAAACTTAAATGCATATTACTAAAGGAAAGGAGGCGGCCTGGGAAGTGTCCGCATCAGCGTCACACTGCCTTGATCGCTGCCGCTTTATGGTAAGTCTGTCTTAAAGTCAAGTAATGTCAGGTCTTCAATTTCATTCATCCTTTTCAAAATCGTATTGCATATTCTGGGTCTTTTGCCTCTCTAGATAAGTTTTAGAATCAGTTTGTTGATACTCACAAGATGCTGCAATTTTAATTGGGAATGCATTGAACCTATAGATTAATTGGAAAGAAATATCATCTTTATAATACTGAGTCTTCTTAATCATGAACATGGAATATTTCTCCATTTCTTTCTTCTTTGATATTTTTCATTGGAGATTTGTAATTTTCCACATAGATTCTTGAACATATTTTGTTAGATTTATACATCAGTATTTCACTTGGGGGCATGCCATTTTAAATGCCACTTTAAATTTCAAATTCCATTTGTTCATTGTGGATGTATCAGAAAGCAATTGACTTTTTATTAAACTCCTATCTTGCAAGCTATTTATAGTCACTTAGCTCTAGAAGTTTTTTGTTTTTGCTGTTGTTACTTTTTTCAGATTTTCTACACAATCTCTCATGTGCAAGCAGGTATAAATTTGTTCCTTCCTATCCAGCCTGTGTACCCTCTATTTCCTTGTTTTTGTATTACTGCATTTGCTGGACTTTTAGTATAGTGTTGAAAAGCCATGGTGAGAGGGGACATTCATGCTTTGCTCCTGATCTTAATGGGAAAGCTTCAAATTTGTCACCATTGAATATTGTATTAGCTTTAGAATTTTTATAGATATTCTTCACAAAATTGGGGAAATTCCTCTCTATTGTTAATTTTAGCCATGGTTATGATGATTGCATAGGTTTATATGTGTGACAAAACTTTTCAAATTGTGTACCTTAAATATATATGTTATTGTACGTCAATTATACCTAAATGACATTTTAAAAATAGTTCAAAATGAAGTCTTGATCTCCCACTCTTTTTTAATAACCAGGGTTAGCAACCCCATGTTGACTCCACTTTTTCTTTCTTCATGCCTGGGGAAGGGAAGCCCTGCGTCAGTACAGTCTAAGACTGTTCCAGTCTTAGACAAAAGAAACTCTAGCTGTCCTCCCAGACTTGCAGTTAACAACAGAGAAAGACCACAGGAATTCACAAAACCATTGGACTATTTGCCCTGACAACGGCCTCAGCTACAGGACATGGACATAACTTGGAAGTTCTGTGATTCCTGACACCCACAGTCACTGGTGATGGGCAGGGAGGCCTGGTGTGCTGCGGTCCATGGGGTCGCAGAGTCAGACACTATTGAGCGACTGGACTGAACTGATAGTCACTGCAAGGCTTACGGTTGGACTTTTACAAGGATCATATTCCATCTAGTTTGCTTCAGGTTCCTCTACTCCCTATTATTTCTTCTCTGATGTGTTCTTTTTTAATGTAAATCTGAGTTTCTGACCTATATGATTCTCCTTCTTTCTAAAGAATGTCTTTTATCATTTCTTGCAAGGCACTTCTGCTGGCAACAAATTCCATTTTTGTTTGTCTGAGAAAGTTGTTATTCTGCCTTCACTTCTTGAAGAATAATTTAAGTGTACACAATTCAAGATTTATGGAATTTTTTTCTCTTACCATTTTAAATATCCACTCCATCCTCTGTGATTGCATGGATCCAGAGGAGAAGTCAAAGTAATTCTTATCTGTGCTCTTCATAGGAGAGGAGCTTTCCTCTTCTGGCTTATTTTAGGATTTTTTTTTATGTTTGACTTTCTGTATTTGAAAATAATATGCCTGAGTAAAGTTGAGGGGTTTGTTTGTTTGTTGTGTGTTTATCCTTCTTGGTGTTCCTTGTACTTTCTGGATCTGTGGTTTGATGTCTGACATTAATTTGGGGACATTCTCAGTCATTATTATTTCAAATATTTCTTCTGTTCCTTTCTCTTTTCTCCTCTGATTTTCCCATTATAACTAGATTGTACCTTTGGTAGACGTACCACAATTCTTGGATATTCTGTCCCATTTTTTTTCACTATTTTTTTCTGTTTGCTTTTCAGTTTGGGAAAAATCCTACTGAGAAATCCTCAAGCTCAGAGATTCTTTCCTCACGTGTGTCCAGTCTACTAAATTCATTAAAAGCATTCTTAATTTCTGTTTTACAGTGTTTTTGATCCTTAGCATTTCTTTTTGGTTCTTCCATAGAATTTCTACCTCTTTGCCTGCATTTCCCATCTGTTCTTACAAGCTGTCTGTTTTATTCATTGGTACCCTTAGCCTATTAATCATAGTTGTTTTAAATTCCAGGTCTGATCATTCCAACATCTCTGCCATACCCAAAATTGATTCTGATTTTTTGCCTCTTAGTATGTCTTATATGTTTTTCTTGATAGCCACACATGATGTACTAGATGAAAGGAACGCCTATAAGTAGACCTTTAGTAACGTGGTAAAGTGTGGGGAAGGAGTATTCCATAGCCCTGTGATTCAGTTTCGGTCTTTCAGTGAGCCTTGGGCTCTGAATTCTGAAATTCACACTTGTGTCCCAGTTTTTCCCACCACTTAGGTAAGGAAGAATTGTCGGTATGGGTGGGAATTGGTTATTTTCTTTCCCCCAAGCCAGCTAGGCTCTGATAAAAATCTCAGCAGGCAACGATCTGATAAATTTTTTCCCAGAAGCTGACACGATTAAGAACAACACAATAGTTTGGCATATTTAAAAGTTCTTCCTTTTCCCCTTCCTCTGTCAGAAGCAGGAGGGAGGTTTTCTCCAGCATTCATTATGAGAACCTGGGAGAGCTTCAGGAGGTAAAACTCTAC
The DNA here is from genome assembly GCF_000754665.1 of Bison bison bison. Lineage (NCBI taxonomy): Eukaryota > Metazoa > Chordata > Mammalia > Artiodactyla > Bovidae > Bison > Bison bison. The sequence continues at coordinate 20,978,145 of NW_011495082.1, forward strand.
AGCAGTGCAGAGACATTCCAGTGGCAGGGTCCCCTTGGGGCTTTTTGCCTCTGAGACATGCCCACCCTGCACGCACCTCCAGCAATTCATCAAGTATACTTTGGGTTTTCCTGTCCTGGCACTGATTTCTGCAGAAGCTTCCATTCTGGTGGGTTCTTGTTCTCTGTAGTCATCTGTCTGTCTCCCCACCTTGGGGGTAGGGTGGGGGATGATGGGCAGCGGTTTGCTCTGTTATCTAATTTCTTTTATACATCTAAGAAAAGTTCTCAATTTTTTCAGTCTGTTCAGCGTTTTACTTGTCGTTAGCATGGAGTAGTAACTTCCAAGCTCCTTACCTGCTGGACCAGAAACCAGTAGTCCCAGACGATACTTTAAAATAAAGAATTCTTAATTCTAGCTACTAGAGGTATCTGCCTGGGTATATATCATTTCAAGTCTTTTTCTCTAGCTGCATGTTTATAGGTATGTAGGCATGCATCTCTCTGTGTATATGTTTGTGTGTGGGTGTATATGTGTCTATATGTACATGCATAAACATAAACACAAATACATTTTATATTTGCATATACCTTTTCTTCCACTGGAAAAAAGATCAATCTTCTTTTAAAAAATAGTATTAAAAGAATTAAACAGTGAAGCATGGATCAGAAGAAGGTATAGGCAAAATATATAACTAATATATTATTGATTCCATGTTTTTAATTTATAAATTAGTAAGGAAAATGTAAATACCACAAAGAAAAGTAAACAAAATTTATGAATTAAACAATTCACAGAAAGGAATCATAGGGTTATGAAAAAACAATTGGTTACTACATAAAAAAGAGGCTTTTCCTTTTATAGAATGGAATGTACCATTTAAAACATCTAGAAGGAACTTTCCTGTCAGTCCAGTGGTTAACACTCTGCATTTCCAATGCAGAGGACACAGGTTCGTTCCCTGATTGGGAAACTAACATCCATATGCTACACAGCGTGGCAAAGGAAGTATAACTTTCAAAAGAAGAATCTTCAAAAAAAAACAGTGAAATAATATTTCATGCTTATCACATTAAGAAAAAAATCTGACAATATCAGGAGTTGGCACGGATCATTGTTGGTGTTCAGTCACGAAGTTGTGTCCTACTCTGTGACCCCATGGACGGCAGCACACCAGGCTTTTCTGTCCTTTACTGTCTCCTGGAGTTTGCTCACATTCATGTCCGTTGAGTCGGTGACGCCATCCAACCATCTCATCCTCTGTCGTCCCCTTCTCCTCCTGCCCTCAATCTTTCCCTGCACAGGGTCTTTTCAAATGACTCGGCTCTTCACATCAGGTGGCCAAAGTATTGGAGTTTCAGCTCCAGCATCAGTCCTTCCAATGAATGTTCAGGATTGATTTCCTTTAGGTTTCACAGGTTTGATCTCCTTGCTGTCCAAGGGACTTTCAAGAATGTTCTTCAGCACCACAGTTCAAAAGCATCAATTCTTTAGTGCTCAGCCTTTTTTATGGTCCAGCTCTCACATCTGTACATGACTACTAGAAAAACCATAGCTTTGACTATCCAGACCACTGTTGGCAAAGTGACGTCTCAGCCTTTTAATACGTTGTCTAGGATTGTCATAATTTTTCTTCCAGGGACCAAGTGTCTTTTAATTAGCAAGAATATAGAAAAGTAAAAACCATTATTTACTGTTGGTGAGGGTATAAATTGGTTCAATCTATTTGAAAAAAAAAAACTGACAATTAATAAATCTGAAGATAGAATAGCGTGACCCAGCAATTTCATTTCTAGTTATATATCCTAGAAGAACTTGCATTAGGGATAAAGTTGTATTCATATGAGACTGCTTATAGCAGCATTGCTTATAATACTACTAAAAAAGCTGTAATAGCTTATGTCCATATATAGGAGAAGAGATAAATGAATGATGGGGCATTTATCCAGTGTGTGGAAGATGGATAAAGTGGAGCTACATACATTAACATGAGTGAATTTCGAATATTTGTACCAAACAATAAAAGCAATAGGAAGAAGTATGCATCCAGTTTAGTACCATATATAAAAAACAAACCATATACATGATGCAAAATTATAAACAATGCACTGAAACTTTAAATATCAAATTCAAGAGAGTGTTTCCTCGGAGGAGGACAGAGGTGGTGGCTGGTGGAATCAGAGAGGATATACTTTTTAGCTTTAATGTATAACTGATCTATTTTTCTTAGTTTCTGACAAGTTACTGGGTATGCTGACTTTTATTCATTTCTGAATGACTCAAACACTTCTAATTTTTAAAGAGTACAAAGCATACAAAAGTAGATTTTTAAGGTTTTCATGTAAATTTCAAATCAGGAGGCTAAAACTCTTTATCCCACATTATTTTCCGTGACCTCTATGGATGTAATAGTGATTAAGAATTAAAATCTGTTAGCCTTTGACTCCAGTGCCATCTGTCAGCAATTTGGAAATCTGATTGTGTTGTAAACAGTTTTATTGTGTTGTTGTAAACATAGGATTATGTTATGATAATTATTCAATATAACCACTGATTTGTGTAGTCTTCCTTGGATTAAAAAATTATTGTCCACACTGTTCAGTAGATCAGAGACATATAGGGAAATGTGACTAAGATTTGGTGTCTCAAGTCAGAGTTAAATATCCTCTGGATTTGCTGTTGTTCAGTCTCTCAGTCGTGTCTCTTTGTAACCCCATGAAGAGCAGCACACTAAGTTTCCCTGTCTTCCACTATTTCCCAGAATTTGCTGAAACTCATGTGCATTGAGTCAGTGATGCCATCCAACCATCTCATCCTCTGTTGCCCCCTTCTCCTGACTTCAGTCTTTCCCAGCACCAGGATCGTTTCCAATGATTCGGCTCTTCGCACTAAAGTAATTGAGGTTTCACTTCGGCATCAGTTCTTCCAATGAATATTCATGGGTGATTTCCTTTAGGATTGACTGGTTTGATCTCCTTGCTGTCCAAGGGACTTTCAAAATATTCTCCAGCACCAGAGTTCAAAAGCATCAATTCTTTGGCACTCAGCCTTCTTTATGGTCCAGCTCTCACATCTGTACATGACTGCTGGAAAAACCATAGCTTTGACTATACAGACCTTTTTTGGCAAAGTATTGTCTCTACTTTTTAATATGCTGTCTAAGTTTCTCATAGCTTTACTTCCCAAGAGCAAACATCTTTTAATTTCATGGCAGCAGCCGCCATCTGCTATGATTTTGCAGCCCAAGAAAACAAAGTCTGTCACTATTTCCATTCTTTCTCCATCTAACTGCCATGAAGTGATAAGACTGGGAAAACAATAGAATGGGAAAGACTAGAGATCTCTTCAAGAAAATTAGATATACCAAGGGAACATTCCATGCAAAGATGGGCTCAATAAAGGACAGAAATGGTATGGACCTAACAGAAGCAGAAGATATTAAGAATAGGTGGCAAGAATAAACAGAAGAACTGTACAAAAAAGATCTTCACAACCCAGATAATCACCATGGTGTGATCACTCACCTACAGCTAGACATCCTGGAATGTCAAGATGTCATTCATCCTGGAACGTCAACTGGGCCTTAGGAAGCATCACTATAAACAAAGCTAGTGGAGGTGATGGAATTCCAGTTGAGCTATTTCAAATCCTAAAAGATGATGCTGCGCCAGCACATTTGGAAAACTCAGCAGTGGCCGTGGAACTGGAAAAGGTCAGTTTTCATTCCAGTCTTAAAGAAAGGCAATGCCAAAGAATGCTCAAACTACCACACAATTACACTCCTCTCACACTCCAGTAATGTAATGCTCAACATTCTCCAAGCCAGGATTCAACAGTGTGTAAACTGTGAACTTCTAAATGTTCAAGCTGGTTTTAGAAAAGGCAGAGGAACCAGAGATCAAATTACCAACATCTGTTGGATTATCGAGAAAGCAAGAGAGTTCCAGAAAAACATCTATTTCTGCTTTATTGGCTAGGCCAAAGCCTTTGACTGTGTGGATCACCACAAACTGTGGACAATTCTGAAATAGATGGGAATACCAGACCACCTGACCTGCCTCTTGAGAAACCTGTATGCAGGTCAGGAAGCAACAGTTAGAACTGGACATGCAAAAACAGACTGGTTCCAAGAAAGGAAAGGAGTACGTCAAGGCTGTATATTGTCACCCTGCTTATTTAACTTCTATGCAGAGTACATCATGAGAAACGCTGGGCTGGAAGAAGCACAAGCTGGAATCAAGATTGCCAGGAGAAATATCAATAACCTCAGATATGCAGAAGACACCACCCTTATGGCAGAAAGCAAAGAAAAACTAAAGAGCCTCTTGATGAAAGTGAAAGAGGAGAGTGAAAAAGTTGGCTTAAAGCTCAACATTCAGAAAACTAAGATCATTTTTGCCTCTGGTCCCATCACTTCATGGGAAATAGATGGGGAAACAGTGGATACTGTGGCGGACTTTATTTTGGGGGCTCCAAAATCACTGCAGATGGTGACTGCAGCCATGAAATTAAAAGACACTTACTCCTTGGGAGGAAAGTTATGACCAACCTATAGAGCATATTGAAAAGCCGAGACATTACTTTGCCAACAAAGGTCCATCTAGTCAAGGCTATGGTTTTTCCAGTGGT